>NC_088655.1:19026740-19344240 GCF_964019385.1 Sycon ciliatum
CTGAGAAGCATCTAGGTACAGTAGTTAGCACACACTTGCAAACTGCACGTCACCAAGTGCATGTACGTTTCAATATTATTACTACTGCTCACCTTTGTCGAAGTCCCAGAAAACGCATTTGGCTTCACCGGCGGACTGCTTTCAATACAAAAGCACATACGGATAATTTATACACAAGAGAAAGACCAAGGAACTCCATCTGAGTCCATTCCTACATACGAATAAGGGACATTTACCATTGGTACCTCTAATAGCACTAATTACTTATCCAACTCGGATAATGAGCCAATAAATATAATTGAAATAGAAGAAATCACATGGAAACGAGATATGAAGCAACTATCCAGGACTGTAACAAGATAATCAGCAGTCAGAGAGTGCGATAACATGGCACAAAACTGACATGTGACATGCACTGGAAGTGTGTGAGAGCTCGATCTCAGTTCGATGAATGTCTCAGTAACATGTCAGATGTGTGCCCTGATATCGCATTTTCTGACTGCTTATTATCTTGTAATTGTCGTGGATAGTTGCTTCATAATTCGTTTCCATGTGATATCTTCTATTTACTTCGAAGTAAATCCAACCATTGTAACTACTATTTCGTATTGTAGTTGAACTTTAATGCTATCTGAAGTGTGTTGGTAACAGGGCAGGATGAACTTTGCGATGTTCTGTTCCACCAGATCATATGGAGTACTGCCAGGGCCTTTGAAATTTGGAATCATAATTTGCCAAATTTTAAGTATCATTGAAACATGGGCCATGCCTTAGTGCAGTAAGAGATTCAAGATTATCATCCCCTGGTGCTTCAGTCCTCTTTTTACTATCTATTACCATGTTGATACTAACTAAACACACAAAAAGAGACTCAAGTCTCTCTCTCTCTCTCTCTCCCCGTAGCTCTCTCCCTTTTGAAATTCGCTTCCATAGAATTGGGCACCATTGCCCGTTTGGCCTTGCGAAGCAAAATAAAAATCAACAACAACAACAACAAGGAACTTCAAGTTACGGTATAGTGTGCACTAACACCAGCAGGTACTTGATAATCAGGTCATTCGATTAAATTGCACAAACCTGACCTATTGTTCCGCTCCTATCTTTTCGTACAACTTGGAACCTTCCAAGTTGGAAGCCATTTTTAGCGCGCACCCTTGACGTGCTTGAGCTGATTGCCAGTTAGTTGCAGAACGTCAGTATTGTCAGTCCATTTTGTGCAAGATTATCACACGAGCTGACTGTCAAGTAACTGGTGGTGTTAGTGGACATTATAGCTAAACTTGTACTTCCTTGGTCCTTTTCTTTGTTATAAATTAATCATTGGCTCTCCATCCGAGTCTATAATCAGATCGACTTAGAAATCTGTAGTGATTTACAACATTGAGCTGACTTACAACAGGTGCTCCGCCCAATAAATCAAACGACATGATGGCCGGCTGCTGAAGATTCTCCAGACGTTCCTCTCCAACTTGGGCGCTGATAATCTCGGATTGAACAGACGTGTTTGCACTCAGATTGGAATCTTGGAACAGTGTCTGAGTTTTGTACAAAATGTAGCGTGTTGGTGCCACATTGCAAAGTGAGTCATTTCCCAGAGATAGTAACTCTGTTGCGGCAGCTATAGTGCTTCCAGCTATGTCAAATGAGACACCGGTGTCGCTGGCTGTACTCACAGAGGAAACGAATGATACAGCGAGAAGAACAACTATGCAAAACAAATCTTTGGAGGCTGAATTATTGATCTGAATGACAATACGTATGCGAGAATGGGATCCAGGCACAAAGTTTACTCCAAGTGTTATGCAGGAAAGTGTTTACAACAATGACAAAGCTATAGACCAGACAAGGCGAATTAGCGGTATTGTTCAGTGATGCAATGCATGAACTCCGACTGTGTTGGTCCAGAAACTAGAAACTAAATTTAACTGCACAGGTTTGTGTGCTGGGTCGGTCAAGAACTTGCTTTTCCGCTACCGTGGGGCGCCACCAACCTATGATCAGGCGTGACGTGCGACACCTAAACGGTGGGGGAGGATGGATCAGATCCAGCAACCAGAGCCCAAAGTCCAAAATCCAATATGCCCTCAAACATGTGGACTAGAAGCAGCCCAGGAAATGTTAGAAATTGACCCCTCCGAGCAATACCCTGCTAATTGTGTTTATCTCATACCGGTATAATAATTGTACTTTGCAAAACATACCAGAAGCAGGTATGTCTACGTCTCCGACATAGAAACTTCCATCTTTGGTCTGTCCAGCTGAACGGAATGCTTGGTCTGTTGCATTCTCCTTCGGGCAGCTGATTGCAAATCCAATATTCTCCTTTTGCTCCTGGAAGGGCTGATCAGTTTCTACAACCAGTGAAGTGACAAGTCGCTCCATTGCCTTTGCAATCCTGGATAAATATGACAGGAAATTATAATGTCATCGTACAGATACAACAATTATGTACATTACAAGACACAAACAAAAGGAAAAAAGTCTCTATCAAAAGAGAAAAGGTCTTGTTGCACAACTTCAAAAAGCGTTAATCGGCTAAATATGTCGAAGGACTCAATTGAGATAAAATCACATGACAGTCAGTGATGCATAGCCGGAAGGAAGGAATAGATGATAATTATTATGACATTGTATTACCTCTTTGCTGGTGATGCTGCTACCACAGTTTCATTGGTCTTCACTTGCAGAATGTTGTCGACGGTGTCCAGGGTTGACAAAGCAACCTTAGAAGTAGGACAATTGAAAGATGTGTGCATGAGTGAAAACAGAAGCAACGACGTCTCTTAGATCCTCTACTTTGATACTACCGTGAAAATACCCGTTTTCACCGGTCAATTCCATTTGTCCGCAAACTGCAACGCAACCATTTACACGTCTAGGAAACTTCATTTCTAACCTCCAAACTCCAAAAATCGGTCTCTTAACTGGGATTAAAATTCAAATGTACATTACATCAAATTTTCAGGCCTGCCACATCATCAGGGTAATGAACGGATCTTACGAAAATTATTCAAAGAGTTGGTGGAAAAGCCATTGTTTAGTCACTCCTTAAAAAAATACTCTTTCGGTACTAAAATGAATCAGATGGGAGGATATTGTTCTTTCAATGCTCATTATGGTTGTGTTTTAAATATTGTTCATGAACTTGCACACCATAGAAATTGCATAAGGGAGTCTCAATGTACACAACATGAGCAACGAAAGAATGGGAGCATGAGATTGTCTGATATGAGCTACAGCTGGCTCTTGATTGCTATTTTGCATCAACCTTGCAGTAGCACAACATTCCCGAAGTTGATTATATTCTTTTCGCAGGCAAGTTATAACATTCCTGACCTGTTGCCCAATGGATTGGTTGAACACCTCATCCTTACTGACAGCCGTGACCAGATTGAAGATAGCTGTGGAGGCAAAATCGATGTCATCGCTTGTCAGCTCAGCACTGTTGTTAGTTAAGCTAGCGACAGACTGTGAGCTGCTCAGAACAGATTGTGGTTCACTGGTGTTGAAATCAACCTGATATTGTGGACGAACGTCAGACAGAAAAAGACATGCTCAATATCGCAGGGCAAATTTCACAGAGTTCTTTTCCTGAGTCCAAGAGCCAAGCTGTAAACTTAACGTGTCGGTATCGATTTCGAAGTAATAGTGACTGAGTCGCCGATTACAAAAAGAAGGTGAACCCATGTCTTCTACGAGGTTCTTATTTCCTAAACTGACCGAGTGTGACGTCAGTGCTAGATTTAGCATTGCAAACCAAATCAAGCGTTTGATCCATAAAAACAGAGTCCACTAAAAGCAGTATAGCTTCTAAAGAGTGAAATTGTATAATTGACTATTAAGGTACGTCAAAATCAATGGGAGTTAAGAACTAGGAGAGAGATGTAGTCAAGTGGTTGGCTTCACTGTCCGAAGAGTGCTCAATACCCATGTAGGGCAGAACCTTGTACTCAAGGAGAGAGATGCAATTAAATTTTTATCATAATTATTTCCTATAATCTCCCTCAAACCCTCCCTGTCATGAGTTGCCAGACTGTTTTTTACCTTTGAAAGTTTCTGTAGCTTTGCTGTACCCGGAGTTGGACAATCTGCGATGTCTGGTTTTTGCCATGTTGCCATCACCAAGGATGCATCGTGAGGGCGTGACGTAGATATACACCGACGGGTTGCATAGCGGATAATACCATCCGACAGTTCCACGGGACACAGATGTGTTTCTAGTTCATTCGCAAACGTCTCAGTCCAGTAAAATATTCCACGTCTTGCTCCATCAGTTACTTCTGGACTGCAAACATCTGTTTTGCCAAGTTAACCGAAACAGCAGTTAGAATAATGTTCAAACTCTTCCATTGAGTCATTGACATGCATGTCAGTGGCACTCACACACTAGGATTACCTGTTCTATTGTAACAGTTATCACCTCATGCTACGCACCTGAGGTGCAACCTCAACATTCACATGGCTAGCTTTCACAATTTGTCATCCTAATTAAAACGTGTTGGGTTAACTTGACAAAGTTGATTATCCCGTGGAAACGGCCTTCATGTTATGCGAATAGATTTTGTCTTTATCATTCTCCCTGAAGCCAATTTTCTATGACTCATACATGCCGGTAACATGTATTTGCAATATAGGTCGATTAACAAGAGCAGCACATTGATAAGGGTTCACTACTATAGCGCTGACTGATTTCCAGACCCTGATACTACTTACCATAAGAAAACACCTTCAGGCTGGATGTTCTTGTCAGGCGTAGAGTAGATGATGCTGAGTTTTGCAGAGCAGAGGTAAAGTTGTCTCTTAGGTTTACTTCACTGCTGTTCCCCGATATCTCTGCAATGTAACCAGCTGGAGCGTCCATATCGCACTGCACAGTGATTTCAGTAGAGCTGCAGAAACATACCCACCAGAAAGATCTAACGTGTCTCATCCCAGTACTTTTACGTGCAAAATAACTTTGGACACGTTGATTAGATGAAAAGCATTGCTACCGTGGAGAACAACTCATATAGAGGAGGGTGGTAATTGGTCAGATTGTCATAACCTCGATAATTATGATAACATAAGAAAAGAGGATAGTCACTAGGAACGTGATCAACGTAATCATATCGAATCTCGCCACATCAAACATTTTCAAGTAAACAATTGGGCAAGGTTTATAGATACCTCTGTCCAACAGCCTGATATGAGGAATGAACTATTTTGACAAGTCTTCCCGGTATTATATAGTCAACGATCTGGGGGAAAAAGTGACAAAAAAAGCACAAACTCTAATTATAAAACTCGGATGTAGAGCCATAAATAAATGGAGAAAGGAAAAGGACATAAGGATACGAGTTAAGAGTAACTCTCCATCACTGTAACTGGATACTATATACAGTCAGAAAGTGCAATAACTAGGCACACAACTGAGAAGAGTACTGAGACATTCGACGTCCTGAAACCTAGCTTCAACACATCTCCGTAGCGCTAACCGACAGCCTTCCAACTTGAAAGGTTCAAGGTTATGGAAAGACCAAAGAGGGGAAGGCAAGCGCAACGAAAACGAGCAAAATCTACAGTCCCAACGGAACAAAGAATGTCGATTGTTACTGGATGATGACGAGACCAGTACGATATTTGACAAAGCGGTCTAACTACAATTCGAAGCAGCAAAGCAGCGCACCGTCCAACTTGGGTGGGTCATAAATATCAAAGATAAGTAAAGAAAGGGGAAGCTTTGCGAAAACGAATTGTACAAGCCGAAAGCCAAACTCCTACAGTACTCCTCATGCATGATATTGTGATCGACTAGTTGACTACAAAACAAGTTGTTTCACACGACGTACGTTTCGCCGTATGGTTCGTGACGGCTCATCAGGTGTGCAATTTGAAACTCGGATGTAGAGCCATAAATAAATGTAGAAAGGAAAAGGACATAAGGATACGAGTTAAGAGTAACTCTCCATCACTGTAACTGGATACTTTATACAGTCAGAAAGTGCAATAACAAGTCACACAACTGACAAGAGTACTGAGACATTCGACGTCCTGACACCTAGCTTCAACACATCTCCGTAGCGCTACCCGACAGCCTTCCAACTTGGAAGGTTCAATAGTTTGGCTTTCGGCTTGTACAATTCGTTTTCGCAAAGCTTTCCCTTTCTTTACTTATCTTTGATATTTATGACCCACCCAAGTTAGGTGGTGTGCTGCTTTGCTGCTTCGAATTGTAGTTAGACCGCTTTGTCAAATATCGTACTGGTCCCGTCATCATCCAGTAACAATCGACATTCTTTGTTCCGTTAGGACTGTAGATTTTGCTCGTTTTCGTTGCGCTTGCCTTCCCCTCTTTGGTCTTTCCATAACCTTGAACCTTCCAAGTTGGAAGGCTGTCGGTTAGCGCTACGGAGATGTGTTGAAGCTAGGTGTCAGGACGTCGAATGTCTCAGTGCTCTTGTCAGTTGTGTGACTAGTTATTGCACTTTCTGACTGTATATAGTATCCAGTTACAGTGATGGAGAGTTACTCTTAACTCGTATCCTAATGTCCTTTTCCTTTCTACATTTATTTATGGCTCTACATCCGAGTTTCAAATTGCACACCTGATGAGCCGTCACGAACCATACGGCGAAACGTACGTCGTGTGAAACAACTTGTTTTGTAGTCAACTAGTCCATCACAATGTCATGCATGAGGAGTACTGTAGGAGTTTGGCTTTCGGCTTATACATTTCGTTTTTGCAAAGCTTCCCCTTTCTTTACTTATCTTTGATATTTATGACCCACCCAAGTTGGATGGTGTGCTGCTTTGCTGCTTCGAATTGTAGTTGGACCGCTTTGTCAAATACCATACGGGTCTCGTCATCATCCAGTAACAATCGACATTCTTTGTTCCGTTGGGACTGTAGATTTTGCTCGTTTTCGTTGCGCTTGCCTTCTCCTCTTTGGTCTTTCCATAACCTTGAACCTTCCAAGTTGGAAGGCTGTCGGTTAGCGCTGCGGAGATGTGTTGAAGCTAGGTGTCAGGACGTCGAATGTCTCAGTACTCTTGTCAGTTGTGTGACTAGTTATTGCACTTTCTGACTGTATATAGTATCCAGTTACAGTGATGGAGAGTTACTCTTACCTCGTATCCTTATGACCTTTTCCTTTCTACATCTATAATTATAACCAAATCTTTGAAGGCAGAGATGGCGAGCCAAGGATTTATGTTGATGGAAACGAGCTCACTTTCATTCCATGGAATGTCTCAGTAGTCCTCTGTCAGTTTTGGTGGTCAATTGTGCCTATCAGATGAATAATTAATTTATATTTGCTTTAGTTGGTGTAATCTACTGCACGTTTTGTGTGGGTCACAGTTGTCTTGCTTTCACAAAGAAAGATTAGTTTATACTGTAACCAAGTAGTGGTTGCGACCTCGGCGATGATTTGTAAGAAAAGGGTTTGCTCCCCCCCCCCCCCCCCCGGAGCTTGCGCTATTCCGCCGACTTTACTTGACACTTGACTGACTCACGACTGCCATCCAGAGCACACGAGAAGTCCATCGAACCTTCGACTCGGCAAACCTGCAAAAAAGCACCACTCCCTGCTCAATACACAGTGTTTCGGGGAATTCACCCCTCATCAGTTGAGCTTGAGTAGGCTGAGGAAGATTGTGCCTGAAGAGCACCACTTATATAGTGCTCTCCAGGCACGACCATCACCAGGGATACAAACTTACAGAGACGTTCCGTTTTCAGCGCGACAAACACCTCGTGAGCACCAGATAGCAGTGTGAGTCAGTGTCGCTCCTGGACGGTGAGACAGACATCGAGGACCCTTGGTCATTCGCAACGAATTTGGAGGTGACAGCGTTGCGAATGACCGAGGGTCCTCGATGTCTGTCTCACCGTCCAGGAGCGACACTGACTCACGCTGCTATCTGGTGCTCACGAGGTGTTTGTCGCGCTGAAAACGGAGCGTCTCTGTAAGTTTGTATCCCTGGTGATGGTCGTGCCTGGAGAGCACTATATAAATGGTGCTCTTCAGGCACAATCTTCCTCAGCCTACTCAAGCTCAACTGATGAGGGGTGAATTCCCCGAAACACTGTGTATTGAGCAGGGAGTGGTGCTTTTTTGCAGGTTTGCCGAGTCGAAGGTTCGATGGACTTCTCGTGTGCTCTGGATGGCAGTCGTGAGTCAGTCAAGTGTCAAGTAAAGTCGGCGGAATAGCGCGAGCTCCGGTGTGGGGAGCAAACCCTTTTCTTATACTGTAACCAACAATTGATTCCATCTGCTTAGGAAAAAAACATTAACAGTTCACCTGAGACTCGGCCAAAGGCCGAGTTTTACTCATTCACAGGAACGCCACCACCCTCTTGGATCAAGGTGCAGATGAAGCTCCTACTCTGCTTAGCAGGGTCTATTATCAAATGCAAACAAAGGCGTTATAGGCTTCAAGGGTAAAACTTGCTTTTTGAATGTCGTTTTTTCCAGGTGTGTGCCTAGATCACTTTACAGGAAACACCCTACCTGTCGTTTGAAAAGATCCTTGATTTCGTCCTCAGTTAGACCCGTATATCCACTTGGCAAAGTGAAAATGCCCTGCATGCCAATGTGAGCCACACCTGCGGAAAACACAAAAAACAATGGATCTTTCCATTTTCTAGAAATTGCAAGGGGAGGGGATTGTAAATTGGCAGATATTATGCGAAGAAAGGTCACAGCCAATCAATAATACAGTGGTAAAGTATTTTCTGTAGCACCCCTTGCATTGTACATGCATTATGATTTCCAGCTTTCTCTACTATGGGCGAACCTGAATCACAAAAAATTAATGTTACACAAACGATTCACTTGCTTCGTTCCACAAGGATACTAATCAACTAAAGAACTGCCAACGTAGTACCTTGCACTGTCAGTTGAAACTGCCCTGTAGCTTTATCCACCGTATTGTGGACAGAACATTGGTAGCCACCACTGTGACAGCTTTGAAGATTTGATATGACCAGGACATATGTGAACTGGCCATCATCCGTTGGCATGAAATCCGGACAGTTACTGCTCGGCGCAGACTTATCGCAGTCGCCATTGTTATCCAACCTACACCAGCTAGGCGTTGGTTGCGGATGACCAGTGTATATACATGGAACTGTTAGCGATGTACCTTCAAATGACAACAGAGTCCTTGGTATGGGAGGGTTGATAACGGGTGCAACTGTATATTTGGAAGACACAATAGAAGACCACTGAGTTAGCTGTGCTTTCAATCGGTCCAAGGGATAGAGGTTTCTTCCAAAGTTCTTCCACATGAGAAAAGCAAGCCCATGCATTGCCACTGGACAATTCGATTTCCAGTATCCGAATACAATAAAAAAATTCTTCATTCCGACCTTGATTGTTGAAATGTCCTACATTGTAAGGGCATCGACCATAAATTTCAACTTGTTTTCGCAGAAACATATTGTCAAAGTGAACAGGGGAATGCGTGATGATCTTACTTTTGACGTTCAATATTACTTGATTGGCTGTGACCACTCCACCAGCATACTGATCTTTGTTACTGGCTTCACACTGATAAGTGTCAGGGTCTGTAACCTTTGTTGTGTAGATTGTCAAGATGTGATCGCCTTTGTAGAAAGAGACACGTCCCACAAGGTCATCCTTCTGTAGAATCTGTATGTAAAGATATGCCACGGAATATCACTTGCCTCACCCTTACTCTTCTGAGTTCTACTAATAAGGGATGGTTAATGCACGTCTTAGCATGACAACCACTACTGAGTGCCAAAAGGTTCATAAGGCCACCTGTCGAGGGGCAGGACTTCAGATTTAAAAAAGAATTAAATACCCATTCCCGCACTATCTGACTCGTAACCAGGGCATGACCTGCATGCCACTTTAGCCATGTGCGTGCCTGTGTGTGGATGTGCATGTGTGTGTGTATGTGTGTGTGTGTGTGTGTGTGTGCCTTTGTGTGGATGTGTAATTGTGTGTGTATTTGCGTACTCCTGTGACCAATCAACGTTTTAAATGTAGAGAACACGAAAGGAAAGATTCGGAAACTTCCGAAGAGAGCTACAGTTATACGGATGAAAATGATTTCTGATTTTTAAAGAAAGGAATTAATTGATTGGTAATTGATTAGTATTCAAGACTCAATGATACGTTACCAGACAACTTTCTATAGTTAGTACATGATTGAAAGTATAGTACTCACCAGCCCATTAGCAAACCAGGTTACGCTTGGTTTAGGTATACCATACACATTGCATGTGAATTCAACCGTCTTTCCTGCCAATACTGCCTGATCCATTGTTGGCGTAAGAACCTTTGGTGGGACTGCGCCCAAAACGACAGATGGAGCAAAAAGGCTTGATATGTCTTGGTGTCTCTACTAGGGAGTTCACGATGTGCAAACCTGCCTCAGGTGCCAACGCAATACAAATTTTATCTATAAAACAGGAAAGCGGTACACGAACTTTGGCACATGGGCGGTCATTACAATCTCATGAGAGAGCCTCTGCCCAGTACACGACTTCTTCGTTTCACATTCTCAAAATATAGTTGTACTGTTACAACCTGAGAAGATGACACAGCGTGCAGAGTCCAACTTAAGTCTTATCAACATTCACTTCACCATGGAGCAATACAGCTATCGTCCTATGACGAGCACGGCGCCCTGCAATAATCCAGTGTACGTCTTATCCGAGGGTGAACTATGCGAGTGCAACCATAGACCCTATATGCCAATATCTCTCCGATCAGTTATCTCTCTACACTGCTTACCATAGACCAGGATATCTGCTGATGCGTTGGCTGATGGTGAATACACATTCTCCACGACACATTCGTACAGTCCATGGTGCATATCATTACTCACAGACTGAATGGTCAATGTGTTCTTGACACCAAAACTGCCTCTCCTGCCGAGGTCAGCATTAGTATGGTCTGTCTGAGATTGCAGTGATGATGGGAGGCTTGTACCATTGTGCAGCCAGTGAATAGACGGTTTTGGCAGACCGGTTCCGATGCAGTCAAGATTTACCATAGAATTCTGATTTACGCGAACTGTTTGCGGTGATACGAGGATCTCTGGGCGTTCTGTTGACAAAACATTCGTTAAATGGAGCAAATTGTCAATGACTTACTTGAATGTGCGTTTTCTCACAGTCACTCATGGACACATTACACGCCCCAACTGCATACTCACTAACTTATCCTGTGTTGTATTCAATTACAATATGCATGTCACAAGTATTTGAACCAGTTGTTGTCAGTTTAAAATAATTCTGCCTTTCGAACAGTTATTGCATACCGACCGTGACGTCAAAATTGAGCGCATGCATGACTCATTCTATCAACGCTAAGCGATTATCCAAGTGCAGCAATCAAAATCAAGCTGTTTTTTTCAACTTCATGTTCTATGCAATGCTCAGGTTAAGACAATAACTGTCTCTCACCTGCGTATCCCAGATTGAATGTTACATTGACTTGTCCAGCCAAGTTTCCAAGTATCACATTGTACGTGCCTGCTTTATAGTATTGCATGCTGGCTATGGTCATTGTCAGGTTGTCAGTGGAAAGTGAATACCCAGATGACCAGCCACTCCAGGATACATCGCCAGTCTAATACAACACACAACACATAGGCGCACATTGTTACCAATCAACAGGGAGAGGCTTGGTTGGTTTCTTCCAAAGGGCTACAATTTGGCTTCTACTACTTACATTTTAAACACTGGGCTTCCAGTTCACGGCGTGTGCGTGAGAGGATCCCATAAGTACTGTTCCAGTACCATTGGTTGCTGCTAACGCTTACATAATTGAAGCACTGAACCTTTTTATTCCACAGTTGTTTTATGCAAATTGTGGATCTCATTCAATATACACTCCAAGGGATAATCTTATTACCAACATTAAATTCTGGATTCGTGTCCAAATATGCAAGCATGACGTTCTTTGTCGGATTGCAATAGAATCCCCAATACAGAAACATGTAAAACACAAGTGAAGTACAGAAAGATTACATTATTTGTTGTTGTTTGTTTGTGCTTGTGTCAGACTAACTACTCAGTGAAGACAAACTTTGGTAAAACTGTATTATTAGAAAGAAGGGAGGACCAAAGAGCTACAAATTACACTATACTGTCCACTAGCCCCCAAAACTGAATTGTGTGGATATTGGACTTTTCACTAGAACTGATTATACCTTGCTCCAGGTAATGTTGTCCGACGGCACTGGTGGATAGCCTGGTGATGAATAGCCAACAGTAAGGCGAACAGGTACATCCTTGAGACCAGTCTGATGTGCATATGTTGGGTCTGGCACTGGTAGGGCTGTGTGAAACAAGATAAATCAGATAAATGTACTAAAGTATCTATTCTTGAGAGTGCTGCTACTTAAGAGAGCATGTCTGAGAATACCAAAGTATGTGTGCAAGTGGATCTCTCCGATTTCGCTCAAAATTTGCAGGTAGGTTCCCTTTGGGGTGTGGATCGATTGTGCAAAGCCCTTGAAAAAGTTTCTGAAGGGAACCTTGAAATTTGGATACCCCTGAGAAATGGCCGAAATATCACATTCTTTTTTGGTCTAGAAACGAGTCACGCCACAGCGTATACGAACAAGCTATGAACAAAACTCCATCAAGCCAACATTGCCTCACCTTAGAAGAGTTCCTGGAGCAGTACCGCTTAGCCACGCCAGGATCGCAGAAGACGAGGTCCATCACCCCCTGACGCCACAAATGATCGTCTTGAAAATAGCCAATTTACAAGCGCTGGCAAAACAGCCAGCTACGTCCTTAATTGGCCAGAACTATACACCGGTAGATAGTAGAACACCTCTTCTAGCGCTGAGGACATGTCCCCCATCTTCCTTTTGGGGTTTTCTTGAAATAAACCTTTTTTGAATTTTTCCACTCGACAATGCTGAAATACGGCGAAAGTCATACCTGCGCAGGAAAGCTCGCCCCTCTGCGACGTCTCCTCAGCAATTTCTACTCCAACACTACTCCCAAGGCCGCAGAACAAAGTGTATTGTTGGCTCTGACAAGGAAAAGCAGCAGTGATCACTTGTCACTCCAAACGACAAGCTTCTCCTTGCGCCACCAATACTTTTTTGTGCGACTGTTGATGCAAAACTAAGTGACTGAAGGCATGAGCGCTTAAATTTTACTACAAGAGGCACGGTGAAATCACGTGCCCTGTGACGCAAGAATGCCAAGTCGCGTGGATCACGGCTCACGAGATTTCAGAGTCACCTTCGTCAAGTGCGCTTGTTACTCGCCTTAAACGCCCGTTGGTCTGGAAGTGATCACACTTGTGTTGGTACTGGGTTCAAGAACAAGCTGACTGTGTTGTAGGCCTACGAACCGGGACTTTCCCTGACCATGTAGGTCGAAGACCAGTGAAATGATGATGAAATCACATTCTTTATGACGTAAGAAATCTCTCATGCAGTTCACGCGACAGGTTCGTGCAGCCAGTGCTGCTCGCGTGCATGCCATGTGCCAGTCAACACAAAGCGACCGAGCTAGCAGCTTTTGGCGAGCATCGACATGAAAACAAGGGACTTTTACCGTTGGACTATGTTCGGGATTACAGGAGGTAAGTGTGAAAGATGAATAACTCTCCATGCTGTACTGGGGGCATATTTCAACGGCTTACTGCCATTGCAACACTCCTAGGACAGTTTGTGAGGGTTGTCAGGAGATCAAGCAGGAAATACAGATCATCTTACCTCTGCCATCATGGTCTGTTCCGAGTAGCGTTCCAGTCACGTTCGCGATCGATGGCCGCGTGTCGTCATCCAGGAAGCGTCATACTCTGTCACAGAGCACGCGATCTCACCGTGTATCTTGCAATAAAATTCAAAAACTGCGCTTAGGAATTCAGTCACTTTTGCATCAACAGTCGCACAAAAAAGTATTGGTGGCGCAAGGAGAAGCTTGTGGTTTGGAGTGACAAATGATCACCGCTGCTTTTCCTTGTCAGAGCCAACAATACACTTTGTTCTGCGGCCTTGGGAGTAGTGTTGGAGTAGAAATTGCTGAGGAGACGTCGCGGAGGGGCGAGCTTTCCTACGCAGGTATGACTTTGGCCGTATTTCAGCATGGTCGAGTGGAAAAATTCAAAAAAGTTTATTTCAAGAAAACCCCTAAAGGAAGATGGGGGTCATGTCTTCAGCGCTAGAAGAGGTTTTCTACTATCTGCCGGTGTATAGTTCTGGCCAATTGCTTGTAAATTGGCCATTTTCAAGACGATCATTTGTGGCGTCAGGGAGTGATGGACCTCGTCTTCTGGGATGCTGGCGTGGCTAAGTGGTACTGCTCCAGGAACTCTTCTAAGGTGAGGCAATGTTGGCTTGATGGAGTTTTGTTCATAGCTTGTTCGTATACGCTGTGGCGTGACTCGTTTCTAGACCCATAAATAATGTGATATTTCGGCCATTTTTGAGGGGTATGCAAATTTCAAGGTTTTGAGCGAAATCGGAGAGATCCACTTGCACACATACTTTGGTATTCTCAGACATGCTCTCTTAAAGTTTCATGCTTTCGTAATCATGAGTCAACATAAGGATGGTGTGCCGACCATGCCGGTATATATGCCTGGAGATGGTATACTTGAGATTGAATAACACTCAAGGCTATGAAATTGAAATAATCCGGTGTTTGGAAAGGGGGGGGGGGAGGCATATATGTTCATACCAGGACTTTCTAAAGCAGTTTCACCGCATGTGCTCTCTGGCCGACCTCATCACACCAGCAACACGACTCCAAGTTTTAGACACTGACAACAATTCTTCCATAAATGAGGTCGGTATGAGAGCGGGTGTAGTGGGATTGCTTTGTTGATAAACAGGCTGTTGCTTACCTATTTATCTACAGGACGTACTAGAATGACTAATATTTCAGACATCTTTGGTGGTATCTGTGAAGTAATCAAAGTTTGTGTTTAAACTGTTCTTTGCTTCACTGCCGCTTACTTAGTCCACCATTTTGTCATTCTGTCCAACTATGCATCAAAACTAAAATGTTGAGTCAAAGTGAGCAGTTACGGGCTTTTTCGCTCACATAGCCACAAGTACGGCAACACCATCGGATTTGCCTTTCTCGTTCAAAACAGATTGATTTGTTGCTTTGTTGCATGATATTCACCACGTCCAAATATAACTTACTGTAAACAATGATTGTAGCTGATGCACTGTCTGAGCTTTGCAAGTGACTGCTATCAGCAAATCCAGTCTTGTCCACCCTACTGACACAGGTGTACTGGCCACGATCTCCATACAGGATATTAGAGACAGTCAGTGTGCTGGTGTAGGATGCAGGGACAGTGTCATTACCAGCCGTTGTTATAGCTGTGGTGCTCTGCATATCCGGGAGTTGTACACCACCATGTAACCATTGTATGACTGGCATAGGATATCCATATGAGGTGCAGCGCAGTGCGGACGATGTCCCTTCATTCAAGACCTTATCGGTTGGTCCAATGGTTATACGAGGTTGAACTGCGAACAATGTGAAGCATATCAGAGCAGGCAAAATCTCCGGACATGTTGACAATGACACTTCGAAGTTCTTTTAAGGCACAACATGTGTAACAATGAGAAAAGCAAAGCAAAAACAATTGTACAACTAACACTGTATCTGAGCACCATGGAAAATGTACAATTTCAATATGCGCGTCCGCCACTGCAAGTGACATTTCGAAGTAGGGGTAGAATAGATTGACGGTATTAAATCCGTAACTATAGATATTTACTTAAAAAGAAAACTAGTCGTTTATTGGGAGGGGTTGAGCGCCTGTTCATTTCTCGAAAAATATCGATGGACAGTTTGTATGTGCGGGCATATCGAAAATAGACAAAATATCGATATTGCTGTACTTTATGTATGTGATAGTTTCCCAGGGAGGGGGAAGGGGTTGCAGAGAAATGACTAATTTTCGCTTCTATATAAATATCGGTATTCACGGAGGGCCCTCAGCGTTGGTTCACATAAGCAAAATCAGCGCCCCAAAATATCGGCGAAGAGCCAGCTCCCGATCCGTTGCGCATACCGTTCGAGTAACAAATCCACTACAAAGTAGTAAAGAATGTGCCTAAATGTTATGACAGGTTTGCAAATTGCAGCTTAAATTATTTGCTTCTTCAGTAGTTCAAGATTTTTGTTGATGACCATTCGGTACTAGCTTTTACTGGAGATCATGAAACTACTTCTGAACATTTCGTTGCAGTCTAGTAAGTGATGGTGTCGAAATTATGGATGCAAACGTTGCCGGCGTCAAAAGAACTATTTTCTCTCATAAGTTGCACAACACTGCAGCAGGTCATCCGAGAAAGACGGGTTGGTATGCGGACTTATTTGACATCTTGAAGCGGCTACAAGAATGGCGAACGGACCTCCTCTCTAGCTTCAATATAGCGGTAGGGACATTTAGGACAAGTATTGGTTTGAAATTTTGACAATCGCAATGCGCCGGGAGAGTATGCAAGAGGCCCACCGCCGGTGACTCCCGGCGCGAACCGGCAATATGTGAACAGACCCTACACTGAATACAAGTAGCAAGCTACCCAAGTGCATTTTCATTCGTTAAAGGTTTTTTTGCTTGACTGGTGAAACCTAGACTGTTCCACGAATGGTGAAGTTCAAGATTAATCATCTCATTAACATTGGCAAACCAAGTGCGAAAGGGTTCCTTCACCGCTTTCCCTTGGGAATAACCCACACAAATTAATGGTAAAGGTTGGTTCACATAAGATAAATCGGCGTCGCAATACATCGCAGGACATCGGCGGTAAGGGTTGGTTCACATATCGCTTACCGCTTACCGCTGTAATAAGTAGATTTTATCATACAGCCAGAACGCGCAACAACTAGGCACAAAACTACCAGAGTACTAAAACAATCGATGAACTGATACCTAGATGCCACACATCTCCGAAGCACTAACCAACAACCTTCCGACTGTGTTGGAGCCACATGTACATGTTGGTATCAGGTTGTAGAATGTCTCAGTACTCTGTCAGTTTGGTGCCTCGTGGTTGCACTTTTTGACTCTATAATGGAGTCCCGGTAAATTGTTGGACAGATATTCTTAACTCTTATCCATGATATTTCGGACGGAATTTAATTTCGCACAATTTCGTACATGGCCTCTTTTGTACTAAAATAAATACTTTACTGAAATTTGTTCGCGTGAAATTTTGTACACCATACAATAGTATACATGCGTACTGCTTGCGAACACGTGCATTTAGCATGCAGCACTGTGCGAAAATAAAATCCGTACGAAAGGTCGAAATTCGGCTTCGTCCGAAAATATTTCCGTCCGAAAATTTCCCTCTATACAGCAATAATTATGTCCTTTCTTTCCTACGTTTATTATTTCCTCAAAGATCCGTGTATAGATTTACAGACCATTTCCTATTCCATAATGTTTACATAGCACCCTACATAATTTCAGTGTGCATCTTGATTGGTGACTTTCATGCTTTGAGACCGTTCACTGACTTTGAGATCCACTTTATTGGGAGACAGAACAAGGTTGAAATAGGTAGCTTTCCGGAGATTGGACATAGCCACATCTAGACTGACTATGAATTACTCACCGTACACAAGCAGAGTAGCTGGAGAACCCTGGACCATACCACCAAGAGTGAAGTTGACACCATCTCGATTCTCTGCCATGCAATGGTATTGACCACGATCACTGTACTCGAGATTGCTTATCAACAAAGTTGAGTTGTCTGTTGAAAACTGAATATCTCCGGATACATTCAGCAGCTGTGCATTGCAGGTAGGGGACAAAGATAATAAACTCATTCAATGTCCATGGGTTCTAATGCGATTGGCGGTTTCAATTTTCCACGGTGCAAAGTTTGAGAAAGTCGCCTCCTGCTAACGAACACCTAGGTGCGTAGACTTGGTTCTTTATCGCCACTTGTTTCCATAGCAGACATGAAATTACATCGTACAAACATTATTTTGCGGCCTGAATGCGCCACTTGTTTGCGTTTGTGAGTGTTTAGTTTTATGCGTCCCTGAAGATACGGCTTCTTATAACCGAAAACAGGTCACTGCAGAGGGTCAATTTCGTAAGTCAATTTTTTTTTCAGGGACGCATAAAAATGAAAAATCACAAACCCATACAAGTGGCACATGCAAGTCGCAAAATAATGTTTGTATGATATAATTTCATGTCTGCTATGGAAATAAAGTGGTGATAAAGAACCGATTCTATGCACAGTGGTGTTCGTTATGGGGAATAGCTCGCAATATTTATCACGAACTTTCTTCATGTGAAATTTGTTTGTGTTGTGGAGTTATCTGTATAGTGAAAATACTGTCGACCTCCCCCCCCCCCCCTCCTTGTATTGCTGAAGATTTGCAACGAACATATTCCACTCTTACCTTTCCATCCTTGTACCATGTTGTTCGAGCTGCTGGGACCGCATACATGTTGCAGTCAAATCGAGCTGTTGCTGTTTCTGATGAGCTAACATCTAGAGGTGGTCTCACTTCACTAGGTGGAACTGTAATCACATAAGATGACAATAGAATGATTAACTGTATCATCTCTAATTAAAGCAACACTTGGAGACTTGTGACATAGAAATAACATGGTACAGAGAACACCATGTGAAGTTCATACACCGTCCGTAGAGGGCTCAATTTGCGGAAGGCAAATACCGGGATGCACAGACAGCAGAACGAGCAATTGAGGTTTCGTAACTCCGAGTTTCACAAACTTAATCGATCATCAGGTACTGACCCTGCCCTAAGAGTACTGCTATATATATGTACATGCACCATGAAGACCATTAATGTTGGTCTCAGACTTATGACTGGAAGACTATTACTGTCTGAAAAGCCATTTGTAGACTTAGCATAACTTTAAATGGATATTTCTGAGACGATGAACCACAATTCACTCTTTACCAACATCTTGAAAGTTTTTACTTGTATACTTTCAAGCCATATCGTCACGTGCAATGCAAGTAAAACTAAAATGCACGAAGACAATGTACAGCGAAGAGGTGATAGAAACAAGGTTATTTTATCTCTTCCTTGCGCTCTTTCTATCACCTCTTTACTGTACTTGATCCATCGTCCAGTTTCATTTGATTTTGCCGATATTTAAACTGATGATAAGGTTGAAATTAAACTAGGGCTGAAACAATTATCCCGAATACTCGAGTACTCGCTCGGTTTTTTCAAAAATATCGTACTCGGAATAAATCAGAGTACTCGTTCATACATGGTATACTTGTTATGCATTCACCACAGAAATCTGCAGTTTCAGAGCAGCAGTCAGCAGATATTGATGTGCATACTGTGTGGTGAACATTTGTTCACGAGTAGAGAGAGCCCAAATGACCCACCAACCAATATACCCAAGAAAAATGACTGCTACTCGATTCGATCAGGGTTTTAAATCATGTGATTTTAAGCCCCTTGGTGTGCAATTTTTAGGAGATGAAGAATACTCGAATACTCGAATATTCGATCTGAGAAAATCAGAGTACTCGAACTCGGGATCTCAGTGCCAACTTTTAGCCCTAAAGTAAAATAAAGAAAACTTTCCGAGATTTTGAAAAGCCTAAGGTGTGCCTTTCGTCCCAGTACTATAGCATTATTGTCTCCCAGGAACCTGTTAACGAATTTGAAATGGCGATAGTTTTAATGGCCTGTTGTACATAAGGTTGGCTTGGGGGGGGGGGGGGGGTGAATGCTGCTGTCTGATATTTATATATATATTTATTACAACATCTCAAGACTCGGTGGAAACACCGGCCAACGTTAAGAGAGTGGGTAATTGCCAACCACGGCGTTAAATAAAAATAAGGGGAGGATGATCTCTCCGATGTTTGAAACTTTAAGCTACAGCTAACACAGCCTTTCGCCTCTGTTGTGTGTGTAAGGTTGGCTTTTCTACTTACCGAATATCTTGAGATCGGCTGAGGAAGTTGCATCCGGAGCTCTAAAATTTGCTGCAAGGCATGTGTAGGATCCTTTGTTGTTGACGTAAGTGACATTGTGGAGAAATAGAACAGATCTTTTCCCTTGGCTTCCTCGCTGAGTGATATTGTCGTTGGTGAAGGCTTCTTCGGTGATGGTCACTGCTGCTGATGTGGAGAGAATGGCTCCATTGTACAGCCATGTCAGGGTTGGAGCTGGTGCACCACTCGCATCACAAGTGACTGTCGCTGAAGAATACTGGTTTACACGTAGCTGTACGGGTAAATTCACGATTTGGGGAGGCTCTGATGGAACTAGCAAAAGAAATGAAACAATGTACGACTGTAAGTGTAGAACCTTTCGGAGTTTCTTTCTAAAATGACTTCATTCTAGCATCACTGTATTGGAGGAGTAGCGGAGGCCATTGCCAAATTTCGATCCATTTAATTAACCAGGGAAATCATCATTATCGCTACCGCCACTTAACTTCTTCAGTGACATAGGGATCATTGCCATACTGCCATGATTACTGCCAGGGGTGTACCATCATATGAATAACCCAGGAACAGGTGAATAAAACCGTCAGATTCTGATCTAGGTTGCACATGGTAATGCTTACCATTCCGTTGTTCATGTTGTTTTACTTTAATTCGCAGAATCAAACGGGCAGCTAACCCAAATGCATGGGAGAAAATGTGTACGGTACGTATAATATAAACTGCATAGAAGCAGGGTTATAAGAGAATTCGAGGAGATGATGTTCAGAAATTAGATTTGGGAGGTATCCCTGTTCTGTCCGTAACTTAAGGAAATGTGTCTGATATGGAGCAAAGTGTTGATGCAACTGTTAGAGTTGACTCGATTTGTCTAAGACGGACCGTATCTTGAACACAAACTTGTGACGGAGCGGATATTATAACGAGTACAGTCAACTTTGTGTATAACGACACGCGGCGGGCATCAGAAAAGTGTCCTTATTCACGAAGTGTCCTTATACCAGAAGTTTCAATGATAATAATATTATATTTAAGTTAGATGGGACTTTGCTCAGGGCATGGAAATTCTGTCGTTATTCGCGAATTGTCGTTCTATATCCGCAGTCATTATCAGCGAAGTATTAAAAGCGGCGAAGTTCCCTGCCTTCGTATCACGACGAGGCAACAGACGAGTTACGCTGTTCTCATTAAAAGGTACAACTAAGCTACTTTTTCATAATCACACTTACTTTGACAGGTCGGGACATCAGGTGACCAGAGGAGACTTCCATTGCACCTGATTGTTGTGCTGCCAGACATGATATATCCCTTGTGGCATGTTACTGTAACATTGCTGTCAACATAGAATACGCTCTGTGATAGATTTCCATTTGGTACTAGGGGAGACGTGCAAGACGGCATATCTATCATAGAAGTAAAAAATACAAAGGTAAAGCACGGTCTTTTTTGTTAAAATCCGACTCACAACGGCCACTAAGACCTGGGAATGTAGCGGCATTTGCAGGGCCAATCGGTGGAGGTGATAGGTCTCGCATCTACTGGCACAAGTGCCGATAACCCCCATTGCCTGCATCCATGTACCTCTGGCGCCTGGCGACAAATTCCGAGTTGACTGTGAAAAGCAGCACGACAGGAAAACTCGCTCTCAGTTAGGGCTTGAACCAGGTGTCTCTTGCATCTCATTCAGGGTGCTTGACCAACCCCATGCGGATAGAGAAATCTAACTTTAAAAGATTATCTGCCATGTTTCTTAGATATGATGGTAGTAAAATACACCTAATATGTAATTAAAATAGAAGAAATCACATGAAAACGAGTTATGAACAATTATGCACGACTGTCACAAGATAATAAGCAGTCAGAAAATACGATAACGGGGCACGAAACTGAGAGGGTACTGAAACATTCAGCAACCTGAGCCCTGTTGTCTCACTTTCTGACTGCCTATTACTGTAAAACCGGAAAGTCTAGCGACCAAAAAGTTTAACGGTTTTGTAATTTTGGCATGATTACGTGCAGAATGTTTAGCGATGGCTACGCGACCATCCATCTTTATGCTCATCTTTACACATACATTGTTTATGGATGAGGTTTTTGTTGACTGGAGACAGAAGCGGACTTGGTTTAATTTCTGTGTATTCTCATGCATTGTTCTTTGGCCTTTGTACGCGTGCTGTGGTATTATTATTATTATTATTATTATTATTATTTGGAAAGGATTGGAAGAACTTCAAATTTAAATGATCAGTCGGGGAAGTGAACTGCCTGAAAAGAGAAAAAACGCCAGACCCACCAGGACTCGAACCTGGGACCCTACTTGTCATGAGCAATGCTCTAACCACTGAGCTATGGGACCAGGCTGAACCTAGAAGGCGCTGACAAGTTTTTCACTCCAAAGGCAGCTCACAACACATGCCGCACATACTGATGGCACTTGGGTCTTTTTCCCTCCCCCAGGGGACCAACCACGGTCAGTTTCTGGAAACTACCAGAGGTGAAAGAAAGTGATTAAATTTGGAAAGGATTGGGAGAACTTCAAATTCAAATGATCAGTCGGGGAAGTGAAATGCCTGAAAAGAGAAAAAACGCCAGACCCACCAGGACTCGAACCTGGGACCCTACTTGTCATGAGCAACGCTCTAACCACTGAGCTATGGGACCAGGCTGAACCTAGAAGGCGCTGACAAGTTTTTCACTCCAAAGGCAGCTCACAACACGTGCCACACATACTGATGGCACTTGGGTCTTTTTCCCTCCCCCGGGGGACCAACCACGGTCAGTTTCTGGAAACTACTAGAGGTGAAAGAAAGTGATTAAATTCGGAAAGGATTGGGAGAACTTCAAATTCAAATGATCAGTCGGGGAAGTGAACTGCCTGAAAAGAGAAAAAACGCCAGACCCACCAGGACTCGAACCTGGGACCCTACTTGTCATGAGCAATGCTCTAACCACTGAGCTATGGGACCAGGCTGAACCTAGAAGGCGCTGACAAGTAGGGTCCCAGGTTCGAGTCCTGGTGGGTCTGGCGTTTTTTCTATTTTCAGGCAGTTCACTTCCCCGACTGATCATTTGAATTTGAAGTTCTCCCAATCCTTTCCAAATTTAATCACTTTCTTTCACCTCTGGTAGTTTCCAGAAACTGACCGTGGTTGGTCCCCCGGGGGAGGGAAAAAGACCCAAGTGCCATCAGTATGTGTGGCACGTGTTGTGAGCTGCCTTTGGAGTGAAAAACTTGTCAGCGCCTTCTAGGTTCAGCCTGGTCCCATAGCTCAGTGGTTAGAGCATTGCTCATGACAAGTAGGGCCCCAGGTTCGAGTCCTGGTGGGTCTGGCGTTTTTTCTCTTTTCAGGCAGTTCACTTCCCCAACTGATCATTTGAATTTGAAGTTCTCCCAATCCTTTCCAAATTTAATCACTTTCTTTCACCTCTGGTAGTTTCCAGAAACTGACCGTGGTTGGTCCTCTGGGGGAGGGAAAAAGACCCAAGTGCCATCAGTATGTGTGGCACGTGTTGTGAGCTGCCTTTGGAGTGAAAAACTTGTCAGCGCCTTCTAGGTTCAGCCTGGTCCCATAGCTCAGTGGTAAGAGCATTGCTCATGACAAGTAGGGTCCCAGGTTCGAGTCCTGGTGGGTCTGGCGTTTTTTTCTCTTTTCAGGCAGTTCACTTCCCCGACTGATCATTTGAATTATTATTATTATTATTATTATTAGTGCAATTAGGAGTATAATCGATGCAGGCATGGCCAGACAACAACGAGTTCATGGAATTTTTAAAGGGGAAGTTAAGGCAAAAATTAAAATTTCACCAGTTGTAGTCTTCGGGGTGCTGAGTCGAATGGTCTTGGTCCGAGAAAGCTGAGACGCTCCCTTCCTTCTTGAATCCCAATCGAACTCGCGCACTTCCACCGAAACTGGGTGACTGCGCCCTACTAGATGGGGATTTGTATGCAAAATGTCACTAAAAGCGCCATTTCGTTCTTATAAAAGCACGGATGACCGCGATTGGCCCATATGTTGTAGTCTTTTGGACGCTGAGTCGACTGGTTTTGGTCCGAAAAGGCTGCAATGCAGCGTTCCTCCTTTATTCCCAATCGAACATGGTTGAACAAGTGGTCACGTGCTCCTGGGTGCCCAAATCACCTGGTCACCACGCCAGCAGGCGACAACTTTCACACCAAGGTTCAACTCGAGTTCAACTCGAGTGACAGGACTGCACCCAAAAAAGGTCAAACAGGCTAGTAAGTTGTACCCTGCAGGCACGGTGACCAGCTGACTGGTGTACGCAGGAGCACGTGACCGCTTGTTCAACCATGTTCGATTGGGAATAAAGGAGGAACGCTGCATCGCAGCCTTTTCGGACCAAAACCAGTGAATTCAGCTTCCAAAAGACTACAACATATGGGCCAATCGCGGTCATCCGTGCTTTTATAAGAACGAAATGGCGCTTTTAGTGACATTTTGCATACAAATCCCCATTTAGTAGGGCGCAGTCACCCAGTTTCGGTGGAAGTGCGCGAGTTCGATTGGGATTCAAGTAGGAAGGGAGCGTCTCAGCTTTCTCGGACCAAGACCATTCGACTCAGCACCCCGAAGACTACAACTGGTGAAATTTTAATTTTTGCCTTAACTTCCCCTTTAAGGATTTTTATGTTATTCAAAATCGATTTTCGTGGTCCGTTCATCAGTGAATAGTATCGGAACTGAGGGTACTGTGTACAACAATAGAACATTTTATAACAGCATAATTAATTGAAAGTGTGAGCAACAAAGGAAGTGCTACAGCATTACACAATAGGTGTCAAACATAGTGCTAACGTATATAACTGAGTGCAGCCACAAAGCAAGAAGTGTTATAAGTGCAACATGACACAACATTTACATCTGATAACCAGCTACGAGAACAACTTTAGCGCGACTACATGCTTCTTTTGTTTACAAAGAACAGGATTATGCACACGAATACATACAGCTTCCAGAACCTTCAACTGCTTAACATAACTTGCACGGCACAAAACAGAAAAGTGAGAATCATCATACACACCAATTATTATTATTATTATTTAAATAACCGACGAGGAGACAACAGTCGTAAAATAGCAATGAAAAATATCAATTGTGCACTCATAACCATGTATAAACAATTAAAATGAAACAATTCCAGAACGTTTTCGTGTGACCATCATCAGTGGAACATCGTCACATAGTAAGAATCACTAAAACAACCAGTTATATAGCTAGAGTAATATGAAAAGAAGCGTGAGAATGCAGCACAGCTAGCGGTTATGCATAACGCGTGTAGTGTGAACCTTTGCAGTGTATCTGAGAATGGTAGCAGTAGATGAATGTGGCAGCTGTGAGTGCGTGAACAAAATTATTATTATTATTATTATTTTTATTTAAACGAAGGTAAGTTATGGGTCGCAAATATCCACGCAAACACACATCCAGTCATAATAAGGCACTTGTCATAAGTACCCGAACGTTTTCGGTCCCTTCTCATCAAGGATTATACAGGGAATGGCTCAAGCTGGAAAGACTAAAACTTATATAGCGTAAAGATAATTAGATAACAACACTCGTGACAAGGTGGAAAATTATCAAGTTTAGCACGACACAAAACTCGAAGGAAAATATTAATAGTGACAACAACATAGTGAGCAAATTAAGTTACATTGTTACCACCTCGACGAGGAGTAACACCAAACAATTGTAGCGACAACACATTTTCTTTCTGTACGCAAAGTTCAGGATCTAACTTACGGATATACAAAGCTTCTAACACAGCCAAATGTAACGCACATCTACCACGTGACAATAACTTAATGTAACTTAATTTTAACAATGTAACTTAATTTGCTCACTATGTTGTTGTCACTATTATTATTTTCCTTCGAGTTTTGTGTCGTGCTAAACTTGATAATTTTCCACCTTGTCACGAGTGTTGTTATCTAATTATCTTTACGCTATATAAGTTTTAGTCTTTCCAGCTTGAGCCATTCCCTGTATAATCCTTGATGAGAAGGGACCGAAAACGTTCGGATACTTATGACAAGTGCCTTATTATGACTGGATGTGTGTTTGCGTGGATATTTGCGACCCATAACTTACCTTCGTTTTAAAGTATTATCCGCCTCCGACCTCTTTTAAAAAATTATTATTATTATTATTATTATTTGGAAAGGATTGGGAGAACTTCATATTCAAAGGATCAGTCGGGAAAGTGAACCGCCTGAAAAGAGAAAAAAACGCCAGACCCACCAGGACTCGAACCTGGGTATTATTATTATTATTATTATGGGATCAGGCTCAGTGGTTAGAGCATTGCTCATGACAAGCAGGGTCCCAGGTTCGAGTCCTGGTGGGTCTGGCGTTTTTTTCTCTTTTCAGGCAGTTCACTTCCCCGACTGATCCTTTGAATTTGAAGTTCTCCCAATCCTTTCCAAATTTAATCACTTTCTTTCACCTCTGGTAGTTTCCAGAAACTGACCGTGGTTGGTCCCCTGGGGGAGGGAAAAGACCCAAGTGCCATCAGTATGTGTGGCACGTGTTGTGAGCTGCCTTTGGAGTGAAAAACTTGTCAGCGCCTTCTAGGTTCAGCCTGGTCCCATAGCTAAGTGGTTAGAGCATTGCTCATGACAAGCAGGGTCCCAGGTTCGAGTCCTGGTGGGTCTGGCGTTTTTTTCTCTTTTCAGGCAGTTCACTTCCCCGACTGATCCTTTGAATTTGAAGTTCTCCCAATCCTTTCCAAATTATTATTATTCTTAATATTCTTGAATTGTTTGCAGGCAACCTGCCTACACTCAAGAGAGCACTGCATTTCACACAAATCCATTGGTATCGTTACAACGTTTCGGTCTTTATGACCATCATCAGGAATGAAGTGGACATGGAAAAAACAGCAGTATAAAAGAAGGAGGCAAGCAAGCAAAGCGCTGTACCTAGTGACAGCGCGCGTAGAGAAGTGCAAAGCACGTCATGGCGGGTGTGCATTACTACATATACATGACAACACAAGCACAAACGGCGAGGAAAGTAGATACTGCGCTACAGCAGTGATAACAGCCCAGTTCCAGTCTCACACCACCAGTGAGGTGTGTAGAGCCCCGCGCCACTCGCAGTGGGACTTCCACCGAAATTTGTCCTCGATGGCATCCCTCAGAAGGTTGCGAACATAGGCATCGCGACGGGTAGCTCTGGAAGGACGGGAACCTATCGGCTGGGGCACGCTGGGCTGAATAAAATATGGGACTAAATGTTTCCGCCGACATTGAAGCAGAAAATGCACCTGACAAAGACTCCGCTCTAGTTTCCATGCCTGGTCCCATAGCTCATTGGTTAGAGCATTGCTCATCACAAGCAGGGTCCCAGGTTCGAGTCCTGGTGGGTCTGGCGATTTTTTCTCTTTTCAGGCAGTTCACTTCCCCGACTGATCGTTTGCATTTGAAGTTCTCCCAATCCTTTCCAAATTTAATCACTTTCTTTCACCTCTGGTAGTTTCCAGAAACTGACCGTGGTTGGTCCCCTGGGGGAGGGAAAAGACCCAAGTGCCATCAGTATGTGTGGCACGTGTTGTGAGCTGCCTTTGGAGTGAAAAACTTGTGAGCGCCTTCTAGGTTCAGCCTGGTCCCATAGCTCAGTGGTTAGAGCATTGCTCATGACAAGCAGGGTCCCAGGTTCGAGTCCTGGTGGGTCTGGCGATTTTTTCTCTTTTCAGGCAGTTCACTTCCCCGACTGATCCTTTGCATTTGAAGTTCTCCCAATCCTTTCCAAATTTAATCACTTTCTTTCACCTCTGGTTGTTTCCAGAAACTGACCGTGGTTGGTCCCCTGTGGGAGGGAAAAAGACCCAAGTGCCATCAGTATGTGTGGCACGTGTTGTGAGCTGCTTTTGGAGTGAAAAACTTGTCAGCGCCTTCTAGGTTCAGCCTGGTCCCACAGCTCAGTGGTTAGAGCATTGCTCATGACAAGCAGGGTCCCAGGTTCGAGTCCTGGTGGGTCTGGCGATTTTTTCTCTTTTCAGGCAGTTCACCTCCCCGACTGATCCTTTGAATTTGAAGTTCTCCCAATCCTTTCCAAATTACTATTATTATTATTATTAAAAAGCTTCCGTGGAGATAAAAATGTAATCAACGCAATAAATAGAGTAAGCTGCGCACTCAAGCTTCTTTATTTACATGAAAACAAGTTTTGCTTATGGTGTTTGTACTGAGTGCGCAGCTTACTCTATTTATTGCGTTGATTATTATTATTATTATTATTATTATTATTATTATTTAAAAATTCGACGAGGAGACAATAATTTTAATATGGCAATAAGTAGGACGACTGACATGAAGGCAAGGGCATTCACGGTTGGCGTGGGTGGTGAAGGTGAGACGCAGGACGATGCAAGTGAGGAGGAGAGTCAAACCGCTGTGGATGACGGAGCAGGTTCTGGTTCGGACAGTGAGGGAGAAGGTGAGCTGAGTGAGGGTGAGAGTGAGTGTGAGGGTGTGCGTGTGAGTCGTGATTGTGTGCGTCCGTCTCGTAATAACAAGTCTTCAGTATACAATCATTTGGTTTCTAGTACTGACTGTTGTCGTACTTATTCTGATTCCTGTTTTTCTGTTTTGTGCCGTGCTCGTCATGGTTATCTTTTGCAGTTACAAGTTTTGGAAGCTGTTTGTCAGCGCATTCATAAGCCGAATTAGTGTGTCCAGAAAGATAGTGTTATTACCCTAAAATTGTTCAAATAATGTTCTTTTGTGGAGTGTGGCAACGTTGTTGCCATTTGTGCCTAAATGTGTTTTGTCACCTTCTTGTTTACTATAGTTAGTATTATCATTCGTTCTCACTTTTTTGTTTTTGTTGCTGATACACACTTGTCACGCTTAGTTCTTACTAGTATACCCTTGTTTTCTGCACATTTTTGTGAGAAATCGCACCTCGATATTCCAGTGCTGTCATTGTATCGTGTCACCCTACCTTGATTGCTATAAATATT
Organism: Sycon ciliatum; assembly: GCF_964019385.1. Taxonomy (NCBI): domain Eukaryota; kingdom Metazoa; phylum Porifera; class Calcarea; order Leucosolenida; family Sycettidae; genus Sycon; species Sycon ciliatum. The sequence goes on from NC_088655.1 coordinate 19,055,643, forward strand.
ATTTCCTTTGTTTTCATTTTGTTCTTTAGTACAACGGTGATTCCTGAAGAGTGTTGTACGAAAACTTGTTCGAATCATCTTTTTTTCCATTGCCCTTTTTCTTCTTACATGTATTTTTCCTTACCCTTTAGGTTGTTTCTTGCATCGGATCCATCGCTTACATTGTTAATAAAGTAGTCCACATGTTGTTTCAGCTCGTCCTACTTATTGCCATATTAAAATTATTATTATTATTATTATTATTACACAGACATCTAGCGATAATGCGTTTTTCATATAACGAAGAAAATAATTGGTCGTTAAAACGTTAGACTTTGTGACTCGTTAGACTTTCCGGCTTTACAGTATGAGTACAGTATGAGTACAGTGAATGAAAGAACAGCTGAAGTTGATGGTTTAACCATTGAATTCGTGAAATTCATCACCTAAAATTGTTCAAATAATGTTCTTTTGTGGAGTGTGGCAACGTTGTTGCCATTTGTGCCTAAATGTGTTTTGTCACCTTCTTGTTTATTATAGTTAGTATTATCATTCGTTCTCACTTTTTTGTTTTTGTTGCTGATACACACTTGTCACGCTTAGTTCTTACTAGTATACCCTTGTTTTCTGCACATTTTTGTGAGAAATCGCACCTCGATATTCCAGTGCTGTCATTGTATCGTGTCACCCTACCTTGATTGCTATAAATATTATTTCCTTTGTTTTCATTTTGTTCTTTAGTACAACGGTGATTCCTGAAGAGTGTTGTACGAAAACTTGTTCGAATCATCTTTTTTTCCATTGCCCTTTTTCTTCTTACATGTATTTTTCCTTACCCTTTAGGTTGTTTCTTGCATCGGATCCATCGCTTACATTGTTAATAAAGTAGTCCACATGTTGTTTCAGCTCGTCCTACTTATTGCCATATTAAAATTATTATTATTATTTTTATTATTACACAGACATCTAGCGATAATGCGTTTTTCATATAACAAAGAAAATAATTGGTCGTTAAAACGTTAGACTTTGTGACTCGTTAGACTTTCCGGCTTTACAGTATGAGTACAGTATGAGTACAGTGAATGAAAGAACAGCTGAAGTTGATGGTTTAACCATTGAATTCGTGAAATTCATCACTGAAATGGCTTTGCAGGATTAAGGCTTTGGGTGGAATTTTGAGGGTTTTTGACTCAGTTTGTTTGGCGAGCGGCAAACTGGCTTTGAAACCTGCAATATATAAAGGTTAATACAGGAAACTGCACTGTAAGCAGTTTAGGTGGGAGGAGGACACACCGCTATCAACTCACTTCTCACGCACATCACAGGCTCGGCTACTGCAGGATTATGGTCATGCCATAGACCGTTGCGCAGCATTAGTATGCTTTCAGGATACAGTAGGTTTGGCTGGCCAATATCCCAATTGCTAAAGTTGGTGATGCTCTCATTCGTGTCCCGCCACTTGTGATTCCCTAGATCCTGAAAAGCACTCAAGACAAATGGCACATAATTCATTGCACCGAAAGGTTGACCATCCAGCGCTTCTAGTCTTGTGGTCACAAAGAAGAAGACACGATGACTGATGAGACCATCCGTTCTTGTCTGTAATAGTTATTACATTCCTACTTATTATGGAGACCAATTAGGCACACACAGAGCTTGATCACGGTTTTTCATTCCTTTTCCTTTTCTTCTTTGGCGTTTTATTAAGTTTGAATTAAATGAGTTTAAACCGCCTTGCATTAAGGGGCTTTGTAGGCTTTATGAGCATCGAATATGTCCAAACAGTAGCATTATAATAACTTGAAAGTTGCTTTTGAGAAATTCTTTTTCATTGCTTTCAGGTGACATATATTGCAGAAATCACCCGGGCCTCTGACACCATACATGCAACTAATGTATCAGCAATCAAGTGGACACGTCAAGTAAATATGTGAATTTGCAAAATTTAGACTATAAAGAGCTGACTGATGCTTACATCGAAGTCATCGGCACCAATCCACACACTGCTGGTGATATGTCGAGCAATATCATTATTTTCTTGCATATTGTATATCCTTGGTAGCCATGTATCTCCCCCAGCTTGCGATGCACACTGTGCTCTGGCGTCACGATAGTTATAATTCACCGGTAAAATCCTTCCGCAATAGCGAGAATTTGGTGCAAGTTGTTGCCACGGAGACACACAAGCTGAAACAGAATTACAAAGCATCAACACAGCAGAATGAGGTTGCACATTTTACTGGTGTATTGCATGCACTGCTAATTTGCCTTGTTCTTACCAATATCCAAGGATTCCCCTCCAAATGAAAATATATGGTCCAAGAATCAAAGATGACTACAATGTAGTCATGTCTTGCACACCAGAGAAAATGTTTCTAACTAAACAAATAAGTTGAATTAAAGCAACATGCAATCACGTACCTGAACAGAGGTTCCCTGTTGAGTTATGAATAAACCCAGAGTAACAGTCGCATGTATAGCTTTCGGCAGTGTTTGTACATGTTGAGTTCATCGGGCAGCTGTGTGTACCAGAGGTACACTCATTGATGTCTGTATGGGGAATAGGAAAATTCTTTGGATGGTGAGCAATATTCTATAATACAATGTACATAGCAGACTCAGTGGGGGACGTTGGTCGTAACTCTGAGTTTCATGCAGCTAGGCATTCATCAGACACCTATGTTATCCTATGCTATGCTCTAAGCTCTGTTCTTGACATTGAGAACGCTTTGCAGCTCGGGAATCAATGGATTTGATCTATATCCAATGTAAACCAAGAAAAGCAGTTAAAGCAGCCTTCTTGGTGTAAAAACGTGTAACGCTACACGAGGAGTACCTTAACACTCCTAGTACGCTCTAAGCAGTGATCTTGTTCCTTTACTTTACTTTTGCATGTGTACCTGGTGAAGAGACGCCTTGAAAGTGTACTCGTGGTAAAACTTTCGAAATGTTGCTGGTGGAGAACCCGAAGGGTGCTCCCCCCCCCCCTCTAAGTTTAAAGATTCGAAAGTAAGAGGGATTTTTTTAATTAAACCGTGAACACATTATATGCTGTGTTCGAGGTCGGGGGGGGGGGATTCTATGCACCTCATCACAGGTTTTCTGGCTGGAAATTCACTCTGTGCCTGACCCTAAGATGTATGCTGCGTCTGATCACATAAACAAAATTATCTTGAGGGCGGGAGAACACGATCCAACCGATCGTCTCAGTTCACCCAACTGCAGGCAGCGCAGCCAGAGACCACATACAATATATTCCCGGTTTTCAATGATTCCATATATGAGATAACCACACCCATGGTGCCGGGCTATGTGATGACCGCCAAGTATGGTAGTGAGTGAGTTCATGAATGAATGCCCCAGGATCTGTCGCTTGACTGCCTGCAGTACTGTGTCGGAGCGCAATGCCGGAACTGTCACCCTTATTTTCAGTACATGTATACTACATTTCAGATTACTAGAATCTGTTGCGCGAGTATCAATGATGTCCTCAGTACACTTATGGCACATAGCAGTGTTATTTTTCACCTTTTCCCCACGTTTTAATACATAGCATGTCTGTTACCTCTAGGCGTGGGATCGCGCTTCTTCATTTCACTCTATGTTCATGTATAAAACCGCGCTTTCAAATTAATTAACTGGTTTGAGGGAAAGAGACAAACGGGAAAAGTCTGAAGAAAAAATTGACTGCCACCACCAGGACTCGAACCAGGGACCCTCGCTTGTAGCCAGCGATGCTCTAACCACTGAGCTATGGTGTAGTCGTCAAATTAATCCTAGCCATAACTAGTAACTAATCCCAACCTTCACAGATGAGAACTACAGTTGTGGAAACAGCGCTGTATGGAGCAAAAACTATTTCTCAGTATCCACAACTTGGCGTCATGTTGCCGGTGTGTGAGTTCTGCTAGAGAGGATATTTGGTGGAGGCAGAATTAATCTATTGTTCAAAAGGCAGAAAGCTGCTGGTTGCCTTTTTGAGGTTTGAGGAATTAGTATCTTACCTTCATAGCATGTTGGCGGTTCGGGATACCATTGAAGACTATCGCTGCACATTATACTGTTACTGCCAACCATGAGGTACCCAGGGTTACAAGTTACCATGACAGTTCTGCCGATGTAAAGTCCCGAAACGGACAGTGCCGCATTGCGTATGACTGGTAAAGTGCATGCTGGCATGTCTGTCAAGATCAAAGAAAAATATAATTGCAAAGGTTCTTGAACTCTAATTCACAATACTTCAAGTACAATCGTATTAAAGTTGATATCATTGGGCCAAACCTCTGGAAAGCATTCACCGATTTTCACTAACAAAATGAGTTGGTCCTTTTCAGTGCTTTGGCAATGGGTGTGTTCACCCAACTACTTTCTGCAGAGGAAGCTTCAAGATGCCCATAGATCACTAAGAACCGGCTTCAGAGCGGGCATTTCAAGGACAAAGCAACTCCGAACACATTCACTGTATCAAACCTCCCAACATCTGATCTTCGTCACCAAGGGTGACTAAAATCTTTCGATCACTTTCTACAATCGTGTTTTTCTGCATCACTTTCACTGCACACAAAATGCAGGGAAATCTTGCCTGAAGGCGCATACAAGATTGCATCTCGCCAATATTGGACCGACATACATCATGGCACAGTGTGACATACATCATGGCACAGTGCAACATACATCATGGCACAGTGCAACATACATCATGGCACAGTGCAACATACATCATGGCACAGTGCAACATACATCATGGCACAGTGCAACATACATCATGGCACAGTGCAACATACATCATGGCACAGTGTGACATACATCATGGCACAGTGCAACGTACATCATGGCACAGTGCAACATGCTCAATGATACAGGTAGGTATGGAGAAGAGCACAGTGAGACAAACAGGCGAACACCGTAAGACAAGGCCGCACTCTATGTCATCCAGAGTGGCGTAGAAAGACGTGGAGCACCTGCCACACTGTCAGAGGTACCTCATGGCACTATGTGATGTAGACTATACTAGTACATGGCTCTGTGAGATGTAGACCATTCAGGGAAATTTCAGACATAGTATGCACAGCTCTGGGAGATGTAGATCATTCACGGGATTTTCAGATATAGCATGCACGGCTGCGATAAAATGATCAGCTGTAGCACCTACTCCACTTTTATGTTTATGTATCTGTTAGGCCCACAAGTATTAGTTCATATTCATAAGTTCATACATTATTCATTTGGCCTGGGTAGCTACTTGCGCGCCCATGTTTGCCATAGCTACCCAGGTACTTATATAATATGCGTTGCTCCCTCTTCAACTCGCTCTCTTCAATAAGCTCTCTTCAACTCGCTCTCTTCAGTAATCACCATGTAGTCGTTTCATTCGTTCTGGTCTCTTGTCCTGTCTCTTGTCCTGTCCCTAAGAAATGTGTCTCCTGTTCGGACCCAACATATCTATGTCATTCGGATCTTCCCCAGTTGTACATTGTACTGTTTAGATACCGAATTCAAATAAATCAATACTCCTATTGTTTGAACCAGCTCTACCACTCGATATTAAGCACTCTCTTTGACAGCCTGGAACCTCTCTGTTTTACATAATATGTAATTAAAATAGAATAAATCACATGAAAACGAGTTATGAACAATTATGCACGGCTGTCACAAGATAATAAGCAGTCAGAAAATACGGGGCACGAAACTGAGAGGGTACTGAAACATTCAGCAACCTGAGCCCTGTTGTCCCACTTTCTGACTGCTTACTGAATTTTGAGGGGTTTTGACTCAGTTTGTTTGGCGAGCGGCATACCGGCTTTGAAACCTGCAAAACCCAAATGTTGTTACACTGAACTGCACTGTAAGCAGTTTAGGTGGGAGGAGGACACACCGCTATCAACTCACTTCTCACGCACATCACAGGCACGGTTGCTGCAGAATTACCGTCATGCCATAGACCGTTGGGCAGTATAAATATGCTTTCAGGATACAGTAGGTCTGGCTGGCCATTTGCAATGTCCCAATTGCTAAATTTGGTGATGCTCTCATTCGTGTCCCGCCACTTGTGATTCCCTAGATCCTGAAAAGCACTCAAGACAAATGGCACATAATTCATTGCACCGAAAGGTTGACCATCCAGCGCTTCTAGTCTTGTGATCACAAAGAAGAAGACACGATAACTGACGAGACCATCCGTTCTTGTCTGTAATAGTTATCACATTCCTACTTATTCTGGAGACCAATTAGGCAATTAGGCATACACAGAGCTTGATCACGGTTTTTCATTCCTTTTCCTTTTCTTCTTTGGCGTTTTATTACGTTTGAATTAAATGAGTTTAAACCGCCTTGCATTAAGGGGCTTTGTAGGCTTTATGAGCATCGAATATGTCCAAACAGTAGCATTATAATAACTTGAAAGTTGCTTTTGAGAAATTCTTTTTCATTGCTTTCAGGTGACATTTACTCATAGAGTTCAATATTGCAGAAATCACCCGGGCCTCTGACACCATACATGTAACTAATGTATCAGCAATCAAGTGGACACGTCAAGTAAATATGTGAATTTGCAAAATTTAATAATAATAAATAATATTCGCGGGATCCGCGTCGGCATCGCTTGAATGTTCAGAAACACGCAAACTAGCCTTCGCATCCGCAGGCCACCACTATGCCTATTAACCTTAGTGGCGAATGCAGACCTCACCAGTGAGTCAGGGGAGAGGAGGTTAGTCTCTCAACCAATCGGGCGTGTAACGGCCCATAACCCTGTAAACTGCATCCTTGTTATTCTCACTCCGAGCTGTGAGTACCCAGTTGACCGTGGGTGTCGGCGCAGTTCAGCACGCGTAAAAAGTCTTTTTACACGCTCCCTGCTACCAGCGCGGGTCTTGAACTCGGGACCTCATGATTCGCAGGCAGGCCTGCAAACCAATCGGCCATATGCGTTGCAAAATGCGTTGCAAAATTTAGACTATATTAAAAGAGCTGACTCATGCTTACATCCAAGTTATCGGCACCAATCCACACACTGTTGGTGATATGTCGAGCAATATCATTATTGTCTTGCATACTGTATACCCTTGGTAGCCATGTATCTCCCCCAGCTTGCGATGCACACTGTGCTCTGGCGTCACGATAGTTATAATTCACAGGTAAAATCCTTCCGCAATAGCGAGAATTTGGTGCAAGTTGTTGCCACGGCGACACACAAGCTGAAACAGAATTACAAAGCATCAACACAGCCGAGTGATGCTGCATATTACTGGTGCATGCTGCTAACTTGCCTTGGTTTCACCAATATCCAAGGATTTCCCTCCAAATGAAAAGATATGGTCCAAGATTCGAAGATGACTACAATGTAGTCATGGCTTGCACACCAGAGAAAATGTTTCTTACTAAACAAATAAGTTGAATTAAAGAAACATGCAATCACGTACCTGAACAGAGGTTCCCTGTTAAGATGTGAATAAACCCGGAGTAACAGTCGCATGTATAATAATAGTACAGGTCGTATGTATAATAATAGTACAGGTCGCATGTATAATAATAGTACAGGTCGCATGTATAATAATAGTACAGGTCGCATGTATAATAATAGTACAGGTCGCATGTTTAATAATAGTACAGGTCGCATGTTTAATAATAGTACAGGTCGCATGTCTCCCAAATAATGGGTTCCACGCATCTGTCAACTGTTTCATCATGAAATAGATTGCAGCAGGAAGAATAGCATACGAGAAAACCATATACAGGTTCAAGAACATGACAAGTACACGCCATTATTTTTACACCGATGTACATTTGTTAATGAAGTTCAGCCATAGCTTTTTGTCCCGTGCAGTTTTGAGGCAATCCTCGAGCGTGTGTCCGAGAGGGTAGATGTCGGATTGCACCACATCAATCCACCGAAGCCTCGGTCGTCCTCGTGGACGCTTGATCTTTGACGTGTCGATGGCCATAGTTAGCGCGCCATAGGAAGCCGTGCCCGGACCTTCCCGAACAACATGGCCGAACCATAGGAGATGTCTTCTCTTGCAGACCCTGCTGATTGGTTGCTGTTTTGATTTTTCATACAGGATGTGGTTGGATATGCAGTGCGGGCAGTGGACTCCGAAGATATAACGGAGCTGTCTTCTCTGCCATACATCAGCTTGGTCCGCCAAGTTAAAATTGGCGGTAATCTTCACACTTGTCTCAGGAAAGAAATACGAATATTTGAAGCAAGCCACGATCACAAAGCACTATATACATGATTATTTACATGTCAGTAAGCAACTCAGTCGAAAATTCAAGCAAGTTACTCATCCTCCTCGCCACTATCGTCGCTGGAGGAAGAGCTCAAAACGTACGATCCGGACAGCTGTTGCACGGGTCGTTTCATAGCTTGTTCCACTTCTCCTCGTCTCGAATCATGCTGAAAGGCAGTGCGTGCCTGTCACCTTCCCCTCATAAGCTGAGTGAGACTGCCCGCATGTTGACTGTAAGTGTTATCCCCGTTCGTCGCAATAATGCGTCTTTGTTTGAGACAAAAAGGCAACGCCATATCAGTGTCCTTTTTTCAAATCGCCTCTTGCGCTTGTCGTACTTGCTGGTATGATCAGCACCCGTACCCACGCGAGCCGCTGGTGCATGGTGCATGAAGATCTACATGCAGTGCAGTGATAGCTTCCGCTTGATGTAGCACCTGTGCGTACTGCACCTACAACGCCGTGCACCAGGCTTTTCGGCTAGTTTCCTGAAAGTCCTTTGCACGAGTGTTTCTCTCAGGACTTGGTGTTTACTTTGATTAGCTCCTTTGCCCTGTCCTCTATGAGCTTGAAAGTGTGTCCGCCGGATTAGTCTCACTTGACTTACTGGATATATCGACATGAGCTGCAGTTTCTTCGTCAGCGATTTGCTGGTGATAACCCTTCACTAGGCGCTGTACTGTGCAAGCACTGAAATTCAAGCTCGCGAAGCGCTTTTTCAGCTTTTCTATACCTCCCCGGGGTAAACAACCCTTGCCATCAGACAGCTGGAAGTAGACAGAAACTGTATTCTCCATCGCTCTGAAATGCGAACATCCTGACCTATTTACGGACTCGAGCGGAGGTTGCATTGTTTTCTTGCGCTGACGGAAGTGTTCGTCGGCGGCAGCTCCGTCAAAAAGACTCAAACGAACCGATCGCAACTTCAGTGATGGTTTGTGCTGCCATGTCGTCGGATGCAATGGTCAATGGTTATGTTCGGATGGTGAATCGGTGGTTCCATGCCGTGTGGCACAGGCAGAACACCAAAAAACCAAGTGAGAAGATAAGCGCCAATTTTAACTTGGCGGACCAAGTAGCTGTTCATTCTGTCGCTTCGTGAGGGTCCACAGGCCGCAGTTATACAGCAGCACTGGAACAATGAGAACCGAGAACATGCAAAGCCGTGAGTCCAGGCAATGCCGCTTCCATGCTATCAAGCCGAATGCTCGGTTCGCTGCACTGATCCTGGCTGCCACATCCTCCGTGGAGTTCAGCAAGGAACCAAGGAGCTTGACCGTTTTCCATGATGCATCAGTGCGGGAAGCAGTTAAATATACGGTTTTTTGTACGTTAAGGTTGAGGTTGTCTTCTTTGAAGATCGGCTCACATGTGGCTACCATGGTCTCCACAGCACGCCTCGATGGTGCGTGCATAGTTGTATCATCTGCGTATTGTGTTGAAGGTGAGGGTACATCTTGAGTTCTTGCAAGGCTACTAACTGCATCGATCTTCCGCATGGCTCCTTCGGTATACATATTGAACATAATGGGCGATAGCGGGTCACCTTGCACGACTCCAATGTTCGTGGGGAAGGCCTCTCCAAGCTGGCTGGAAATTTTTACTCTGGCCGTAGTGTTTGAGATCAATGCTGCTACAGTGGATGGCTGCGCCCCTGCCACCGTCATCCTGTCCAGTGCTGTACTTCTAACCAGGGTGTCGAATGCACCACTAAAGTCCAGCAGCGCTGCTGAGTATGACCCGAATCACCAAGCATTGCGCGTTCACACAGCATTCTTGAATAGAACACACCGTCTGCTGTTGAGCGGCCTGGTCTGAATCCTGCCTGAGACTCCCTTACGTAACTGTCTGTTGCTGTCCGCGTTCGACGGTTCAGAATACATGTCAGCACTTTCCTCACCACAGCTAATAGCGTGATGGGTCGGTAGCTCTTTGGTATTCCCATCTGCTTGCCAGGCTTGTAAATTGGCATCAACACTCCGCATCTCAAATCGTTTGGGCAATGGCATAGGATCCGCACAGCATTGAACAGGTTTGCTAACCATGTTCCGATGATGTCCATGGCGGATTTCAGCATCGCTGCACTTATCCCATCACACCCAGCGGCTCCCTTTGTTCGTTGGCTGAGAATAGCTGCCTTGACCTCCTCAATTGTGAAGGGGGGTTCAGACACCACTTGTTCGGTTACTAGGTCCGTGGGCAGGCCAGAGTTGTAGAATACTGATCAGAAATACTCCCGGAACTTGTCCAAGTTCCACTGTAGACCAGTTACGATCTCTCCATCCTCATTGGCCAGCTGAATACGATGCGACTTCTTGCCCCCACGCAGATCACGCAGCTGTCGGATTGCGCTGAAATAGGATCTGGCGTCGGGTCTCCTGGCGTCAACAGCGTTGGCTTTGTCCTGCCAGAACTGGTCTTCTTGGGTCTTTAGGAGAGATCGAATTTTGTGCAGCACCTTATTCCGATTTGATTTCAGTACTTGTCTCTTGTCCTTATTGTTTTCTCTGTTGATTAAAATGTGCAGCTGCTTCTGTTGTTCGGATAGTGTCCGAATGGTAGGATCAGATGTCTTGATCAGTTGTTGTGGGCGACTGCATGTGCCGAATGCCTGAGAGGCCGATTCATGCAATGCTGTCTTGAATGCGGCCCAAGCACAGTCGACAGCCGAGGCGTCTCCCATTGGGGGATTCAAATTGTGGTAGCTTCTCCGATAGCGCATTTTGGAATTGCACCGCTGAGTCTGAGGTTGAAGCATTGAATTTAGCAAAACACAGCGCATCTGACTTTTGCTGATGTTGGCACCGCCAGAACTCAAACTTGATATCTGCTATCACGGGGTGGTGGTCTGATCGTGTCATGAAACCTCCATAAGATCTCGAGTCTACAACTTTCAGCACATTCGATCGCCGCATAATAATAAAGTCGATCATGTTTCTTACTGGTTTCCCATTGGCAACCAGTAGCCCGTCTGCAAACCAAGTTGAGCGGTGACACATGCGGTGCTTGAAGAAAGTGTTTGTAAGTACAAGATCATTTTCCTCACAGAATTCAATGAGACGCTCACCGTTGTCATTACTCTGGAGATGCTTGCAGAAATGTCCAACCGGACTGTAGGTTCCGGGTTGTGAACTGCCAACTTTTGCGTTCAGGTCGCCAAGGATCCACACTTCGTCACGATGGTGCACCTTTGCCTTTGCCTTTGACTTGCTTCAGACTGGAGTAGAAGCTGCCTCCGCTGGATGGGTCGTCGAGCGTTGTAGGGTGGGAGCGTAGCAACAAACCACCATTATCGAGTTGCTGTCAGAACGCGGGCCTGCTCTCATGCGGACAACCACCAAGCGGTCAGAAATACATTTGTACTATACAACATTTGTCGCGAGTCGCTTGCTTACAAGGACTGCTACTCCTGCGCGAGCAGACGGGCCACCAGAATGATACAGAGTATGGCCATTCTCTAGAACATCGACTCCACAGCCGCTTATCCATGTCTTAGTCACGCCAAGCACGTCAAGTTTGTGTTGTTCAAAGTCGAGAATAATTGATATTTTCTTGCTATTGCTTCGCAGCGAGCGCACGTTGAACGTCGCTACTCTGCATACCGGTCCTCGTCGTCGAAGGACTCTTTCCTGCGTCATTCATTCATCCTGAAACAGTTGTCTTGGAACAGTTAGAACTCTCGAAGGGGATACAACGAGAGATGGCAGGAGTTCAGCCTGCCATACCAAACAGTCGCATGGCCATTCTCGCCATTCTCGCATGTATACAAAGCCTAAAATACAAAGCCACACAAAGCCTAAAATATGATCTGCCAGCTCCTCCCTACATCGATCACTCTAGGATAGAACAATACGCATAGATTACATGTTGTAGTGTGTTGCTCTATCACACCACCTATATGCACATGCAAACGTTGCACTGGCGACGTAGATCACTCTTGTATGTACAATTGGTACACCTAATGTTGTACTTTGATGTCATGTTCCATAGTTTTTACTCATATTTTCAATGGCTACGTATCTGCAGTGGCTTTTTGCTGCACCTGGAGACAAAGGGCAATTCTACTTTAACAGCATTCAGGAACGCCTTGCTTTAGACCACAATTTTAGTCCGTATTTGCTTCTTTCTTCTTTTCCGTTTTTTGTGACTTCTTGCTCGTTCCCTTGTTGGCCGTGGTTTGCTATAAAACATGATAATTGGCTACCCAAGCCATGTATTGCCGGGAATAAAATAGAACAAAATAAAATAAATGTTAACCTATTCTGGTAAAAAGCGGACCTGAATGCGACGTGGATACTAGTAATAGGCAGCTTAAAGCAGTTCGTACCTGAACACAGATTTACTGCTGATAGGTCGCGAAATCCCTGGTAGCACCCACAGGTGTAACTATCCGGAGTGTTAGAGCACGTTGTGTTCATTGAGCAGCCGTGCGTACCAGAAGTACATTCGTTGATATCTGCACGTAACAGAAAGGTTTAGCCAAGTGTGCCGAAAACAGTTATGCGTGTAAGACTCTCCAGTGTTAGGAACAAGTGTCATGTTTGCCTCAATTACAGTCAAGGGTTATCTTAGTAAAGGTAGTATCATGCGGTGCCCGGGCAATGAGATGTAGACTAAGTCACTCTGCCACGACCTTGTCACAATCTTGATGCCAGATACCACCATGACCGTTTCGTAATTTGATAAAATAGTAACAATATTCGCGGGAACCGCGTTAGCATCACTTGAAATGTTGAATGTTCAGAAACACACAAGCTAGAGCCTTCACTTCCGCAGGCCACCACTGTGCCTTTTCACCTTAGTGGCGAGTGCAGACCTCACAAGTGAGTCAGGGGAGAGGAGGTGAGTCTCTCAACCAATCGGACGTGTAACGGCCCTTAACCCTGTAAACTGCACCCTTGTTATCCTCACTCCGAGCTGTGGGTACCCAGTTGACCGTGGGTGTGGGCGCAGTTCAATACGCGTAAAAAGGCTTTTTACATGCTCCCTGCTGCCGGCGCGGGTCTCGAACTCAGGACCTCACGATTCGCAATAACCGCAATCAATACAACAAGCTGAGTCTACTTTTATGTATACGTTATTCATGCAATGTGAAACAGTGGAGACAATGTGCAATAAAACGATGAAAGTAGGAAACAACAACAGCTCGTGGTCAACGTATTTGATGTACATCCAATGAAAACCTCTTTACTCACCTAGTTGACTCTACTCAGTAATCTTGTTCCTTTATTTTTGCCTGTATATGTGGTGAGGGGATGGCTTGAAAGTGTACTCGGGGTAAACGTTTGAAATTTTGCTGTTGGAGAAACTGGCGTGTGCCTCCCCTAAGTTTAAAGATGCAAAAGTAGGAGGGCTGGTGTTTCCTAGCAGTAAACAAATCATATGCCGTGTTCGGCAGGGGAGGGGATTCTATGCACCTGATCCGTTATGCCCATTGGAAATTTACTCAGTGCTTGACCTTTAGAGGCATGCTGCATACGCCGCTAATCACATAAATATAAGTATCCTGAGGAATGGAGAACACAATCCAACCGATCGCCTTAGTTCACCCAACTCCAGTCAGCGGAGCCAGACACCACATTACACAATATATTTCCGTAGGGATTAACGCTAGTCATAAACATGTTCGCAATGCGAAATATTACCTTGGCAAGTTGGCAGTTGCGGAGACCATTGTAGGTTTTGACCACACGTGATCACGGGACTTCCGAGTAGAGCATATCCCTTGGAGCATGTCACGTTTAAGTTTTCTCCAATGTAGAGTGTAAAGTATGACAGAGTAGCGTTCTGTATGACGGGAACACTGCACGATGGCATATCTACAAATAAAGAACAGAAATTCGGGATGTTCACTAGTTTGTGGGAAAGACACAAACGGGAAAGGTCTGAAGAAAATATTGACTGTCGCCACCAGGACTCGAACGAGGGACCCTAACTTGTAGCTAGCGTTGCTCTAACCACTGAGCTATGATGTAGTCATCATCCCAGCAGAGACCGTTCAACATATTCTTCAGACTTCGTAACTCACACTTCCTGTGAATCCACACAGGCGGGTGGGACGCAGCCCTCACTGTGCCCACACACTTCACATTCACACTAGCACGCCGGGAGCCCCAAGTCATAAAATCTTCACTAAATTCAGGAGGGACACCACACACAACAGCTCAGGTGTGATTTACAAAAATCACAAAAGCCAGTGTGCAAGAAAATGCTGGACAGATGATCTTGTGATCATTTTTACCTCAAGGGTGCAATGCAAACATCATTCCTATACCACATAAAGATATACAGGGTTCAGCCATGCCAGTGCCAACATTTTGATTTCATGGCTGGGGTAATGCACTTCAAGCCAGATAAACCTGTATAAGAATCGAACATATCTTTTGATGCTGCATATCTAGAAAGAGAGACGAAGAGGGCATCTGCGTAAATCAAGCAAAGAAGGGAATGGCATGAAAAGGGATAAGAAGAGACAGACACAAAGGCAGATGGCCGGATGGACGGATGGATGGACGGATGGATGGATGGATGGATGGATGGATGGACGGATGGATGGATGGATGGATGGATGGATGGATGGATGGATGGATGGATGCATGCAACCAATCTAGCCCAATACGGGGGGGGGGTGGCCAGGTGGTTGAAGTTACAGAACCAAAGCACCTGGTGCCACAATGAAAGGATAAACCGGCATGTCATCGCCACCATCCAAAGTAAGACATAGCAGCAACTAAGGGACAGTAGACAAGACAGGCTTCTCAATGTGTAGCCTGAACTTCAAACTTCAGAGTATCCATTTCCCCAAACAAGTTTCACAAAATATAGTTCAGGGTGAAATATCGTGCCACATCGATATACTGTCAGGACGACTGGACAATACATGTGGTAACTAATGCACCTTTCAAGACAACAGGTCTCCAGCAATATACCACACTACATTCCTACTCATATCTACGTGTACAGGTATGCATCGTTAGCGTCAATCACTAGTACCCATGACATTTAAGATAATTTCTCCACTATGCTTTGTAGGAAATGGATATCGGTCTCCTCAGAAGGCACATTTGCCTGTTTTCTTGATGAAGTTAAAATAGACGGTGAAAATATATGACAATTTCTCCACGAACAAAGTACTACTTGTATAATAATAACCCTCAGAAGAAAGACACGCTTCACGTTCTTCATCAACATTAATAAATAGTCACGGGTATTGTTCCAAGCCTTCTGGTCAGGTGAAGAACAGGCACGAGCAAATGGACAAGGACCTGACCAGAACACTGGATAGTAAACTCGTGAAAATTCCAAAATGTTCCTGAAGACCTTGAAGCGAATCCTTCCATCAAAAATAGCAAAGTAACACATCTTGACCACAGTGGGATCTCGATGCACAATCTTGACTCTAACGCAGGAAGGTGTTCTAGAGTAGAGTAAGAATGCTATCCATGCCCTACCTCTAACACAGATTGCCAAGTTGTTCTCCCTTAGATGGTAATCATGCCAGCGGCCATGCTCGTTCATTCCAATGACTTCCCCCGGAGGGCCATCCGGCTGTCCATGATCCCAGTTGGTAAATTGGGACTTCTCCTTTGTACGCGTCCAGAAAAAATCTAGAGGATTGGCGCGCTGCAAGTAGCAAGACAGTGCACAGTTGAAAAACGAGATGGGGTCAGCAACGTTTTGTTAGTAATGGAAGCCGCATGGAAATGTTGGGGTGCTGCTAGGATGATGGCCCTATATAAGCAAGGGTCCTTTGTCCTACCTCTGGAGGTGGCAGTCAATTTCCTAGAGTCCTGACGTTAGTCCATCTTTTACGATATTGAGGATCTTGCATCAATAATCACGTGGAATTTTCTGAAGCATTCATTTATTTCGTTATTCCACCTCCCATAGCATGTAACATGGAAAGAGGAGCTTTTCCTTTGGTCACCATGTGAGTTAGCACAGCAAGTGGTTGCCAATCAAAGGGGAGGGGTTGAAAATTGTTGAAGGGGAAGTCCCGTGAACAATTTAAATTTCAAAGTCTGTAGCGTTCGTCTGCACTGGCCTCTATTTTGGTTTTCCGCATAAATAGTCCCGCCTCATTATTTTATGCTACAACGATGAATGGACAACGGTGACAAGTGATAAAACAGCGAACAGCTCCCGGACCCAAAACTTTCATATCCCGTAGTGTTCCGAGCCCGGAATCAAAGAGTAGGGGCTGTGGTTCACGGAGCCTGCACTGTTCTCCAATCGAGCAGTCCGCAATATGCCAAGTTCGCACCAAAACATCACCATGCGGCAGGCAGGCTACTGGAGTCCAAGCGAATAGGTATGGAACAGCATTTAGAGCACTCGCCTCACTCTTCTCCATTTTGGCGCCTCTGCTCTCCAGAGATTTCTTTATTATTATTTTACGATGATCACAACTCACAGGCAAAGACAAAAAAATGCATAGTGGGAGCATAATGATGGTGAGGCTTTTTTCCCTCAGCCGACCTGAGGGCTCAACGTCATGGGATATAAAACGCACCAAAAAGAAAGAAGAAGAAAAATGAAATGAGTGACAGGTACATGATTAGAAGGAGGGGAAAGAGAAGACAGACAGTGCTAGGAGAAGGGGAGAAAAGAAGAACAGACGTTATTGGGAATAGTACGTGGAGTTGAATTTGATCAAATGAACCCCTCGATAGGCACACTGCCGTTGGGTCATTTCATAATAATAATAATAATACTTGTAATACGAACTTAGAAGTTGCGACGGCGGTAATAGTAATGAAGTTGATTGTTCCAACTAGGAACACACGCTTCTTGCCGAACTGGACACTTGACTGACTAACTACTGCCATCCGGAGCACACGAGGAGCACGTCGCACCTTTCACTCGGCAAACCTGCAAGAAGGCACCACTCCCTGCTCAATACACAGTGTTTCGGGGAATTCACCCCTCATCAGTTGAGCTTGAATAGGCTGAGGAAGATTGTGCCTGAAAAGCACCACTTATATACTGCTCTCCAGGCCAAACCATCACCAGGGATACAAACTTACAGAGACGCTTTGTTTCCAGCGCGACAAACACCTCGTGAAGCTCCAGGTAGCAGCGTGAGTCAGAGTCGCTCATGGAGTTGTGCTAAACAGACGTTGAGAGCCAGTATAGCTATTCGCAACGCTGTAACCTCTAACAACTAGTCGCACGTCCGCGTGAGGGACAACAATACGAACTTAGAAGTTGCGACTTCGGTGGTAATAGTCATGAAGTTGATTGTTCCAACTAGGAACACACGCTTCTTGCCGAACTTGACACTTGACTGACTCACGACTGCCATCCGGACGCGGACGTGCGACTAGTTGTTGGAGGTGACAGCGTTGCGAATAGCTATACTGGCTCTCAACGTCTGTTTAGAACAACTCCCTGAGCGACTCTGACTCACGCTGCTACCTGGAGCTTCACGAGGTGTTTGTCGCTCTGGAAGCAAAGCGTCTCTGTAAGTTTGTATCCCTGGTGATGGTTTGGCCTGGAAAGCAGTATATAAGTGGTGCTTTTCAGGCATAACCTTCCTCAGCCTAGTCAAGCTCAACTGATGAGGGGTGAATTCCCCGAAACACTGTGTGTTGAGCAGGGAGTGGTGCTTTCTTGCAGGTTTGCCAAGTGGAAGGTGCGACGTGCTCCTCGTGTGCTCCGGATGGCCGTCGTGAGTCAGTCAAGTGTCAAGTTCGGCAAGAAGCGTGTGTTCCTAGTTGGAACAATCAACTTAATAATAAGAATAATAATAATTTTAGGAAATTAGAGGCCTAATGCCACGTACATACTACTCTTTTCTCTCCGAAACTCAACACTTGAAAGCCAGATATGAAAGAAAGAAAAAATCATCAGTCACACCACCGGCACTCGAACCAGGGACCTTGCTCTTCGCGAGCAATGCTCTAACCAACTGAGCTACAGTATGACTCTTATCCACGGTGATGGTAAATCTATCCTTCTTCGATCAATCCATATCTGGCCTGCATCATACTGGCAACTCACACCGAATGGCCGAGGGCCCTCTTGATTGGTGTTAGTTGCCAGTATGATGCAGGCCAGATATGGATTGATCGAAGAAGGATAGATTTACCATCACCGTGGATAAGAGTCATACTGTAGCTCAGTTGGTTAGAGCATTGCTCGCGAATTGCAAGGTCCCTGGTTCGAGTCCCGGTGGTGTGACTGATGATTTTTTCTTTCTTTCATATCTGCCTTGCAAGTGTTGAGTTTTGGAGAAATAAGAGCAGTACGTACGTGGCATGAGGCCTCTAATTTCCTAAAACTTTGAAATTCTCCGTGAAGTCCAAATTTGAAATTGCAATTTGTATTTGCTCGCAGTGGACATAGTTTGATGCGCTCCCCATGATATCAAGCGAATGGCCGAGGGCCCTCTTGATTGGTGTGAGTTGCCAGTATGATGCAGGCCAGATATGGATTGATCGAAGAAGGATAGATTTATCATCACCGTGGATAAGAGTCATACTGTAGTTCAGTTGGTTAGAGCATTGCTCGCGAATAGCAAGGCCCCTGGTTCGAGTCCCGGTGGTGTGACTCATGTTTTTTTTTTTCTTTCATATCTGGCTTGCAAGTGTTGAGTTTTGGAGAGAAAAGAGCAGTATGTACGTGGCATGAGGCCTCTAATTTCCTAAAAATTTGAAATTCTCTGTGAAGTCCAAATTTGAAATTAATAATAATAATAATTATTATGCCCGCTACATTTTGTAGTTTGAGCACTCTGGCGCTAGAGCGACGAGCTACCTTAATGTCTGTGGTGCCTCCTTTGCACCATGGCTGGTAGCTCGGCCTATTTAGCTCGTAGCTGTACTGATGAGGCCTTTATGGCCGAAACAGCTTGCTGTCTACAGCATTGGGTAATAATAATAATAATTATTATTTTAATGTAATTCAGATGGTGAGCCAATTAAATAATTAATTGTGAAAAGAAGAAGGACAAAATGTAACGAGTTATGACTACCTGTCCACCAACGTAACCAGATCTTATACAGTCAGCGAGTGCGACATAATGGCACAAAACTGACAAGGAGTACTGAGAAATTCCGAACATGAGCCTTCCAAGTTGGAATGTTGTTGGTTTGCGCCTTGGAGAAGTGTTGGAGCTAGGTGTCAGGTCGCCGAATGTCTCAGTACTCCTTGTCAGTTTTGTGCCATTATGTCGCACTCGCTGACTGTATAAGATCTGGTTACGTTGGTGGACAGTTAGTCATAACTCGTTACATTTTCTTCTTTTCACAATTAATAATTATAATAATGGTGAAATGGGAGAAGGACATAATGTTACGAGTTATGACTAACTGTCCACCAACGTGTCAAGATCATATACAGTCAACAAATTTAATTGGCTCACCATCCGAGTTGAATAATAATAATATTAATAATATTTCAAAGGATCAGTCGGGGAAGTGAACTGTCTGAAAAGAGAAAAAAAACCTTTGGAGGGAAAAACTTGTCAGCGCGAAAAACTTGTCAGCGCCTTCTAGGTTCAGCCTGGTCCCATAGCTCAGTGGTTAGAGCATTGCTCATGACAAGCAGGGTCCCAGGTTCGAGTCCTGGTGGGTCTGGCGTTTTTTCTCTTTTCAGGCAGTTCACTTCCCCGACTGATCCTTTGAATTTGAAGTTCTCCCAATCCTTTCCAAATTTAATCACTTTCTTTCACCTCTGGTAGTTTCCAGAAACTGACCGTGGTTGGTCCCCTGGGGGAGGGAAAAAGACCCAAGTGCCATCAGTATGTGTGGCACGTGTTGTGAGCTGCCTTTGGAGGGAAACACTTGTCAGCGCCTTCTAGGTTCAGCCTGGTCCCATAGCTCAGTGGTTAGAGCATTGCTCACGACAAGCAGGGTCCCAGGTTCGAGTCCTGGTGGGTCTGGCGTTTTTTTCTCTTTTCAGGCAGTTCACTTCCCCGACTGATCCTTTGAATTTGAAGTTCTCCCAATCCTTTCCAAATTAATAATAATAATAATAATACTAATTTCAAAATTTTGAAGGACGCTTCACGCAGCTTCATTATACTTGAATCGTTTGCAGGCAACCTGCCTATACACTCAAGAGAGCACTGCATTTCACACAAATCCATTGGTATCGTTACAACGCTTCGGTCTTATGACCATCATCAGGAATGAAGTGGACATGGAAAGAACAGCAGTATAAGAAGGAGGCAAGCAAGCAAAGCGCGGTACATAGTGACAGCGCGCGTAGAGAAGTGCAAAGCACATCATGGCGGGTGTGCATTACTACATGTACATGACAACACAAGCACAAACGGCGAGGAAAGTAGATACTGCGCTACAGCAGTGATACAAGCTCAGTTCCAGTCTCACACCACCAATGCTAGTGAGGTGTGTAGAGGCCCGCGCCACTCGCAGTAAATAACAGCTGTATTCAATGCCGGCAAAGCGCACAGGTCAGTACAACAACATCCCATGCATGATGCTAACGGTAGCTGAGCAAGAAAGATGATTGCAGACCATGGTACTTGGTTCGGCTCATCGCAATTGTCGCTTATCTCCCAAGCACTTTTTGACAGGTAAAACCCAGTCCAATCACGATATCTAACTTACTTTTGTTTGGGAGGTTGTGATGGCAAGATCAAATGAGGCACCAAAGAAAAAATGATCGCGACTAGCGCTTTGAATCGCGATGTTTTCGACTTTTTTGGGAAGTGGAAATCTGGCCATTCACTGTCTGTGTTGCCAAAAGCCAAGCGCAGCGACCCGAAGACCGGAGCTGTAGCAGGGCAACTGACATCCTGGAGAGCGTGACAGGCACGCGTGCACGGCAGAGGAGTATGAGCATCATGCTGAAGAAAAAAGGTGTTTTCGATGCGATGCGCGCATGCGACGGACGTTTTAGTTGTTCCTTTTGTTCCTTCGTGGAGAGTCGTCGCAGCGTATCCAGTGGAGCGTATGACAGCTGTCTGGAGAGGCCTGTATGCCTCATTCAAAGGCTCTGTTGAAACACACTGTGGTGACACACAGGTCACACTGCCCACAATTCCTTGAAGCACCGAAGTGACAGACACAACTGTGCCTTTTCCATTGCTGCCATCCGACAGGCTGACAAAGCAAGAGATACTCTACCAGTCTACGCCAGCAGCTAGACACCAGCAATTTAATATGCTCATGTAACGGCGGCAGCTCGAGTGACGGAGAGTTGAATGAACCGTCTGGACCTGTAGGAGGGTGAGTGCAAGAACGCGCTCCTTCGCTGATTTATTTCGTGCATTTTGCTTACCTTGCTTCCAATCTATGACTCGCTTCACCTGATTCCATGGCTGAATTTTGTTTCTTGTGGCGGAGAGTGTTCATGTATCATGCTTCCTCACTATGACTATTAAAAATTTCACAGAGCGGCAAGAAAACTCCTGTTCTTATTGGCGCTAGATAAGCGACAATTGCGATGAGCCGGACCAAGTAGAATGTGGAAGAGCATACTCCATAAAAGGTGGTAGCCGAGGTACATAAAGGCATGCATTGCCCACACACATGTGCCGAGTGTATCACCCAGAACGCATGCCAGAAGCCAATAAGGCCGCACAGGTGGTGTTATAGCAGGTTCCAGCCACTGTTGTTGTTGATTTCCGGGGATCGCTCCCTGATGTTGATGCCCTCTCGGATCCTCCTCCTGGGGCGGTCACGCTCAGAACCAAGAACCCGGATACCTGAGAAGGCCGTTGCTCCCAATGGCAATGGTTCAGATGCATGCTTGGCTGCGAAATGCTCACCCAGCGCGGTGCCGCTCACTGTGTTGCGTGCCTCGTCGTTGTGTTCTTTTGTTCGAGAGGCCATCAACATCAGAGAGCGATCCCCGGAAATCAAAAACAACAGTGGCTGGGACCTGCTATAACACCACCTGTGCGGCCTTATTGGCTTCTGACATGCGTTCTGGGTGATACACTCGGCACATGGGTGTGGGCAATGCATGCCTTCATGTACCTCGGCTACCACCTTTTATGGAGTATGCTCTTCCACATTCTACCATGGTCTGCAATCATCTTTCTTGCTCAGCTACCGTTAGCATCATGCAGGGGATGTTGTTGTACTGACCTGTGCGCTTTGCCGGTGTACTATAGTAGAATGACCCCCCAGCAGATGGACCCCTGGGCATTGTACTATATAGTAGAGTGACCCCGGGGGCAATCTACTATATATGTAGGACTCAGTATAGAGTCCATGCACTATATGATGTCCAGCACCCTATATAGAGTCCATTGGTCCAAAATCCACTATACAGAGTCCAGGAGTCCACTCAGTTTTGATCAGCTTCATCCTGCCGCGCAATCCCCTATAAGGAGTACACTTTTTCTACAAGTCCCCTATTCACGGTCCAGGAGTCCAGTTTATCCAGTCACGCCGTCCTGTGTGTTGTGTCCGAAATATTAATTGAAGAGAACAAACACCTTTTCAGTTTTGCTTGCCTCGTGGCAGCGCATTCCTTTCTTCACTTCAGCCATGGCTGCCAGTTCTGCTGTGCAGTTGCTGACAGTAATCTGTCTCGAGGTAACCAAGGAGGATAAGGAGACGTTCAAAATCAAATCTGGACACGTGTCTTGTGGTTCTCTGAAGACGTTTCATCAGTGCGCGGGATGAAAGCAGAAATTGCAGAACGAGAAAAGTTCAGCACAGTTCAAATCTGACGAGTCAGGTACACTGACACTCTCTTTCGTTCGACGCCACAAGGATCCCCTGTTTGGCTGGCCATTGCTGCCAGTAAGGCGTTTGAACGGTTTCATCAGAGCGAGGGATGAAAGCAGAAAGCGGAGAACGAGAAAAGTTCAGCACAGTTCCAATCTGACGAGTCAGATACACTGACACTCTCTTTCGTTCGACGCCACAAGGATACCCTGTTTGACTGGACAAGAGCTGCCTGTACCACCGTGTCAAAAGGCTGTCCAACTACATGGCAGGACGATGACTGAGGTAAGGAAGCTTTTACTCGTTTCGATTGGTTTGCTGTTCTGTCGTTATGCTTGAATTTTTTTCCATTTTCAAGGATCGTATCGCGTTTGTTTGATGTTGCTTGAATGAATGCCCTAAAAGTAATCAACCACTTCGTAATAGTCCTCAAGGACTGCAAGGACTTTGCATCAATTGTATACGCATACGATCGTCTAGCTATCATCAATTATTATTTTATTTCATGAGAAATGTATTTTTATCCCTGTGATAATTATGTGAACTTCACGACACTCTTCCTCTACTAGGCTCTAGTATGATGTCAAATACAATGGGATCCACAAACGCAGTGCCAGTGTACTAGTAGTAGTAGTAGTAGGAGGAGGAGGAGGATTTCTCGTATGCCGATGACAAGAAAAAGCTTCTCAAGCTAATACATGTACTCGTATTCCATGAAGTAACCGTTTTGATGTCACAAACATGACATTGTGTCAGTGAAACTGCCTCGTGACAACAAATCATTGCATTTCCATCTTGGGGAAGACTGACTGACGGCAACGCTGTACAGATTGTTCAAATCATCTCATTTCAATTTAGTTGCAGTGAAGTGAAACACTGTGTACACTACATGTATGGTGGTGTGTCTGTGCATCTTGAGTGTGCACAAAGGATCTTACTGTAAGACATGTTATTATAACGAGTCGCAAATTTAACGATTGTCCAAAAATTCATAGGTTAACGAGAAGATAATGTTAACGATCTTGCAGTATTCTGCCATATCCACACATAGCATAATATGAATCAGTACGGCCTCAACGGATCTTATTATAACGAAGAAATGTCATCCGTTAAAACGTTAGATTTGCTTCCTCGTAATATTATACATGTCTTACAGTATTCCTCGTATTGCTAATAGATTATTGTCCCCACCGTCACCTGTTCACAGGTCTTTGAGTGGATGGATTTTCATTGAGCATTACATTCGTTGAGAACTTGGTAGTTGTGTGCTTCCATGCATCATTACGGTAATACGCGTATCCTTGTGCTATCTATTTGTTGCAGGTGTGCTGATCTTCAGAAGATTGCGGAACTGAGTGCTGCTGAACATTTGCATGGCCATGAGCAATGGTGAAGCTTGCTATTGCACTCTCAGCATGTCCTAGTATTATGCTGACTACTGCACTATGTTACTCTCTTACGCTACTACACGTATGTAAACGTGCGCGCATCCGCCCACGTATGCATTCGTTTCGTATAATTATTTGTTATCCCTCTTGACTTTACGTGTAAATGGGTGGACGTTTGCATGGCTGTTGGAGTTGCGTGTGTATTGTGTCTCTACTCTTTTCTTGGTGTTTTCCTGGCGTTGTATAAGTTTGTGTGTGTGTGTGTGTGTGTGTGTGTGTGTGTGTGTGTGTGTGTTTGTGTGTGTGCGCGTGCACAATAATTTGAAAACAAATAATTAATCCTTGGCTCTCCATTATTCTCTTTCGATTCTTGGTTTTTTTCTAGGTATTTTCTTGGCGTTGTGTGGGTATGTGCATGTGTGTGTGTGCGTGCACAATAATTTGGCAACACTACATGATTGAGATATTGTAATTTGCAGTGTCTGCGAAAAGACCACTTGATTTGAGGATGGTGTTTGTAGGGTTTTTCATGTAATGAAGTGGCTGCAGTGGCGCCTCAATACTTATTTTTTATCTTGAGAAGTGAATGATGTAAAGGATTAAAGGGAGAGGCCGTTTTCTGGTTAATATTCACTGCTTACAGCAGATCCTTTGTCTAATTTCGAACTCTGGATAGGGGATGCCTAATTGGCTGGACTTTATACAAGGAGTGTTGTCCACATAAAGACTCCTTATAGTTGATTTCAAAGTTTGGACTCCATACAGTTGATTTTGGACCAATGGACTCTATATAGGGGTGAAGCCAATTGGCTGGACTCTATACAGGGAGTGATGTCCATCTAAACTTTGAGCTCACAGTTGATTCCAAGTTTGGACTCTGTACAGTGGATTTTGGACCAATGGACTCTATATAGGGGTTGGACATCATATAGGGGCTGGACGCTCTACTGAGTCCAACATATAGTACAATGACCGGGGGGTCGTTCTACTATATAGTAGATTGCCCCCTTGTCATTCTACTACAGAGTCCACCAGACTTGTCGTTTCGCACGTGCAGGTAGAAAGGGATGGAGTTTACACCACAGATTCCACGTGGACATTATGGATTGTGGCAAGAGTCCGGGGTTATGTACTCTTGATTGTGGGGATATGTGGTGAAAAGTCCACAACATTTGTACATAGGTCGCGCACTTTTCCTCTTTAGGAGACATGAACATCCCACCTTGTGTTGGATTGTTTTTGTTTTGGAGTTGGAAGAAAGTTTGCAAGTTCAGTGTTCCTTTGCGTTTTCTGTGTGCTCCTTGCTCCTTTTGGATTATTCAGGAGTTCAGGAGTTCACGGACCTCTACTAAAATAGCGGCCGAGGGGGGTCGTTGTACTATATGGGCCTCAACCAGCGAAAACAGCCCTTAGGGTCAACATTTTCAAAATTCCTTTTTGGTTAGAAATTTGTTGAACCACATCTACTGAAGGACCTCCGCCAAGAAAAAGTTCAATATTCCGATTCTAAACGGGTGTATATACCAATATACAATATGTACTCCAGATTGGTGCAATGTATGTATACGATGTATGTGTACAATGAATATTCAGCATTCGAAGGTAGGTGGGCAGCTTGAATACTTTTGAAATAGTGAAGTAAGCAGCTATAATGACAAAGAATAGCTAATGAGTGCGGAGAGATGATCGACATATTCGCAGCTTCATCCTGCGTGGAGTCGTTCCGCAATCTCGTCTTCCATTTCTTCCTCCGCAGCTGAAGACACGACGTCGCTGCCGTCACTAGCCCCAGACTCAGAATTTATCTCAGGTGACGACTCCTCATCTTCCGACTCTGATGAGTCATAGGCCACCTTGAGCCGCATCACAGCAGGAGATGGCGGCTGCGATCCGCCTCGCTGTCGACATCGATGTCGGAACCAAAGAACGTTTCATCCTCATTCTGAACTTCAGCGGCTACTTCAGCATCCACTCCCCACCAGGCTCGAGCTAGCTGTAGACAATGACTGCCGTGTGTACTCTGCGAACAGCTCTGGCGTCCGCAGCCATCGCAACAAGATCAAGGAACACTGGAGTCGCCACTCGACACCCCTTCAACTTCAAAATAAATTACTTCAAGCAAGGAGTTCAAGAAGTCGTTGCGAACAGCGCGATCAAAAAATCGTTGAACGTCACAAATCGACCTTTTTCTCGAAAAAATTACGAAATCTCTAAGGGTCGTTTTCGCTGATTGCGGCTCATATAGTAGAGTGACCCCGGGGGCAATCTACTATATAGTACAATGACCGGGGGGGGGGGGGGGGGGGGCCTTCCACTACGGGGTCATTCTACTATATGACACCGGCTTTGAATACAGCTGTTATTTACTGCGAGTGGCGCGGGCCTCTACACACCTCACTAGCACTGGTGGTGTGAGACTGGAACTGAGCTTGTATCACTGCTGTAGCGCAGTATCTACTTTCCTCGCCGTTTGTGCTTGTGTTGTCATGTACATGTAGTAATGCACACCCGCCATGACGTGCTTTGCATTTCTCTACGCGCGCTGTCACTATGTACCGCGCTTTGCTTGCTTGCCTCCTTCTTATACTGCTGTTCTTTCCATGTCCACTTCATTCCTGATGATGGTCATAAGACCGAAACGTTGTAACGATACCAATGGATTTGTGTGAAATGCAGTGCTCTCTTGAGTGTAGGCAGGTTGCCTGCAAACGATTCAAGAATAATAATAATTATAATAATAATAATACTAATTGCAATTTCAAATTTGGACTTCACGGAGAATTTTTCAAAAGTGTTGAGTTTCGGAGAGAAAAGAGCATTACGTGGCATGTGGCCTCAAATTTCCTAATAATAATACTAATTACTTGTAACTCGGGTATTGAGCCAATAATATAAGTAGAAAGGAAAAGGACATATGGAAACGAGTTAGGAGTAACTCTCCATCACCTAACCACATAACCTTGAATCTTCCAAGTTGGAAGGCTGTCGGTTAGCGCTACGGAGATGTGTTGAAGCTAGGTGTCAGGACGTCGAATGTCTCAGTACTCTGTCAAATTTGTGCCTAGTTGTTGCACTTTCTGACTGTATATAGTATCTAGTTACAGTGGTGGAGAGTTACTCTTAACTCGTTTCCATATGTCCTTTTCCTTTCTAATAATTACTTGTACAATTCGTTTTCGCAACGCTTCCCCCTTCTGTACTTATCTTTGATATTTCTGAACCACCCAAGTCGTGGTGTGCTGCTTTGCTGCTTCGAATTGTAGTTAGACCGCTTTGTTAAGTATCCTACTGGTCTCGTCATCGTCCAGTAACAATCGACATTCTTTGTTCCGTTGGGACTGTAGCTTGTGCTCGTTTTCGTTGTGCTTACCTTCCCCTCTTTGGTCTCTCCATAACCTTGAACCTTCCGAGTTGGAAGGCTGTCAGTTAGCGCTACGGAGATGTGTTGAAGCTAGGTGTCAGGACGTCAAATGTCTCAGTACTCGTCAGTTTTGTGCCTAGTTGTTGCACCTTCTGTCTGTATATAGTATCTAGTTACAGTGGTGGAGAGTTACTCTTTAAAACTCGTTT
This sequence comes from Sycon ciliatum, assembly GCF_964019385.1. NCBI lineage: Eukaryota > Metazoa > Porifera > Calcarea > Leucosolenida > Sycettidae > Sycon > Sycon ciliatum. The sequence continues at coordinate 19,083,459 of NC_088655.1, forward strand.
CGATATGTCCTTTTTCCTTTTCTACAATACACAAAGGCACACAATGAAAACCTTGGCAAATTAATTCCGTTGTGACTCAGAGTTTCATGGGTGAACCAATCATCAGACAACAAACCTTTTCTACAATAACGAGAGAGCTTGGAAGCTCAGGGCCCTACGCTATGCTGTTTTGCCTTGATGACCTAGACAAAAAAAAGCATAGGGATGTTAAAAATTCTTTAACAAAATCCTTTTTTTTGAGACATAACCTGGGATTCGAACCCGCACTATCGCGCACCCTGCATGTATCCCCCGATACACTTCGCATACATACTAATTCTTCCAAGTTGTTTCACATTGTGATCTTGCATTTGAAAGCCCTATTTGAATATGCAATGTGGCCAGCCGTCTTTGATGGCACGGTACGGTAGGGGATAGGTACGGGACAGGTACGATCGAGGGTAATACGACACCGTCTCCCGTACCGTACCGTACCATCAAACACAGCTGGCCACATACAGCTGCCCGCAATAATTCAAATAGGGCTTTCAAACGCAAGATAATAACGTGAAGCAACTTGAAAGAATGGGCATGAATGCGAAGTGTATGGGGGAATGCATGTAGGGCGATAGTGCGGGTTCGAATCCCAGGATATGCCTGAAAAAAATATGGGAGAATTGAAAAATTTATAACATCCTATGCTTTTTTGCCGTGAGATACGGATAGCGCCAGGCGTGACACAAACAAACAAACACACAAACAAACACCAAATTAAAGCTGTGTGGACCCTGGCTAGCGCCAAACGTTACTAAAGTAACGTCTTCTGCATAGCTACGGGAATAATAATAATAATGATAATACAGTCAAGGGGTGAGGCAGATATTATTATGATGGTCACACTTAGAGATGGTCATGTGCAACTTTGAAATGTTGCAAGTTCTTGGTGCAGAATGGACCAGAGAAGACTCCGGCGGGCAGCTGGTTCCAGACGGGGACAACTGCGTGAGGATAGGCTCGACACAGGTTGTTTCGTGAAGGGATTGGAAGTTGGTTGGTTGGTTGGTTGGTTTCTATTTCACTTCGCACATTCAAACGGGATGACGACCCAATAAAATGATGGTGAAGGTTTAGCCTGGAAGTGGCTATGGAAGAACATAGTAAGTTCATTTGCCAGTTGGTGTGCTTGGGCACTACATCTCTAAAACGTACTACAGGTTGAGTGGACTGTCCTGTGTTGGGGCTACTGGGTGGCAACATCCTCTGTAGAAGATGATGTGCATCCGGACAATGCATCTTTTAAAGGAGGCAAAGTGCTCCAACCATCCGACGAAGAGCAAGGTTCGACAGCCAACACAATGGGGCTTGCACGCGGTCGAGTCTTGCAACATGGGATGGGGCCGCTCCTATCCAGACAATGGGGCAGTACTCCATCACTGGGCGCACAAAGGCTTTGTAGGCTTGGATATCATCGGGCACGTCTAACAGGTGGAAAGCCTTACACAAAGCGCCAAGTCGCTGTGTTGCCCGGAGGGATACGGAACGAAGGTGGCGGCCGAAGGTAAGCTGCCCATCGAAACTGATGCCCAAGATTTTGAGCTTCTCTTGTTCCGTCACGTTAGATCCGTTGAAATCAATCGGTGGCATGTCCCATTGGGTGCGGTGGAAGCTGACAGTTAGTGCCTGGGATTTGGCTGGTTCAATTCTTGACCCCAGAGGAGGGAGATGTTGTTGACTGCTAGCTGGAGGGCTTGGGCGGTGTCTTCTTGGGTGATGGGGTTGATGTTAGCATACAGCGTAGTGTCGTCTGCGAACGAGGCTAGGTCCACACCGGCTGGAACGTGGTCCTCGTAGTTGTTCATGTATACATGTACGAGGAAGTGAGTCAGGCACAGTATGCTGCTCTGGGGGACTCCAGCCTGGATTGAGAGCCTGGAGAATGTCAGGCCACAAATGATCACTTCAAGATACGGAGACTCCCTCAATTTAAGCTAAGGCCTGTGGAGAATCCATAAATACAAATACAATACAAAGATAGCGTTCATTGAGGTAGCTGCTGAGCGACTCGTGCAGTTGGCCAGTTGCCCACGTAGGCCATATATGATGAACTTGTGTAGCACACTGGGGTTTGATACACGATCAAGCGTACTATGTCAATGGCGAGTATGCGTGCTGCGCCTTTCTGCCCGGCTGTATGCAGCCACTGGTGGTGGAGGCTGGTAAATAGGTCGGCTGCACTATGACCTTGGCGAAATGCAAACTGTCTTGTGGAGAAGATGTTATTCGACTCGAAGAAATTTGTGATTTTTCTGTTGATGATTGTCTCCATCGCCTTGGACAGAATGCACAAGAGCGATACTGGAGGGTAATTGGAGGGTAGAGACTTTGATTTCCGTTTGAATTTAGGTACTATGTAGCCAACTTTCCATGTCCTGTGCTGTATCCCAGTTAGGAAGCATCGGGTAAACAGTGTAGAAAGAGGTTGCGCCAGTTCAGCAGAGCAGGTTTTCAACACTCGTGCGGGTATCCCATCCGGCCCGGTTGCCTTTGATGGGCTGAGCTGGCGAAGGGTACGTTCAAAAGTAGCCACGCGGAAACGGACATCCGATAGAGCCTGGTTAGTTATAGGCCTGACATTATGGGAATGGGGCTGCCAGGTCTTCGCCGAGACTGCATTTGCTTTCAAAATTGTGGGTCATGCATTCTGCTTTGTCTGCACTGGCTGTGTACTCACGTCCATCGGGATCACGTAATGTCGGAACAGATTGACTACGCACATTGCCAGAGGCATGCTTGACGGTGCGCAACCTGGGTGGCAGCTGCTTTGAGGTCACTTTCTGTCTCAGTTTCGCCCTGAAAGCACTCTTGGCAGTTTGGAGACAGGTAATCGTTGAGAGCCGTGCATCTTGGTAAGCTGACTGCCGATCAGCGTGAGATGGGTCGTCCCTCAGATACCTCCATGCACGACGTTTCCTCACTGTGGCAGCAGTGCGATCTGATAACAATATCAGCCTCCTCTACAATATGTGCTGGTTCTTCATCAGTCGACAACGCAGCAGCGCTCGCTCTTGACCGGCCCGCGCAGCCATTTCTTCGGCAGAATACCGAGGTTCACAGCCCCAGACCAAACTCTTGAAGGTCAGCCATGGCTGCATTCTTACTCTCACAAGGATTAAAGTCTTCAGAGTCTCTTGCACCACCTACTATCCGTCGCCAAATCATTTGAAATAGCCTTGACACTATTGCTTGCACGCACTCCTTTTCACTTACCTGCACGCTCTGATGTTGCGGAGGGTGTGACGCGGCCGCATGATGTCATGGCGCAGCGCCCAACACTCAGTTTTTCGAACGGAAACATCTCAAGAACGCTTACTCGAAGACACGCTCTACGCCAAACGACTCAGCGCCCGAAACTCTATCGAATCTCAAATTTAAATTTTCACCGGAATTCCCCTGTGAAAAGGGCCTGAATTGACTGGCCCTTTCTAATTCACTCTGATTTAGAAGTAGGGTTATTCTGGGCCTTAAACTGGAATTAAACTTTACGGCCAAGTTGATCACCACTGCTAGCACTTATGCACTTACATTCCAATGTGCTTCGGAAAACCATATCCATCTCGTAGCGTACAGAACCAGATCATTATTGTCCTTTTGGCTGTACACCCTCGGTAACCAGGTATCACCACCCAGTTGGGACTGGCATGCGTCGGTGGCTGGAATGTAGTGGTACGTGCCTGGCAGTACCCGGCCACAGTACCGCGAACCTGGTGCTAGCTGGTGCCACGGGGCCACACATGCTAGAGGGACATTCAATAATGAAAAAAATGAAAAACCAGTGGAAACATCATTCCTGTATGAAAATAAAAATATAATTCATGGTTCGCGTGCGACGCGGCCAGAGGCAGAGTTTTCCGCATCCGCAGCAACGCCACCAACCTGTTGGAACATTTTGAACCTTCCCATTGCTGTATAGAAAGGATCAAAATGTTCGGGTTATGACTAACAGTCCAACAAGGTAACGAGATAATGATATACAGCCAGATAATGCTACAATACGGCAAAACTCACAGGGTACTGAGATATTCGACGACCTGCCACCTAGCTCCAACACATCTATGGAGCACAGACCAACAGCAATGGCTGTTGGATCCAACTATCCACTATCTCCATCTATCAATTACATCTATCTCCAACTACTTCTAAACAGTTGCAAGGTTCTTACGCCCAAATTTCACCATTGCCTACCTGAGCAAAGATTCCCGGTTGACCTATTGAGAAATCCCGCATAGCAGCCACACGTGTAACTCGCCACAGTGTTTGTACACGTTGAGTTCATCGTGCAGTTATGTGTTCCATCGACGCACTCGTTAATATCTGTGCACAGCGGACGGTAGACAAAGCTGACGTCACCCAACACGGAGCACATCCAGGTTTTGAATTCATCGGAGGGATGAGCAAAATAGTATTATTATAGTGCTTTGCTTTACTCCCTGTTCCATTCTACCCATTTTTTCATAATTTTGCGATAGCTGGGTGTCGCCCTCATCTCTGGAGTTGCTCCCCATACTGGAGCTGCTTTCATTTGCTGTGACATTGAGTTGAGTCAAAAGTAATAAACAATTCAGCATTCAGTTATTTCTAACAACTTTCTATTACAGTACTTAACTTCAGTTTCTTTTGTTGTATCCTTTAGTTCCGTATTTGTTCCCACTGACGATAGGAACGAGAAAATCGATTCTGGGTTTCAATAATATTTTTGTTATAAAATACACAGTCATACATGTCGAACAAGTAACGTAGTTGCGTGATGTCTGCGGCCTTCATCCTATTCATAGCTATATTAAAATTATTATCTCCACGTAGATTATTTGTAAAAAAAGTCAGCATCGATCAGAGAAACATGGCCTCCAAAGGTCCTGTTCACAAACGTTTTGGAAGACCCATTCAATTACCTTCATTTTCAACCTCTGTGATGTGTGACCACGAGTCACACGAATGGCACAGAGCCGAGACACACAAAGAAATGTCACCTATTTCCTGAACATTATACCAACGTGCGGCCAAAGGCCTTCCGATCTGGAAGGTTCAAGTTTTCGAAAAAAAGGAAGTGAAAGCCTCAGCTCCATTATTTAATATACAGACTGATGGTGTACGGAGTGAACTGGAATTCGCATGGATACCAAACATTTCCAATTTTTGATTTGTTGGGTTGTGGATTTATTCAAAAAGGACTTGGATCTTACCTTCATAGCATGTTGGCGGTTCGGGATACCATTGAAGACTATCGTTGCACGTTATACTGCTACTGCCAACCATGAGGTACCCAGGGTTACAAGTTACCATGACAGTTCTGCCGATGTAAAATTCCGAAACGGACAGTGCCGCATTGCGTATGACTGGTAAAGTGCATGCTGGCATGTCTGTGGAGGTCAAAGAAAAATTTACTTTCAAATGTTCTTAAAATGCAGAATACTTACAGTACAACCGTGTTGGGCATCATTGGGCCTCAACTTTAACCGCATTCACAGCTTATCACAACAACAAAAATTGGTTCGGTCCTTTGCAGTGCCTTGGGAATGGAAATGTCCTCCCAACTACTGTCTACAGAGGAAGCTGCAAGATGGCTAGAGATTACGTAGAACCAACTCCGCAAGCGGCATTTCCAAGACAAAGTACCTCGTAACAATATTCACTATATCAAACTGCACAACATCTCATCTGCGTGACCAAGACTGGCTAAACGCCTTTCGGTCACTTTCTTTTTTTCCGTATCACTTTGACAGCACACAATATGCAATGGGAAATCTTGTAAGAAAAATGCATACAAGGTTACATCTCACCAATACTGGACCGACATACATCATGGCACAGTGAGACATGCTCAATGGTACTGGTATGTATGCAGAACGGCACAGTGAGACAAACAGACGAGCACAGTAAGACAATGTCGCATTCTATGTCATACAGAGGGACATAGAAAGACATGCGGCGCCCGCCATACTGTGAGAGGGAATTTTAGGCACTGTGAGATGTTGACTCTGCACTGCACTGTGAGATGTATACCATTCATGGGCCAAATGTTCCCTTTGGGGAAAATTGGTCAAACTAAGGTTAAAATTATCCCTATTTAGTGTGGGGAAGACATACTCACCCCTTACACACAGGACAGGTTCCTGTGCATGGCAGATGTGGTCAAACCATTGACCAATCTTCAGAATGCAGTCTGGACCAAACAGATCTGGATCTGAGCCTCCCCAATCAGTATACTGTATACGCTCTTTCGTATCTCGCCACTGAAAGTTGGGGAACGTCTTAAACACATTACAAAAATAATGGAACACAACTCAGATAATTATACGTTAAAGGGGAACTTCCCGCAAAAATCAAAATGCCATGGTCCGTAGTAGAGTTTTGGACGCTGAGTCAAATGGTGAAGGTCCCAATTTGATCGGACCAAGCGTTCCTGAGATGTCTTCGGGGGAAATGGTACTTTCGGGGAACGCGCCATGACGTCATGTGGCCGCGACACGCCCCCAAAGCGCTCTTCTACGTCACTGAGACTAGCCTGCTTTGGCCAAGCTCAGACGTACAGGTATTTTGGTATTTGAAAGAAATCGTTCTGACAAGACGTCCTCACCATGAGCGATTCCGAATTATCAGACGAGATTGAAAGCTCAGAGCCTGAACTGAAAATGTTTGGCTTCGGGCAAGAGCCGAAATGTTCAGGAAAGGAAAGCGGTTGCTTCCATTCGGACTGTAAATGCGGATGAAGCGGAAATGACTGCAATTGTAGTCGTCTCTCTCCATCACCAACACCTGGCGACCGGTTAGCGGGGCTATTTCGAAATGAAGCTGCAGCCAAAGCATCTCAGACAAGCCTAACAATTCGTAAGTGTTTTCACAGTATAGTCTTCCGTAATGCTCACAATTAGAGTCTTTCTCTTCATATCCTAAATTGTGTGAATTTTCTGTTCCCACTCAATAGTCTCCTCACTCGTACTCCTTCCTGTAGAGGCGACGGTTCGATACCGGAACGGGTTGACAGCAAAATTGTGTAGACGCAATCCGATCATCGGTATGGATTGTTCACTCGAAATATGTTTGTGGAAGGAAGCTGGCATGTTGACGTTTGCTCTGAGGCCAGAGTCGATCGATCTGAGCCCCTCCTTTGTGTTGGCCCGTTGCCTCCAAGTTGCCCTCAATTTTTGACGTTTACAGAGGTGTCTCCAAACCGGATAGGTTTTTGAGGGCCCATCAAATTCACTCTGGGTCTGAAATTAGGTAATTGCTATGGCTCCACGATGGCCAGTACAGAGTACCAATAAGCCTTGTGTGTGCTTCCATCAGTTTTCATTGGTATACGGTTCTTTATTGGCGAGAGGCGAGCCGCTGTTTACCTGCGACAAGAAGTTGATTTTTCAAAAGACGTAAAACTCAAGTCGCAGTGGGAGGCAACACGTCATAAACTCAAATGCTTGGTATGGCGCTTCTGGTCATCGCAGAGCCATGGAATTTTGGCGCTGAGTAAAACACATCCTAGTCTCACTGTGACATACGTTTTCTAATCAAAATGCTACGAGAGAAAGTGAATATTTAGACCATTCCGGTTTGCAACCTATGTCCTATTTGAAACCGTGTCCTCTACATGGAGTTTGCTGGGTAACATGGCTAGCATTATCTCCGTGCGAGTAGTGCAATGTGTATCGGTTCACGTATGCTTTATCTCACATAAGTGGACTGCACCTCAACTCGTATTGTGGCGAAATACACTCTCACCTTTTGCATTATCACTTTACAGAATGCTGAGACGTTCTCTTGTGCTTCACACAGCTGTGTACCAACCAAGTTCGGTGTGCACTCTAGCAGCACAGTAGCATATTGAGTGCGTTTGCCCTACTGTGGTGTCTCATGACTGCATTACAGGAACAGCTCTCTGTCCTTCCATGGGCAAACAGAAAGAAGATGCGAAATCCCAGTTTTTCTGGACCTGGCCAAAGGATCACCAAGTCTCAATGACATTACGGCTTTGTGACGGGACGGCACGGACCCAAAAAAGGGCAATTTGAAACTGATATATCTCAAGAACGCTTGGTCGGATCAAAGTGCTTCACCATTCGACTCAGCTCCCGAAACTCTACAGACCATGAATTTTTGATTTTTGGGGGAAGTTTCGCTTTAAGGGGGCCGACTGGTCATAAAATCCCTGAAAATCGAATTTGTAAATTCATATCGAGTGCTACATCAGTTAAAAGAGCATGAATAGCTGCAAAATTCCTGAAAATTGTGTCTCGATCTGACCAGCCATTCAAGAGTTATAGCCGAAAATATTCCTTTGCAAGGAAAGATTTTTTGTTGCACGCTGTCATTTTTGGCAGCACTGTATTTGAATGTGAGCAGACTGCGCGCAACTTGTCGTATCATGGAAACACGCGAAAGTGTGCAGAATTTTGTTCCAAATTTTGCTCCAAGTCCAAAAATCACATTTTTTAGCTATGTATTGGGCTGCACGGCGGCGGGCAAAGGACTTTTGCCGCGTAACCTTGCAGATATGTGGCTTGATTATTGTAGTTAACGTTGATTTAGTGACTTTGGCAAGTTTGAGTCGTGTCAAGAAGTCAGGTAGGACTCAGTACTAGGCAATAGTGGAACGTGAGTGGTAGCCTTTTCCGATTTTTGAGGGTATCCTGGATTTGGTGTGCAGCGCTGTGGAAATAGCTTGCTATGGAGGTCCCAGCACTGGATGTTGTATCAAAGGTACGGCCTCGTAGCACTCCCTAAACCTAAAAAAATCAAAAATTGACTTGGGTCTGTGGGAGTCTGTGAGAATATGCCCACTCATGCCGTTGTGACAGATTCCAGGGCAACGTTGAGGGGCCCTATCCCACCACCCATGTCTGCTTCTGGACTTTTTTTAGGTTTGGATCCCGCGCACGGACAGAATGGGCAAGAAAATGTGAAAAAATTGTAAATGCATTTTTTGGATTCTGGGTGGCTCGCACACCGTGACACTATGCCGGAATTTGAGTTTTTCCGGCCTGGAAAGCCTGTCAGTGAGGCGCAAGAACTTTTAAATCATGTCCAGAGGGCCAGCATAGTGGCAGGAGTGTGTGGTGAACATTTCACTCAAATCCATTGAGAGACACCAAAGTTACTTGTAGACTGTGTTCCAATTACTTGAAATGTATTTTGGCTGCCAACGACCAGTCAATGACCTTTGAGACATACCGTTGTTTACTTCATTACCAGTTTTTGAAATCGTTATTTCTGCTCCTTGAGGCCAATCTGGAATTGCGTAACATGCTTCCGCGAGGTATACAAAGGCGACGGGGAAAGAATATGACCACTGCCGCCTTTTGGATGCAGGAAATATCGGTCACCGTGTACGTTCTCAAAAAAACTTTTTTAAACGTTAAAACGTTTGAAAGAAGGTAAGAAAGAATGGGATAAAAGTCACAATCCCGTGGCTGTAGTCATTTGCACGCTATGCTTCGCCACTAAGATGTTCGTCATGTTTTTTTCAATTATTTTTATACTGTGTGCACATCCATACAAAATATTAGGGGTTTTGAAAGAAACAACGACAAACACGAAGACACAGTAATGGAGTAGTGGATGTTTCAAGAGCTGTGCTGGTCAATTTTAACTCCGGTATAAAGCTTCTTCACTCATAATCCTAGCGGACATCACTGACTTACTGTCAACGAGTCACCGCCGATCCAAACCCGGCCACTATTGACAAACTGACTGATGTGTTGATTTTCCTCAGCTGTGTAGATCCTAGGCAACCATGTATCTCCACCAGCTTGAGATGCGCATACACTTCTTGCCTGGTCGTAATTGTAGGAAGTATGCAAAAGTAATCCACAGTACCGAGATCCGGGCGCTAATTGCTGCCAAGGTGCCACGCATGCTGAAGTGAGAAATCAATCACGTAAGACAATACACATACCATACCATACCATAGACAATTGTTTTAGCACTGTTGAAGGCTCGATGGTCTTCTCATGTGCTCTGGATGGCAATCGTGAGTCAGTCAAGTTACTTGACTCAAGTATGGAGTCAAGTCAGCGGAAAGCGGTCCCTCCATTGTGGGAAGTAAACTCTTTCGTATCAAATCAATATGGAACATACATTCACTTGGTCATTTTGTGAGAGCTTGGACAATTCTTTTGTCAAGGCAAGAAAGCCGTCTCTCTCTATCTCTCCTCTTTCTCTCTCTCTTCATCTCTCTCTCTCTCTCTCTCTCTCTCTCTCTCTCTCTCTCTATGTCTCGGTTTATTTCTATCTATCTATCTCTCCTCTCTCACCATGCATGCGTCACACCCTCATGAAATATTTCTCTTATAAAATTGCATGCTTCACACTCTCATGTAATATTTATTTCTTTTCTTCGTCTTTTTGAGAGAGCTTCGAAAATCCACTTGTCTAGGCAAGAAGGCAGCAATGCCTGTTCATTCTGGAGTTTCGAAGAAAAGTAGAATATACCAACCGATCAACCAACCAACATTCCCTGGATAACGCAACGCTCAGCAAGATCTTAGCGACACTCATATAATAATTATAGCTAGAACTTCTACGTCACGGATAAATTCCTTATGAGCAACATCGACCAGTACTCGCAGGTAGCAGCTGGTAATTCTCCATCAGTCAAGGTTTTACGTTTCGAAATTGTACAAGACTCGATGTACTATAGTTATGTCGCTACAACAAACCTAATAACATGATGGGTACGCCCCTTGCTACGTAACTCACTCTTGGATAGAACAATGTGCTTGGATTACAGGTCGATGTGTGTGGTTGTATCAGTGGTTGGACAAACCACCTACATCTACTTGCAAACGTAGCACTTGTCACATAGAGCATTTCAGTATTTACAATTGGAACACCTCATGTTGAACTTTGATATTATGTTCTATTGCTTGTACTCATTTTACGCTCTTCACTTGAAAAAGCGGACCTTAATACGGCGTGAATAAAAGTATCGCGATTATACCCCCCTCCCCCCCCCCCCCCCCAAGAGTGTGAAACTCTATAGATGGGGTCTCCCACGGCAAAAACGCACATCACCTGTCTCAGATACGTTCGTACTAGAGTCAGTTTCAAAAAGATTAGCAATCCTGGCAATCACCCGTGGAGTTTGCCGTCTTACCATATAAGCTGCCTGGAAAATCTCGCTGTGAACTCGAAGAAATATTCCGCGCGAAAGCATGAAAAAATATTATGACAACTCACTCACGTCGGTACATGTACGTCTGGTTTCCAACAAACGAGTACTTCCTCGATATGGACTCACCAGTCTCAGAGGGGACGTGTCGAATACTGAAGCGCGGCATGGGTCCCAATTTGTTTCGTGGATTTTTGGGCTGGAATGCCATGTACTCTCACCATGTGGCGAAAACGACATGGACACGGACTCATTCTCAAGACCATGACTTGGCAAAGCTATCCGTGTGACTTCGACGACATTTAGAGAAAAGCAGACGCCTGTGAAAGGTGATAGAAGACGGGGTTGACTCCGTAACTCAAATAAATTGGCTGGCTTGAACTTTTTTCATAAAAAATAATTCTCAACAAGAAATCGATTGATGTGCCGGTGTATTCAACACGTAGCTACAGCGCAATGAATTCACTCACACCGTTTCAGTGTTGTGGGTGTGTTCACATGGCGTAAGCCTATCAAACGTCAGTCAGTTCGGCAGGAAGTGCGAGCTCCAACAACAACAAGTCGTTTGGTGCTTGATCACCACTGAAACAATGAAAAAAGTGTGATTTGAAGATAGGCTGGGATTTGAACCCACAAAATCATGATCAGCAGACAGCATTCACAACCATAAGGCCAAAAGGAGGGGATTAATCATGGGTTTTCAAAAAAACATCGATACTGGCTTCGGGGGTACAGTGTAAACCATGAAAAAGGCTAGAAACCTGGCCGAAATCCTAATTCCTTAACTGCTGGTTCTATTGTTCTCAACCCTTCACAGAGCAATTTGCCATGCCCTACCCATCCCTTCTATGTATTGTTGTCGAAATTTCGCCCTATCTTCATACGTTTAAGGGCCTTGTGTGCAAATGTCGCCATGAAAACAACTTCTACCTCCGTACGTTTGTCCGCAAGGTCACGGGAATCTAGCTGGTAGTCCTGCTGCCTATTTTGTGTGTGTGTGTGTGTGTGTGTGTGTGTGTGTGTGTGTGTGTGTGTGTGTGTGTGTGTGTGTGTGTGTGTGTGTGTGTGTGTGTGTGTGTGTGTGTGTGTGTGTGTGTGTGTGAGTGAGTGAGTGAGTGAATGTGCGCGGGCATTGTGAGTGTGTGTGTTTGTGTGCATGCGTGCGAAAGAGAGTGCGTGTGGGTGATTGGATAAGTGCGGGTGCAAGTATGTGTGTTGTAGGTGTGGTAATGAACGGATGAGTATTGTGGGCGTACGCGTGTGTGTAAGTGTGTGACAGAGAGAGAGAATGTGTGTGTATGAGTGTATGTGTGTGTGTTTGTGGGTGGGTGGGGGGTGGGTGAGGTTTAGAGAATGAGTGTGTGTGTGTGTATGTGTGTGTGTGTGTGTGTGTGTGTGTGTGTGTGTGTACGTGTAAGCGCGTGTGAGCGTATGTGTATGTGAGAAAAGGGAGAAAGTTTAGGTGTGTATGTGTAATGGTGTTGGCATGTGTGGATTTGGCATTTAAGACCCCAGCTCTATTCTACTTCAGTATATCATTCACGGCGGAACTGCTCCTGCATAGCCCCAAGTCGAAGACTTGGCAACTTCATGCCTGCACCTGACTCTTGCGCTATGATACGCGTCGCCTAGAATACCCTCGGAATTTCCCACCTTGCTCCCCCTTATGTTCAGGCTGCCCGTTTTGGAACCATCAGGCAACTGATGATCGTGATTATACGTGAAACCCAGAGTTGTGGCAAAGCTTCCAATCTATCTTGTATACCGTAGTTCCGCGCATATAAGCCCATGGGCCCATATCCGGATATAAGCTCACCTCCGCTTATAGGCCCCTGGGCTAATAAACAGACCCAAACACCGTAGTACAGCATGTCAGTGCAGACTACATTACCAGTACCGGTACCTATGGTAGGCGGACAACCGCGCACCGACTTGTACTTTTTCGCGTGCCAGCTGCCTTCAAAATTCGAATATAGGCCCAGGGCTAAAAACGAATCATTATTACTGATTTATTTTCCCGGAAAATGCATTATTTCATATATTAGCCCATGGGCTTATATGCGCGGAACTACGGTAAACAGACTTTTTAAAAGCAAAATCTTTTTGAAACGTACTATACGTACAAATGAAGGGTAGCGTGGGCGCAATCCGAATATCTGCCGTGATAATGCTGGGGATTTGTATACACGCATTGAGTTTCTGTCAGAGAGTGTTCATTTACTACTCCGCTGCTCGCTAAAAACGGGCTGGAAAGGAGCAACTGCGACACTGCACCACTTGGTGTGAGTTTTCGCCGTCGGCGTAAGGGTATCAGGAGTTGCACACTCTTAGGGGGGGGGGGGGGTATACTCTTGCTAGTATCAAGAGTACATAACTCTGTGCAAGTACTCTTATGTACAGTTGAACATCGATTATCCGACCACCTCTGGGCAGACAACTGTCAGGCGGTGTTCAGATAAGGCAAATGTTCTCGATAAGAAAAAACTGTCACTCACACACTTTCAGTAGTTATTACTAGCCGCACGACCTTTTTACTTTTTACTTTTCAAAATTTTCGTATTTTTTGAATGGCTCACTACGTGCACAGTGCGTACTCTACGGCACGTCGCCCAAAAAAACTGTTACAGATAATCGAATGGTCGGATAGTCGATGTGCGGATAATCGATGTTCAACTGTGCTATTATGTACTCTTGTACTCTTGCAAGTATTAGGCAGCTTACAGCGGTTCGTACCTGAACACAGATTTACTGCTGATCTGTTGCGAAATCCCTCGTAGCACCCACAGGTGTAACTATCCGGGGTGTTGAAGCACGTCGTGTTCATTGAGCAGCCGTGCGTACCAGCAGTACATTCGTTGATATCTGCAAGTAAAAGAAAGGTTTAGTCAAGTGTACCGAAACCTGTTTCACGAGTTAGGCTCTTCAGTTAGAATTTTATATTTATCCTGGAAACTACAGCCCAGAGTATCATACGTTATCCGGAGAATGAGATGTGCTATCGACTTAGCCCTAAGTCAAGACCTTGTCACATTCTTGATACCTGAAAACACCATGACCTTTTGCTATGCCCAATTTTAATTAAGCCTCATTATCACCCTTGAGCTGCTATGCCATGGAATGACAAAATCTACAGCAGAACCGCGTTTTTTGCCGCTGTTTTGCTTTCACATACAGTTCAACACAGGTCTTTTGTTTCTAAGTTCGAACAGCACCCAACAAAAGGCAACACTACCCTGCCATGTGCCATAGAACAATCAAAGCGTAACACATTCCAGGATCACCGCAGAACCTTCTCCCTCCTTCACCTTGATTAACAACTAATGTCGTCGGAACTCACCACAACAGGTCAACTCCCACTGTCATCCACTCAAGCGACCTGCTCCAGAGTCTTAGGCTGCGTTTACACGGAGACGAAACGAAACGGAGCGAAAACGCGCCGGCCTAGAATCGTTTGTAAACCGTTCACACCAGAACGACAAATCGTCTTGAACCGTTTACACGAAAAGGGAAAACGGGCGATCAGGCTGGAGTTAGCACGTGCTGGATTGGCGCAAGGGCGGGAAGTAACACGTTAGTTGGAGTTGGCAGGTGCTGGCGGACGCAAGAGTTGGAAATATTGTCCCGCGCTCCGTTTCCAATCGTTTTCACTGTTTTCACCGTTTACGCGAGAACGAAAACGTTTTGAAACGATTCAAAACGCTTTGAAGTGGGTTTCCATTTCATTTGGTTTAGGTATCGTTTTTAGGGCATTGTCGTGTAAGCAATAGTAGTAAAAGCAACGACTTCGTTCCGTTTCGGTCGTACTTCGTTGTCGTAAACGCAAATCGTTGTCAATCGTTGTTGTGTGAACGCAGCCTTACCTAAATGACACGTTGGGACTGCAGGAGACCATTGCTGGCTGTCATTGCATGTGATAAATGACTGTCCAAGCATGACATATCCTGTGTTACACGTCACAGTGTAGTTACTACCGATCCTGTTGGGAAATGGCGACGGTACGAGAATACCATTGAGAACAGTTGGTGTCGGGCAAGTTGCTCCAGCTGCATTGGAAACGAGAATTCAAGAATCTAATCTCACTGTTGATAGATAACTATCAGGGAAATGCATGAATGAGATGGAAAAGGAAGAAAACGTACCTGATATACTCAGTGACGGCAATATACCCAGGGGCGTCACAGTGTTGCTGGGAGTGGCACGACGGGGGGGGGGGGGGGTCGGGGGTGCCCTCCGGAGGAAAAAATAAGGATTTTTCGGCTAACAGGCCACGTTTTAGCACTCTACAGCCGCAAAGGAGGGTTCCCCTAGCACTTATTAGACAACCCCACTCCAGCTCCAAAAACATACTTCTCATGGATTTTTCGTATTTTCTGTATATCGTAGGTAGCCAAGCAAGGCAAATGGAACCCATTCAATGATTCAGGGCCATTGCCCTCGAAAAAATCGCAAAATCCGAAGTACAAGCGTGCTGCGCGTTCTAGCGTCAGCGGCTATGCAAAAACGTATGTCGTGTCCTGCAAAAGTCTGCCGCGTCGCGTACACTATGTACACGTCCGGCCTGGACTGTCGCGAAGTAATTATTTTAGTTGTTTTTTAGAAGATCCTTTGTTTTTGTTCGGTGGGATTGAAAGATCTGCCAGTGGACCGGAGAGCTACAACAATGGAAGCAGAAGAAAGCGCTTGCGGAATCTTCTCTGTCTTCGTGGCAACAGGACTTTAGTTTGCGAGAGACTTTCGTCCTGTCGTCGCGGACGAAATTCTTGTTGCTGCTACCAGAAAACTTGGGGAACGAAACGATCATAAATCGTTATAATATAGGTGAAGCGGGTCGTGTCGGTGAACAGCTGCAGAATATTCTGCCGCCATGGAGCAGTCCAAACACTTTTCAGCTTCAGAGAATGAAGCGCTTCCCTTTTCCGTTGACAAGCCCTGCGTTCGCGGGTGTAATGCATTTTCGAATCCGCTTGCAGTAGATCGTCAGGAGGCAGATGTACTAGGTAGGTGTCGTTGTGGAAAGAATTATTATGTTGTAGCTGACAAGTGACATACATGTAGTGTCTCTTGACGTGCTGATCGCCATTGTAACATGGTAGATCTTGGAAATTTTTAGTTTGCAGTGAATGCGTCCGTGAGGAATCCATTGTCTGGTTGTCTCTAACCGTGACTGCAACCGCCTATCGTAATGGATAGCCGCCTTGAGTCTTGGGCAATAGCTAGCTGCTAGTGCTAGTGCTAGGCATCAAGTCTGTATGCTCCTTGCAATGAAAGTAACAGTTGCGATGTTTTGTACAAGTCCGAAGATCCTTGAATTTTTTTATTGCTTTTTCGGATGAATTGGGTGGACCAGCCTGGACGAAAAGTGGTACGACCATGGTCGTAGTGGTCGTACCGTGTGTGACGCCCCTGATACCCAATAGGTAATTCACACAATAGGTCAATCAACATGCATCGGATCGTTGTAGCGATACTTTCACCTGTTAAAAGTGGGGAATCCTGGCTGAAAAGTGAAACTAATAGCTGATAGCGCAACAGAGAAATCTCCCACTGGATGTACTACACAGCTATTTCGTCTTCTTGCTGAGAACATGCAACTTCGATGTCAACTGCGCGGAAAATCATCTGGAAATGCACGAGTGCAGCTGTGTGAATCCACACTGTCGGGTTCCTTGTGAATCTCTCGCAGCAAAACGTATATGAACATGTGCCTGTCATGTAAAACCCTTTTTACAATTGCACATGTGTGCTGCTTGCACTAGTGATGGTGTAAATGTCGATAAAAACTACATAACAGAACGACTCACGGATTTGGATTGTTGTGGATGGTGATTTGCAGTATTTGATGCTGTCACCAGGACCTAAGCCATAAGCAAATAATGAGTACGTCGCATTTGTGTCGATAGATGTGATATCCAAAGTGCCAGTGATGTTGTTCGTGCAGATTGTATTTGTTGCTCCCAGTGATGAAACGCTTGCCAGGTGAGTGCGGGTGTAGTTAACACACAATTTGCTTATGCTGCTGATGTTGCTCAGTGAGACATTAGCACTGACTCTGGTCCTGGTTATATGCGATATTGAGAGGTCAACTTGGATTAGGTCTGCAGGGCAGAAAGGAAAACATGTAAATACATTTTTTTACTTTTCATGTTTATATGGTTTTCAATCTAGAACGTGAAATATGACTTCCAAAATGGAGCTCCACATTGGAACGTGCATTTTCAATGCCAAAGAGGACCAACTCACGTTCAAGGAAAGCATGAATATATTGAAGTTTTACATGGCTGGGAAGAATCTGCAACTTATTACAAGACTAGATATGCATGCTAGGCCAAGCCAGATACATCCGCCAAGCATGTCTTGCTCTCCTACGCACAGCAGCTCGTAGATACATGTATAATACTGTGACATTTTATTTTCATGCGCACCGCAAGCGTGCATGTATACTTGCAACAATTTTATTCACACAATATCTTGTATCAAGTAAGGTTCAGTTCATTCAGGGCTGTCTCCGTATCTCTCACCAACTTATCCAGCTGCGAATAGTCGTCGCGGAGTACTGAATCTCGTTCGTCACTCTCAGCGCTGCTGTCCGCATCGCCACTTCGTGTCACGGAACGCTCAAACTCGTCGTCTTCGCTGCCTCCGCTGATGGCGTATCATCTGAGCGAAACCTCTTCACTTTCACCTGATTCTTCTTGCGGGGACTATCACAGGCAGCGGAGTATCTCTGGAGATCCAGCTGCCAAATATTCTAGTCGCTCGTGCTCCATCAAGAATTCGTGACGGGATCGTTCCGCCAAGAAATTATTTGTTCCGCTCTCTTTTCAGCGCATGATTTGCAGACGCTACCCAGAGCACAAACGCCTCCATGGGGGCTGAAAACGCCTACCTGGACGTCCCAAGTGCTTCGCGGATAAACTACAACTGCAATGACAACAAATTATAGCGAAGCCACCAAGAGGAAAGCACTTTCAAAGCGATATCGCAAGAAGTCTTTCCGCTTTGATCGCGGTGACTAAAAAACGACATTGGTTCGGTTTTTCGCAAATATTGGCATTTTGAAAAATCGCCAGGACCCTGGTTCTTGCTGCCGATGCCTCATGTGACAATTTCACAAGAGAGAGTTTAGAAGCTTTGTCACAACTCTGAGTTTCACGTATTACTACGATCATCAGGCAACTGATGGATCCAAAACGGGCAGCCAGAACATAAGGGGGAGCAAGGTGCGATATTCTGAGGTGTGTCAATGTGACAATTTCAATATTTGGTCGCAGTCACTGGAAAGTGGTGATTGGCAGAAAATGATGGAACTCACTATTGGTGACGTAGTTGAGAACATTCTGGTCAACTTTAACATAACCATTCGTAGCACTGGCACTGAGTGGCAGCACAAACACAAAGCTACACAAGTCCTCTGAAAGTGTGAACCGATTCTGCTGAAGTGTCCTGAGAGGCAAGAATATAACACATGCAAGGAATAACAAACAATTATGCACCATGATCAGCCATAGCAAAAGAGAAGGGAGGGTTTGAAAGAGCAAATGGCAAGCCGAAGTATGTCATCGCCGCGACTCTTGACAATGATAACTAATAAACTTCCAGGTTCAGCAACTTTGCAAAAAAAGAAGTCGTTACCTACTGATTGCACTACAACTTCAAATATTAATATATTTTGACGATGACGACTAGGTCAATGACAACAACGATGACTACAACAATGCTGGAGACGACAAATGTGACGGCTTATGCCTAGCCCACTTTAGTACCACCCAGTCGACCAATTTCATGCCGGGGTCGGTTTCGGAGCATCGGTCCAAAAATTCTGCCTACTTCATGTAATAGTGTGGGCCAGTGTGGCCAAGGAAGACGAAATTAAAGATGATGAGAACAACGACAACGATAACGATAGAGGAGGCGGTGGTGACGGAAGTGGCAAAGGCAATGACAAGAACAACAGCAAGCTAATACGGATACCGGCGGAGGATCTGGCTTTTCAGAAGCTCAAAGTCCCGTCCGGATTCCACAGGCATCCCAACATATGGCTGGAGAGCAGAACCGCTGAGGTGGGGGCTAAGGAGAGCCACCCAACTAGAGGTGGGCACTCTGTACGTAATCATGAAGCGTTTAAAATTGGTGAGGCATACTTCGATGTCGCAGGAGGACTTCAGCTGGCGAACAGAGACTTTCGGAAACTCGGGTCCCTCTAGTGCGACTAGTTGCGCCTGTATAAAAGGCACCGGCCGATTATGCCGGCATAATTATTGGCATAATTTGGGGGTTGAAAACTTGGGAGCATAATTTGGCATCCTTTGAGGGGTGGGGGCATAACTACACGATTGTACCGCAGTTCTAATATGTAGGTTACACAATTGTGTAGAACCTGCAATGCACCTGATCAGTGCCGGTGGTCTGCATGGTAAAGGGCTCGGAGGTCATAAAGACGGTGCTTTCAGTGAAAGCAAGGAAATCATAACAATACAATAGTGTATGCTCGAACTCGCATTCTTCAAAGTAACTTACTTCTGAAGTAGTTTTATCACACTGATACAGTACATGCAGCAGAAGATGCAAGTGAATCAGCCTTTACCAGGTATCCCAGGGCAGACGAGATAGTGACGGGTAGTCCGCAAAGCTCGGCGTACATGTACATATTTTACTGTAAAGTCCACTGCAAACGCCCACTTACCAGCGAACGCCCACCCCAGCAGGTCCATACTATTTTTGTCTTTTTCAGGTCAATATGCCGTAATGACAGTATTTAAGGCGTTATTACGACCAATCATGGAGTACATGCCTCTTGTGTGGATGGGAGCTGCGCAGAGTCACCTCCAGCGACTGAACAATGTTCAGCGCCGCGCACTTCAGGTTATCGGCCCTCGTGCACACCTACCTAGCCTGGCCATCCGCCGTACTATTGGCTCGCATACCTGCCTGCACAGGCTGCATTACCTGCCTGGTTCGCCGCAGATGCTCTCTGTTTTACCACCACGCCATATCCCCTCTACCAGCCCAATAACTCGCAGCAAGCTCGATGGTTTCATTGGCTATGACTACCAGCTCCAACACCAGCTGCCTGCATCTGCCCCGCTGGCACTGAAGCGCTCGTTCCTACACTGCAGCATTACCAATTGGAACTCTTTCACTGCCACTCTTCTGTCCCAGCCTTCCAACAGCAAGGGAATGCAATCATTTAAACGACCTTTTATCGCCATCTACGAAGCACAAACTGGCTCTGGGCAGTCGAGTCGCTATGATGCTGTTCTCGTCTACATAGTATCATAATTTCTCGGGCACACTCGCTGGTTTTAAGTCTTACCTTCCCTTATTTTTATGACCTGCAGAGTTCTATCTGTTGTTTTTTGGGGACGTGTTTATGACCGTGATGCCGAGACGTCAGGTTGGCCGAGCCATCAATACTTCACCATCACTGCTGCGTCTCAGTGCAGCGCCTGCTCATCGGGAGTCACGCTTGTCCTAGTTTCTGTACCATTGTCGTTCAATATTTTTTTCGAGCTGGGTATGTGAAAATAGTGAAAATAAATAAATAAAAAGGGTTTTTCAGAGAGTTTGGTGGGAACGGGTGGCCGGGGTGGGGAGGGGCACTTTTAACTGAAAATACTTACAGAGTTTGAAGATTACGCTGGTCTTTGAAAATACTTACAGAGTTTGAAGATTACGCTGGTCTTTGAAAATACTTACAGAGTTTGAAGATTACGCTGGTCTTTGAAAATACTTACAGAGTTTGAAGATTACGCTGGTCTTTGAAAATACTTACAGAGTTTGAAGATTACGCTGGTCTTTGAAAATACTTACAGAGTTTGAAGATTACGCTGGTCTTTGAAAATACTTACAGAGTTTGAAGATTACGCTGGTCTTTGAAAATACTTACAGAGTTTGAAGATTACGCTGGTCTTTGAAAATGTCTACAGGCAGGCTGGTAATTTGGTTGTTTTCCAGAAATCTAATGCAAAAAAAACAGTGACAAGCAGTACATCTTACGAAGGACATGATTAGAAGTTCTTTGAATTACCACTAGGGCTTCTTCAGTCTCAATATGCACTTCCTTCGATTGGCTATAAGATGCCTGATTGACTGCGTAGCTTAACGGTCGCAAGGTTTCACAAAATTCAAGGGTTTAGATGCAAGATCTTGTACTTCTGCTTTGTCATCTTCCATTCATTTGCTTCTTCACAGTAGGTGCACTGTCATCGCCCCATTGGCCTGCTCTGGTTGCCAATTTAAATCAATGCAAATCAAATATCATAAAAAAACTTGAAAACACCAAATTTGAGATAATTATTATTTTTTCAGCTCAGTGCAATCAAAAATTCTTGGGACACATTCATAGAGAATAACATATTCAAAATCTGACCAGAACCATTGTAAACTGGTACCCAGATATGGACTTCGATAAAAATCGTCCATCAAATGAAACCAGTCTTGGTAATTACACTAAGTGAGAATTTGCGGATTGGTGTGTGTGTTTAGGGGAGGGGGGGGGGGGGGGGCGGGTAGTTGTCCACTATCCAAAAAAAAAGATGGAATGTACACATGTATATGGCATTTCCTCCAAAACCTGCAAGAAGTCTCCTTGAGTGATCTGTGAGCAGACTCCAAAACCTGCAAGAAGCCTCCTTGAGTGATCTGTGAGCAGACTCCAAAACCTGCAAGAAGTCTCCTTGAGTGATCTGTGAGCAGACTCCAAAACCTGCAAGAAGTCTCCTTGAGTGATCTGTGAGCAGACGGCTGTAATACTTCTATTGTCTATATAGTAGTAACCCCTGAACGAAAGGCGCCAGGCCGCACCACGTTTATTTTACATTACATAGTCCCCCTATTCAGCCATATTGGGACACGTTCCTGCACATTACGCCGGACCCTTCATCCTTATTGTCCGCAAGCAAACAATTTTCATGCAATTTTCTCGTCGAAAGCCACTTCTTCCGACGTGAGAGAGGTGAGCAATATGCTCCACAGATGGGTTTGCCAGGATCTGGAGAGTTCAGATTAGAGGAAATGAACTGTACATGAAAACGTGGTGAGGGATTTTCCCCTATCATCCTACAGTAAGATCGGGCGCCGAAGAACACCTCGCCGAAGAACGCCCAGCCTGGAAAACCGGCAAAATTTAAGAACAGTCTAGGCTGCGCTCGAGCCCCTGCGTTCTTCGGCGCCCGATCTTACTGTAGGAGACAGATTTTCGAACAAACCTACTACTTGTCGTAGCCCACGTATAATATTGCAGTTTTGAGGTATCAATGCCAACAAGTAGAAAAGAAAAGGACCGTAGGCTGCGACAAGTAGTAGTAGTTTTGTTCCAAAATCTGTCTCCTGGATGATAGAGGAAAATCCCTCACCACGTTTTCATGTTTCTTGGTCTTTTTTCTTTTCTATAAATTTCCCCTGGATCCCCATCCGAGTCCATAGACGTGAATGTAATAAAACAACCGGATACAAGATGCAATTAAAGCTATTCAACACACTCTACCTGCTTTTTTACACTAGAAGAGAATGCCCGAAACCTGGACTGCACTGAAGTGGAGCTGATGGCTACTGGTCTATGGAGTGGCCCTGGAAGGCCGACTAGCCACCTGCTGTACCGATTGGGTCGCGGATAGGCGAATATCCCCGTGCAAAGCTTACCCCTGGCCATGAGCAGCACTTCAATGCTAAATTAGACGCCTGGATCCAGCAAAGCTGGCTGAAAACGCATGACGCAGCTGGCCATGGACCAACGGGCGCCATCCTCCCCCTGATTGCCAAGTGCCAAGAACGCAAAGGCGCCGACACCAGTTCGCCCAGTACTGGACTATCATGGTCCGAACCAGCTCAGCCACAGCGCCACCCCGGCTTCAACACCCTGTGTGTGAGGAGAAGCTGCACAGCTCGCGACAGGCTTGGGGTAGTTTCCACATCCTGGGCATACGGAAGGCGTACCTGCAGGTCCATCTTGATCCGTCGCTGGCGAGATTTCAGACCATCATCTACGACTACAAGCGCAGGCCAAATTATTTTCATGATGTGCATAGCCTTCAGCCTTGGGATTGCGCCAAAGCTGATGAGCCTGATCATACAGTACTGGTACCTACCCTAATGTGGACAACTACGTTGACAACTTCTTTGTGTCTGTTGAACTCCTCGCCACGGTGCAGGACGAGATGGTGAAATATGGCCTGCCCACCAAACCTGCTGAATATTTGCGATCTGCGCGCGTCTTTGGTCTTCTGATTTAAAGCTCAAACGACGTTCTGCAATGGCGACGAAGCCCAACGAAGCACGATGTGTTCCGCTGGTGTGGTCACCTGCTTGGTCACAACCCTGTTTGCTCCTGACTCAGGCCATACACTAGCTACCTGAAGAAGCTGGCTTACTAGCTCACTCCTGGGACTCCAAGGTGCCACCAGAAGCATTTAGCCCCTGCCAAGTGCTGTACTTGAGCAGGAGAACGCAAATAATTGGAACCCTGGGCAGAAAGCAGAGTGCTCCTGTGCCCTGCAGTAGCAGTGTTCTACAGGGCTCTGTCCTGGGTCCGATACTGTTTGGTATTTACACCCGAGATATCGCTTCCTTGGCAAAACCCGTACCAACAGTTCAGTTCGCCGATGATATCGCACTCTACTGTAGCAAGTCCACAATGACAGCAGTATCTGTTGCCCTATCGATGGCTGCAACAGCACTAGCAGACTGGCTGAAAGACAGTGGCCTAATTCTCCATGAGATGAAAAGTCAAGTCATCACAGTCAGCACCAGGCGGAGTAATGGCACTCCAGCCACCATGAAATGCCACCAAGCAGCCACCCTCCCATCCGGCTGAAGCGCCTAGTACCTCAGTGGCACCATTGACGACCGGCTATGCTTCGTTGAGCATGTTGCGACAATTGTCAGCAAAGTATCGCAGAAGGTTAGTGCTTTGTGGCGGGATAGGCGATGACTGGCCCTCGCAGCATGCATCGCCTTCATGAAAGCCATGGTGATGCCCGGCCTGCTATAAGGCTAAGACTGCTACTACTCCTCCTGCCTTACAGCCCAACAGGTGGATCGGCTGCAGAAACTCCAGAACCGGGCATGGCTGGGCAGTGTTTGGAAAACCACCAGGTACTTCCGCTCACGTGCTCCTAGTGCTAACTGGGCCTGTTCCGGAGTAGTAAGATAGTCCGCCAGGAAGCTCTTACGTTTCTATGGAGGTGTATTCATGAAAATGCAGGTCCACCACTATGTGCACTAGTCTCCCGCCCAACTGGAAGCAGAACTCGCCCTCCGGACTGAAGATGGCCTTCATCTGCCACAAACTACATTGTAGGATCCGGTCTGGCACAAACCGGTTTGGTTTCGCTGCCTCAACTCGCTGCCTGCAGCTGTTCGTGGTACCCAATTCCTAACGCAGTTTAAACTGGCAGCCAAACCCCATACTCTTGACCACTGGTATTCATTTGATTTTCCTCGAAACCTGTGCTCTGTACGGTCTAGCGCTATTGCTCTTTTTCAATTCTTCCTTATCTCTCTCTCTGGTATTCGCATTCCTGTTATTGGACGTACTTGCCCTTTTGAATCGCGAATTAAAATAAACACAAGAACCACAACAACAACGACAACGACAACGACACCGACACCGACACCGACACCGACACCGACACCGACACCGACACCGACACCGACACCGACACCGACACCGACAGCGACAGCGACAGCGACAGCGACAGCGACAGCGACAGCGACAGCGACAGCGACAGCGACAGCGACAGCGACAGCGACAGCGACAGCGACAGCGACAGCGACAACGACAACGACAACAACAACAACAACAACAACAACAACTTTAGCCGGAAAGGAAGCCTTGGTTGTCGCACTACCTTTGTTTTCTTCTATTTCTTATTCACATTATTATGATTTTTGGCGGGTTCGTTTACTGGTTGCCATGGAGACTTTTGCCTGTTGGTTCCGTGAATGTCAACAACGGTTTGAACATGCATCTTGCATGTAAAACATCTTGGGAGCAGTGCTCCATCTTCTCGGCTGTGACAATGTTGCCGCCAGCGGTGTGCTCAGGTGGCGGGCTGACTGTGTTGGCACCATTCGTGTTACCACTCCTATTGCTAAGGGTGAGCGGGATGTCAACTTCCTTACTTTGATGAACCCTGGTAGCATGCCATGTTAGATTTGAATTTCCTTTTTCTTGCAATGCGGACATGGCTTTTTACTAGGAGAGTCTTTCGCACTTCATTGTTTGTTGGCTGTAGTGGTAGCCATTGGTTGCTTTATAATTAAAATAAACCAAGGACAACTCGTTTCTTCTCTCTAGTAATATCACGGCAACGTGGATTGAGCACCAGTAGTGTGTCAACTGTCCAATGCTACTCAATAGTACCATATTGTATATGGAGATTAAAAATGAAGAAAAGGGGCTGTAGAAGTTGTTTTTTTCTTCAGACAGTTGGGGGGGGGGGATGAACGGGCAGCTATACATTAAAAAACGGATATATTCGTTCTTTGTACTCAAAGGGTTAAGTGAAAATACTTACAGAGATTGAAGATTTACTTTGTCTTTGAAGATGCCTGCAGGCAGGCTCGAAAGTGAGTCATGATGAAGGCCTCTGTTGCAGTAACAACAGTGACAAGCAGAACATTTTTCAAAGGAAACCATTAGTACGTCTTGGACTTACTAGTACGGTTTCCTCAGTGTCAAATCATATCACTTAGAACCATGCAAGTTGGAAGGATGTTGGTGTGCGCCACCAAGCAGTGCTAGAGCTTTTAGCCAGTTAGTTGTAGAACGTCGCAACCATCGGTCAGTGTCGTGCAATGCTATCGTAGGAGCTGATTGTTTAGTAACTGGTATCGTTAGTGGACGTTATACGTAACTTGAAGTTCCTCTAATTAAACAAACGGCAAGGAGACTATAATTTGATAACTTGTAGTAACCTCTTTTACGGGCCAATAAAAAATAAAAAATCCAATCTGAAGAACAATGTCAATAAAGCCGCTCATAACGCTAAAAATCAAATCAATTCAGGAAAATTCAATTCAATTCAAAGTCGTGACACATCCGGTAAAAAACAGCAAGAAATAATATCTCGGTGCAAAAGAAGAAAAAAGGAAATAAAAAGCCGCTTCATTTTAAAGGACCAAATGAAGAAAAGCAAAGAAATACCCACATCAGCGCTAAATTGCACCTTAAATTATAAACAAAAACATGACGCGTCCATTAGCATTGAGGACAATGCCATTAGCGAGGTTATACACACCACTGTTACATCCGTCCCTCAGCCATGACTAGTGGGCGCAATGCATTTACCGGTCGATGGTATGCAGAGCGAGCCCCTCTGATGCACATAACTGCAGCTCGGAGGAGTGCAAACGACAGACGGCATCTGACATAGGCCATAACCTCGCCGTAGGGCTTGCCATCATGCTGTGCCAGCATAGCGCATAATCGCTTCAAAAACCGCAAGCATTCTGGGGATGCACTGCCAGCCGTGGTGAAGACAAGCGGGGTAAAATTACCACGGTCAACATTGGCAATCCTTTCGCTATACTGCAGCTTCTTTTGCCTCTCGTGCTGGAGAAGGAGGTCAGCGATGGGCTTCTTTGCTTACGAGGCGGCGTCAGGATGAAAGACTCGAATGTCAAGGAAAGTGTTCTGTGCCCTTGTCCAAAATCCACGTATGCGGACGTCCGATCGGGCATCATGTGCCGTGTTGGTGCTGGCAGCTCTGAAGACTTCGCCCTCCAGCGGCGCGAGCAATGGTTCCACAGACACGTCAGGGCACACCTCCGTGACTAAGTCCGCTATCATGTCTCGTACCTCATTATGTCTAATGGTAGGGAAGCCCCCGGTTGGGCAGCACATCGCATGAGCCGCAGTAAAATCCTGGCCACACACGCATTTCTCCGGGACATCCCTCAGTGGCCATCCGTACCTCAGCGCAATGGCATCGCGGAAGTCGCACTTGGACAGACTGAAGCCGTGCTCACGCAGCGGAAGGGTGTGGAGCCAGCTCGATACACCCTTGGCCGAAAGGTGTTCCAACTGGCGGGCGGCAAGCGGAGTAAGTGTTTCCTTGGCGCTCATATACCGCTGTTCGTCATGTTTTAGCCGTTCCGCCAGAGCTGCTGACTTGGCTCACTGGGCTGAATGAATTGCATGCTCTATCGATATCGAGGGCCTGGACCGGTCATTCTGGTAGAGTATCTCCAGCGTTTGATCTGATGTGATTTTCCTCGACGTCTCCAGAGCCCCATTAGCCATTTGAGACAGGGATGGCACGGCAAAGCCACCCAGGCGTGTGGGAAGCTGAAGAACAGCCCATTCGTTGTCCGAAAATGCCTCCCTGCCAGTTACCGCAGGTATCAATACCGTGCGCATCATGTCATCCATCTGAGAGAGGCAATCGGCTGGAAAAGGTACTGTTCTGAGGAGGTAGGTCCACCGGCCGCGAAGACCATGTGTCAGGGCAGCATAGGCTGCATGCGGTTCTGTGCGCGCAACATCCGATAGTGCCTTTAGTTCCGTAATCCACTCGCCTACTCGCCGCCGCACATGCTCGGCAACAGCATCAGACTCGCCAATGTAGGAGCCTAGGTATTTCGTGGCGCCGGTCACGATACGTATGCCAGTACCAGCAAACATATTGTAGGCTTCCTCCTCCTGCTCGGGCTTCACGAGAAGAAGCGTTTTCTCCGGGTTGGTGTTGTATCCGTACAGCTTGCCTTGTTCCTCAACGCTGTCCCACCATCCACGGAGACGAGTCAACTGCCCACCCGCACCAGAATCATCTGCATACCACGTTTGCCGTACGGTAGGATGCACAACCTGCAGTGCCTGGACTAGAGGGAGCGTCGCTAAAGCGTAGAAGACCATGGACAACGGGTCACCTTGCGTAGTGCCCTCGTCGGACGAAATCTCACCACCACCTGCAACAAAGAGTCGAGCCGGGGTGTTATACGAATTTTTCAGTATTGTCGCAATAGGTGGACACAGGTATTGTACATTGTGCAAAGCTGCTTGTCTGTTCAAGCAGTTGAAGGCATTACGTGCGTCTACCAAAAGAACAGCCTCGCAAGACTCATCATCATAAAGGCGTTGCATGGCATGAACAGCAGCTTCGATGCCCGCAGGAAGACCCGAGCATTTCTGTATGAAACCGCACGTTTCTTGAACATCTTGGTTGACAACTTTCAATATCGCTCTGGTAATGATGCGGCGCAGGACTTCCACAACACCGATTGGGCGCACACCAGGCTTCTTGTCCAGAGCCACAAGTCGGCACGCGAGAAAGGGTACCAGACCAGAGGGTGCAACGTTGGAACTCGCAAGGAGGTGCGCAAGTCCAGACAATGCATTGCACATATTTGTCGATGCGCCTTTAAATGAAGAGCACATCCTTCGCCAACAAGCCGAATCAAGACCAGACGGTCCAGCCGAGCCCTCGCAATGCAGCGCCGTGTCTCGCAATAGTGAGGACGTGAGCGAGTCGAATCGGATTGGGTGGACGTTCTCCCGGGCACCCTGCAAGAGTACCTCCGGGGAGGCAGCCTGCGCTGCAGGGTGCTTCTCTTGCAATAGCTGGCGCACGGTTGCCTGAGAGCCATCAGAAGACGTCACCACGTCCTCAAGCTTCAATGTGCCGGCTGTGGATTCGGGCTGCAGACTTGCAGTCATACAGTCGGCGAAACGTCAAACCGCCGCCTCGTCCTGTCCGCGCTTCCTGTCGCCCGAGGCCCGACCCCCTGTGCTGCGCTGAAGAGAGCGACCTTCCTCCAGTAAAGACTGAATGTCGTTACTTTTCCAAAGCCGCATCCGCCTCTGTAGATGACCGCTGTTTTCCTTGTCTGTACATTTAGCTCCCGTCCGCTGCAGCGTGAGAACCGGCAGGATGGAAAAATAGAATAGCGCATCGGTGTCGTCTCCGCCAGACTGAACATACTTGTTGATGTAGGAAGAGAGCTCATTAACAAGCTCCTTCCCAACAGAACCACATGGTATCTTGAAGAATGACTTCCTCCAGTGAACCACCTCGTCGTATATCTCCTGGGCCAGCGGAGTACTGGGTTCCATCAGGCCGGCTGTTGGGATGCCAGGTGCCTGTGCCGAAGACACTGGGCGTCCCCCACCAAGAGACACGTCCCGTTGAGAAGCGCCCGAGCCCTCAACCCCCAGCAACGCGATGGGAGGTGCCGTGGCCAACAATGGTGGAATGTCTTGGCTTGATGATGTTGGTCCGTCGCCACTCACCGTCTCCATATCAATCAGGCTCACTGACGATGCCTCAGCTAACACAGGCACAGCACGAGTCGAGGACGATAATCTCGCAGGAGGTCCCGGGTCAGGCGCTGAGTGGTCGTCATCACTGCGGGGATGTGTGCAGGGATATGTCCGTCTGGTCCAAGCGGGAGGCTGACTGTGCCAATTAGCTGTGGGGTCAACGCCGCAATTGGCACTCGGTACACTTGATGCAGCGACCACTGGGACGTGCAGAGCACATCCAGAGGGTTGCGAAACGACACTGGTAGGATGACCTGCACCTTGACTACTATTATCGCCAGCGGGTCGGGAACTGTCATCAGCGGTCGATGCTGTGCCGCGATTCCTGCACGTCGATGGGGTATTGCGACTGGGGTAGCAATCTATACAGACGGTGTGAGAGGTCTTGCACGAGCACCTGGCACACTTTCCAATTACCGTACACTGACAACAAGGCATTATCGGTAATGAACACCGCGCTCCGCCGACCTGTAAGGGAGAAGCTAGCAATACCACCTCCAGCCGCACGGCATCCCAACGCGAGGAGTGCGAGTCCAGGGATGATGAAGACGCCACAAGATGGTGAAACTCTGCTAACTCAAAATACACGCCAGACACAAGGAAAAAAAGAAACAAAACCCAGCACAACACTGGAAAACAGCAGCAAAGCAGTGGTCGCATCCAAGGCTTCTTCTCCCGTGTCCAAGCAAAGCAAGCCACCAAGTCACTTCTCCAAAGCTCCAAAATCCCAAACCGACCTCTAAGCCAACATCCAACATCCAGCGATAGCAGTAGTAGTAGGCACTTCAGTCACGTGACAGAAAAGCAGCGTCCGCATCAAAGGCTTCTTCTCCCGTGTCCAAGCAAAGCAAGCCACCAAGTCACTTCTCCAGAGCTCCAGAATCCCAAACCGACCGCTAAGCCAACAAGCCAACCTCATTTGATAACCATAAATACTAATCAATAAGACAAGCTGAATCGACATTGAACCGCATTCCATGTGGTTGTGCAACAGTTCACAGAATCTAATTTCACCGTGTGACGTTTCACAGATTCACAACTCACAGAATGACACTTCACAGAGTGCCAGTCTCACAGAATGCACTATTCACCGACACCCAATTCAACGAAACCCAGTTCACAGACTGACTTATTCACAGACAGCCCATTTTGCCGAGAGTGGACAAAAATGGGAAAATGCGGCTCGATCCTCGGCAGGACATGTAAGTTTCAGCGTGACCAACAATAATATCCACGCCAGAGGTGACAACGCACACGCGCCATGTCATACATAAGCCCTTGATTTCTACCGAACAAGACTGAGGCAATGTACGAGCAACTACTCCAAGTTCCCATTGACAGAACGGACACTTTGCAGGAGTCCACTCTAGTTACAGATTTTGAGCTAGGTGCCATCAACGCATTTATTCTGAAATTCCCTGGAATTAAGTGCACAGGCTGCTTCTTTCATCTCACCCAGAACATTTATCGTCATGTCCAGTCAAACAAACTCCAAGAGCGCTACGCACAGGATTCAGAATTGCAGTGGCCCTGCGAAAGCTGCCAGCGTTGGCTTTCGTACCAACTGGGGACGTGGCCACTTACTTCGAAGCGGTGGAGGATAATTTCCCCGACGACGCCGAGGCGATCCTTACCTACTTCGAGCATTCGTACATTGGAACGCTCCGCCAAAATGGGCAATGGTGAACACCACTGTTCCTGATTGCGCTGTTGAATGTACACGACCGCACTCTGATGGGAGAGGACCGCACAAACAATGCCCAAGAAAGATGGCATCGTTGGTTTGCATCGATAGTCACCTGCCACCATCCGACTATTTGGAAGGTTATTGAGTGCTTGAAAATGGAGCAGGCCACCACGGAACGAGAGCTTGAGTGGCTTGTGGCAGGAAATTCTGGTCCTAAGCGGAAGAAGAGATATCGGCAATGTGATGAACGGCCGAGGGCTCTGCTACAGTCCGTTGAGCAGCGACCACCAAGAGAGTTCCTCCTTGGAGTAGCACATAATCTGGTGTTCAATGTTGTCGAATAGGCGGAACGGCTGAGGGCTCTGCTACAGTGCATTGAGCAGCTACCACCAAGAGAGTTCCTCCGTGGAGTAGCGCATCATTTGGCGTTCAATGTTGTGTATTGTAAATGACCATGTCACACGTGCATACTCTCATATTCTTCATATTTGGCTTTCTTTCGAAACAATGCATTTTTGAGTGAATGCCTGATCAAATTCGGTGAAATGGGCTGTCGATGAAAACAGTGCTCTGTGAACTGTCTTTCGGTGAATTGGGTATCCTGTGAAATGGGCTGTATGTGAAATGTCATTCAGTGAACTGTCGTTGGGTGAATTGTAGTTCTGTGAATTGGATTTCTGTGAACTGTCGGTTGTTGACTTTTTTCCTACGTTCCCAGTATATTGGGGTCCTTTTGGACCCCAGGAACGTTTTGGGCGGTATTCTTGCAAACCCTACATTTTATGTAATCTTATTTGCTGTGTTAGGCCGCAACCACACTACGTAAAAATCACAGTACAAATTTTCATGCATATCTCAGTACTAGTCGGTACGCAACCACACTACACTTTTCGGTCTGCATAGATGACATTTCACGCGACCAGCACATGACGTTGTACCAAAGCGCGTGCCATGCGCTGGAAAAGACCGGGAAATTCAAAAACAATGCTGATGCTGATGCTATGTACGACGACCAGGTACAAAACAAAGTTGTACACAGGAGATGGAGCGCGAAAACGACGAAAACGACAAACGAGGCTTTCTACATGGGTGCGCCAGTTGCTGAAAACCTACAAAGCGCATTTAGCATTTCGCACGTGTCGGCATGACGAGTTTTTACTGTAATGCCGTTTGTACGTGATTTTGTACCTAGTGTGGTTGCAGCCTCACCCTCCCATAGACTAATGCTTTGACCGAACTGCATTTGATGACAGCTCTCAAATTTGTCGGGATTATTGGCAAGTTTGGAAGAATACCACCCAAGACAGCCCATTTCGCCGTGAGTGGACAAAAGTGGGAAAAGTTGGATTGATCCTCGGCAGGACGGGTAAGTTTCAGCTCCGCCCGAATGGGCAACGGCGGACACCCCTGCACGGCTAGAATTTTACTAGCAGCAAAGCTCTGCAGAAGTGCAAACAATATGGAACAAATCTCTATTTTTGTGATCGAGGCACGATATGTTTGCGTCTTGAAACTGGCCGTGCGCCGATCGCCGCGTGACATTATCTGATCCACGGATTTGATCGAGTTGATCGACAATCAAGATCAGAATCAAAATCTGGACAGCGAAGGCAAATCAGAAAACCTGGAACACTTTTTTACGAGACATTTCCTGGGTGGTAGTGGAGATAGTCCACTGTCCTGCAGTGCATGGTTCAGAAAAAAATAGACGCCGCAAATGGCTCCCGCTATGGCCATTGAAATTTGGCTATTTTAGCAATGCAATGTAGTGAAGTTTGGAGATGATGGCAATTGCTTTCCTGGATGTAGCCATGGCTTTATGCGGTGGTGATGTGAAGACTACTCAGGTGAGGTAATGTTGGCGTGATGGAGGTCTGTTCTCAACTCAATCTTGTACGCTTTAAAAATGGACTCAGATGAAGAGCCACTGCTTAATTTATACAAAAGAGAAAGACCAAGGAACTACAAGTTACGCTATATTGTGAGTGTCCACTAACACCACCAGTTACCAAACAATCAGCTCATGCGATAACATTGCACGATACTGACCGACGGTGCTGACGTTCTACAACAAACTGGCTAACAGCTCTAGCACATCTTGGATGCGCACTCAAACAGCCTTCCAACTTGGAAGGTTCTAAGTTATAGAAATAGCATAAGGAGAGGAAGGTGAGCGCAACCAAGATAAGCACGAGCTGAAAGTCTCGGCTGGGAAGGACGTTGGCGGATGTTCATGCATGTCGATGACGATACTGGCAAGACCATTGGACAATACGGTCAAACCACGATTACAGAACGCAAAGCAACATTCCACACAACTTGTGTGGCTCAAAAGATAGTTGTTGAACGTCAGTACCGTCGGTCCGTGTCGTGCAATGTTATCGCATGAGCTGATTGCTTAGTAACTGGTGGTGTTAGTGGACAGTATAGCGTAACTTTTAGTTCCTTGGTCTTTCTCTTTTGCTTTAGAATATGGTCGAAAAATAACATAATTCATGGGACTACAAACTAGCCACACCACAGCCGCAGTACAAGACCAATGTACGAACAAAACTCCATCAAGCCAACATTGCCTCACCTGGAAGAGTTCCTGGGTCAGCACCGCTTAGCCACGCCAGCATAACGTTTGCATCAACTGTTGCACCAAAAAATATTGGTGGCGCAAGGAGAAGCTTGCCGTTTGGAGTGACAAATTATCACTGCTGATTTTCCTTGTCAGAGTCAACACTATACTTTGTTCTGCAGTGTTCGGAGTGGTGTTGGAGTAGAAACTGCTGACTAGATGTCTCGGAGGGGCGGGTTTTCCTGCTCAGGTATGAGTTTGGACGTATTTCAGCATTGTAGAGTGGAACAATTCGAAATTGTTTATTTCAAGAAAACACAAAAAGGATGATGGGGGACATGTCCTAGGTGCTAGAAGAGGTGTTCTGCTATCTGCCAGTGTATAGTGTTTGCTAATTGAGGACGAAGCTCGCTGTTATATAATCGCTTGTAACCTGGCTATTTTCAAGACGACCATGTGTGGGGTGAAGGGATGATGACCCTCGTTTTCTGGCATGCTAGCGTGGCTAAGCGGTGCAGCCCCAAGAACTCTTCGAAGATCGGGCAACGTTTGCTGTATCTAGTTTTGTTCGTAGCTTGTTCTTGTAGTTGTACGTTGTGGTGTGGCTCATTTGTAGTCTCATGAATCGTGTGATTTTCAACCATTTCTGACGGGTATGTCAATAGGGCTTGAAAGTGCAACGTCACAGAATAGCAACAATTTCAAAAATTCAAAAACTGGATCCACTTGGATCCAGTTTTGTATGGATCCAAGCACATTTCAAGCGGTCTTACTGACAGCAAGGTGATGTAGCCAAGGAAACTGACTGATTTGGCTACTGGGGGCGGGGTGACAACTGGTAGCGAAGTAAAAGTCATACCTGTATGCGACATGAGTGGGTTGCTATGCACCCACATACTGAGGCAATAGCAAAGTCACACCTTAGTGGATCCAAAATAGAAATCTGATGTCAACTTACTACTCCCTGGCCGTTTTTGACGTCATCACTTTCAAGCTCTATTTCAAGGATCCCTTCAGAAACTTTTCTGCGGGCTGCACCCGATCTACATTCAAAATAGAACTTATCTGCAAACGTTAAGCGAAGTCGGAGACATCAAATGTCACAAATTGTCTGGTTTTCCCAGACAAACTCTTTTTAAAATTGACTTCTTAGTTTTGTCAATGCTCCCAAAAGGGAACATAGGCTTCCCCAATGGGTTTGGTCTAGGGGATTACAATTTTCTTTCACATTTTCTATTTATATACACTTGCAAGTAAAACGTCTGGGAGCAATGCTCCATTTTGTCGGCTATGAAAATGTTTCTGCCAGCACTGTGCTCAGAAAGCGGGCTGGCTGGGTTGGCAACATCCCTGTAACCACCAGGCATATGCGGATAATACCGGCAGACAATTTGGCAGAATTCGGTTCTTTTTCTGGTAAGTTTCAAGCATGTTTGGTATGTGGATAAAGAAATGGAGCAGAATTCGAGGAATTGCCCGCCATAAGGTTTGTATGGTTCTGCCAATTTCACTGCTTTTCGAGCAGAATCTGCCACGTTTTCGAGCATTATCCGCACATCTCTAGTTACAACTCCTATTGCTAAGAGTGGGAGGGATGTCAATTTCCTTACTTCGGTAAGCCTTACAGGATTCAAAGTGACGCCGCGTGCTATGTTTGATTTGAATACGCTTTTTTTCTTGCAATGCTGACATGGCCTTTTAGTAGGACAGTATTGGTTGT
The DNA here is from genome assembly GCF_964019385.1 of Sycon ciliatum. NCBI lineage: Eukaryota > Metazoa > Porifera > Calcarea > Leucosolenida > Sycettidae > Sycon > Sycon ciliatum. The sequence continues at coordinate 19,118,828 of NC_088655.1, forward strand.
TGGCTGTAGCGGCAGCTATTGGTTGCTTTATAATCATAACCAACTAAAGACCACTCATTTCTTCTCTCTAATAATGTCATGGTAACTTGGATTCAGCAAAAGTAGTGTGTCAAGCGCTGCTCAACAGTACCATACTGTCTATGGAGATTACAAATGAAAGAATGCCGGGGCTGTAGAAGGGTTTTGCTGGAGAGTTGGGTGGGAGCGGGTGGGGGAGAGGCCCTTTTAAGTGAGAATACTTACAGAACTTTAAGATTCACTAGGTCTTTGAAGATGCCTACGGGTAGGCTGGAAATTGAGTTATGCTCAAGGAATCTATTGCAGAAACAAGAGTGACAACCAGCACATGTACATCATACAAAGGAAGCCATTAGTACCACTTTGAATTTCTTCTAGGATTTCCTCACTCTCAATATGCAATACCTTCGATTGGCAACAAGATGCCCAATTGACTGTGTAGCTTAACGGCCGCAAGATCTTACAAGATTGAAGAGTTTGGATGCAAGACCTTGTACTTCTGTTTTGTCATCTGCTCTTTATTTGCTTCTCTAAAATAGTGCCATTGGCATTGGGCCATTTAGCTGTTCTGGTTGCCATCCTAAATCCAAACCAATCCAGTAAAAAACTTGAAAGCAACAACTATAAGATACTGGTCTTTCAGCTCAGTGCAATCAAATGGTCTTGGGACACAATCAGAGAAAATAGCACATTCAAAATCTGACTCAAACCATAATAAACTGGTACCCGGATCTGGACTTCGATACAAATCTTCCATAAGGTGAAGCCAGTCTTGGCAATCACAGTCAGGGAGAATTGCAGGTTGGGGCTATGGGTGTGGTGGTAGTGGGTACTTGGAAACTACACGAAAAGATGTGAAATGGGCACATTTATGTCGCATGTCCCTCTAAAATCTGCATGCACTCATCTAGAGTGATCTGTGGGCAGACAGCTACAATTCTTCTATTGTCTGCATAATAGTGTCCCCTGAACCAAGGGCACCTGGCCTGACCAGGTATATTTTACATTATATTGAACTCCCCCTATTCAGGCACATTGGGACACATCGGCTGCACACTTCAACGGAACATTCATCCTGATTGCCTGCAAGCAAACATGTTTCATGCAGTTTTCTTAGTGCCATTCTTTCGATGAAAGCCAATTCTTGCGACTTGAGAGAGGTTAGGAATATGCTACTTCGAAGTAGACAGATGAGTTTGCCAGGATCTGGAGAGTTCGGATTAAGGGCGATAAACTGTAAATGAAACCGTGGTGAGCGAATTTCCTCTATCATCCTAGGAGACAGATATGTTTGAACATAACAACTACTTGTCGTAGCCCAGGTAAAATATTGCGATTTTTAGGTATCAATGCCAAAATTAGAGTTCTGCTCAGGAAAAAACAGCCTTACAGGGCAGTTAGACTTCTCAAATCATCGAACTCATCGCCTCGAAAGGAGCTGAGTTGATTTGTGCTCAAAACCCTGGATGGACACCAACAAAAAAAGAGAATGGCACAGTCTTGTGTACAAAGTGATCCATTGAGTTTAGTGATGACAAAGAGTGATAATGCATTACGTGACGAATTCGCATGTGTGAAGCAGGCGGCTTCCACATATCCAGACACCATCCGAAGGTGAACAATGATCGTGGTTTGGTGCTGCTTGACAATTGACAATGTGAAATGTGGATGAGGATCACTGTTGCTGTTGCCACTGTCCTGTCCTGTTGTCATGTGTGCTTGTTCACGCCATGGTTATACAGTTCAGCGGAATGTTGCAACGTAAGTGCAGTTTGGTGACAGAATCTCATCCCTCTTTTAGTCATAGTCCCACCACTATTCACACCTTTTTTAAGGCACATTCAGGTTTGTGTGTGTGTGTGTGTGCGTGTGTGGGGGGGGGGGGGGGTGGGGGTGGATATGGTTCAGAGTGTGGGTGTTGGTGCGAGTGTGAGTATGAGTGTGCGTCTGTGTGTTTGGCATGTGCATGTGCGTGGGTATGTGTATGTGTGTGTGTGTGTGCGTGTGTGTGTGTGTGTGTGTGTGTGTGTGTGTGTGTGTGTGTGTGTGTGTGTGTGTGTTCCTGCGCCCAAACGATGGTGTACTTTTATCACGTATGGTGTAGTTTCCTTCCACTTTGTGTTGCATGATATAGGTCCACCTCTCTGGTTTTCTCCTCAATCCTGATGATGGCTCCTGGCCGAAAATTGGATTGAGAAATTTTGATTTGCAGTGAAGAGACCACTTGAATTGAGAGTGGTGTGTGTAGGGTCTTTCATGTAATGAAATGGCTGTGTTAGCTGCTCCCGGCTAATGAAGTCCCCTCACACCAAAACACAAGGATATTATAGTATTGAATTATGCAAGTACAAGAGTGTAGACAAGAAGGAAAACAGGACAACAACAACTCAAGACTAGACTAGAACAGAACTGGAGACCCACTGGAGCATGCGCTCTTCATGTGAGTGGCTCTCATTGCCAAGGGGAACGAGCGGGAAATACGAATAGTGAGTATGTACAGGTCGTAGCATAAATACACCTATTACAGCTGCATGCAGCGGAGCTTGCGCGCATTAAGAAATCGTTTTCTTATTTTATTAATAATAATAATTATTTCATTGGCTCTCCATCCGAGTCCATAGACGTGAATGTAATACAAAAACGAAGCCAAGAAGCTCTTGAACACACTCTAGCTGCTTTTTTACACTTGAAGATAATGCCCAAAAACTGGCTGGTGGAATGGCTGAGTTCTAATTAATGATGGTGGTGAAGAGCTTTATATTATTTGTAGATCTCTTTTAACTTGGTCCATGAATATATTGTCTATTGAGATTGTCTTTTTTGAAAGAATTGGGAGATCACCAAATTCAAAGGATCATGTGATGTTTATATAACTGCACCTAGCTATCTGCCTATTCCTTAACTATTCATTGTCCATACTGCAAGCCTACATGGGTAGTGTTTCACCCAGCGTGACAGTTTGCCCTTTTATCAATCATCGTGGTCTGTCGCATATTATGCATGGCTGTGTGGTTCTTTTGTTTTGCATTGCTTGCTGTATGCACGCTTTCAGTCTTATAATGCTGTCGACGTATCCTTACATTTCCGGTGAGCTGCTCGGTTGAGAGTCTTGCATGCTGTTCGTGGAATTCCTACCACAGCACTCAGTATCGCTCTATCCGTATGCATCTGAGTTGGCTGTACTCAGTTGTCATTTTGGGAACCCTTTGCCATGAGTTCATTAGTAGTTCTCATGTTGTCGTTGTGGTCTCAACTTGTTTCTCTCTCTCTATCTACCTCTTCACTCTCTCTCTCTCTCTCTCTCTCTCTGAAATGTTCTTCCTTGAATAACAACTTATTACTTTTGTACTGCCTGTTGGTCGATTTATTTGGGCATGCCACGCATGAGCACGTAGCCATATGCTGAAAAAGTGCTCTTTTTTCAGTGAAGCATAGCCATGATACATGTTCAGATATGAACCCAAGCTGAGAAATGGATACGCACTCTTCCATTATGGGTCCACGAGAGGCAAAACAGGAAGTAAAGTTCAAAAAACCCACGTTTCACAGCATTGTGTATGGTGTATACCGGGTACAAGCTTCACCAACTTGTTGCCCCCCCCCCCCCCCAAAAAGCGGCGTGCCAAGGCCCATCGACACTCGGAAACTGTGATCGCATCCATGAGCAACCAGATTTTAGCACTTTTTCAGCTAAAAAGCTCAAAAAGGGCGATATTCACCAAAAACGCAATAAAGGGCGAAAGAAACGGGCTTTTCCAAAAAGGGCAAAAAAGGGCGAAAAAAGGCGAGCACCTCTCGGAAAGGGCTACACGTGACGGCATATTTTACTATGCTCGATTTGTCTCTCCAACTAGTCCCGCATGCCAGGGCGAACACCTACTCGTGTGCCACTTTCCTCTTTGTTACCGCTGCCACCTGGAATTCTCTCCCCACTGACATTTGAACCACCCACAATAGTCATTGCTTTGTGTCTGGTGTCCGTACTATCTTTGCCAACACCCGCTTTGAACCCGCTGGTTTCATTCCTTCCAGAGTTTCTGTAACATAGTAACGAATGTTATGGCTGATTTCTACAGTACGCATTTGTTATAACCCTTCCTCTTCTCAATATTTATTATAATTTTGCAGATATATTCCCAGCAAGCCATGAACGGAGACCCCTCGACTTAGGCCTCGGCCTTTGGGGAATCCGTAAATAAATTAATTAATTAAAAATTTAAAAAAATTGGGCTGTCGAAGTGCCTATGTCACGCTGCCTAAAGACCCGCTGGACAAGTAAACGAGCCTGATAGTTGGTTGGTCTCAGAACTAAAAGAAATCAGCAATAACTGCGATAGAAATAACAAAGACGCCCATAATTGCTTCTTGGCCGGCGACTACATGTAAAGCCGAACGACAGTACAGGCACAGCAGTGACCAGGCAAAAGAAATCAGATACGGCTTCCAGTGTTACCAACTGCCCGTATTTGTCCGTATTTTTACGGAAAAACGATGTTTTGTCCGCAGTACGGATTTCAATCGAATTATCCCGGAAAAGCGAAAAAAACACGGTGTCTTCGAAAGGAGGGAAAAATGGTGCAGAAGTCACAATTATCAATGGAATTCGTGACTAAAGAGAATGATGAAACTACAATAGGATTTATACACTTCGAGTGAAACGACGAGGATACAAGAATAGTAAGAAAAATAGCACAAACTAAGGAAAAATTTGCACAGGTAATAAAAAATATAAACGTGAGAAATGAAAGGAAATTGAGCAAGTGCAGTGTGACAATGGACATGCATGTGCAAGTGTGTATGTATTGGGTTTTTTCCAAATTACACTAATAATCAGTGAGAATGTTGACCTGAAAAAAACGAGTACGGAAAACGCTGAAAGATTCCGCAAAATGGCACTGGGCAATACGGATGGGGGTAGAGGGCACTTGGTAACACTGGGCTTCTCCTTCTCTATAAATCGAAAACTACAAGCTTGGCGACAAGTAGCAGCTTATTTGAAATATAAATTAATAATCTTTCTCGCGCGATCCTCAGTCAAAATGATGCTTCAGTTGTGTTCACTGGATGCTGCTGCAGTGCAGTACTGGCACTGGAAACACAACAAGAGCAGGTGATGCGCCTTTTGTTTGTCACCACTTGGCCAAATAACTACGCTTTGTCAGGAAGCTGTGACGTTAGACTTCGACGGCCTATAGGGCCGAACGCTGCCATCTCACCATTCTTGGACCAAAACCAGTCGACTCAGCGTCCGAAAAACTACAAACATAATAATTATTATGGGCCAGTCACGGTCATCCGTGCCATTATTAGAACGAAATGGCACTTTTAGTGACATTTTACAATTACATACAAATAATTATACCCAGAAGCCTTGTTTTGTACAAATCATTTTACACACCAATCACCATCTAGTAGGGCGCAGTCACCCATTCTCGGTGGAAGTGCGCGAGTTCGATTGGGAATAAAGGAGAAACGTGTGAAGAATGCAATGGTTGAACACCCTATTCTGGCGTATTACCAACCTGGTCCAGAAACACGTCTGGAAACAGATGCGTCCCACACGAAAGGCCTCGGCTATGCACTGTTCCAACTGCACCCGTCTGGCTGGCGCCTCGTCCAGTGTGGTAGCCGCTTTATCACCGACACTGAAAGCCGCTACGCTATGATTGAGACACACCAACAAACAAGTCTTGTCCCTTGTGTTCTGCGCCCCAGGGAACGGAATGGCTGAGATTCCGTTACAAGCTTGAATGTCTTGCTGTTGTCTGGGCTGTACGCAAGTGCCACCTGTACCTTGCTGGCAGCAGATTCGACCTCATCGTAGACCGCCAGCCCCTAATTCCAATCTTCAACACGTATTGCCTGGATCAGGTCGAGAATCCTCGTTTGCAGTGTCTCCTGCTGAAGCTTCGGCCGTACCAGTTTCATGCTTCCTGGAGACAAGGAAAACTGCATTATGCCGCCAACGCTCTGTCTGGAGCACCCGTCTCTGACGCACAAGCATCTGACCTGCTTGGCGAAGACGACCTGCCATCTGGCTCCGCTATTCGTGCGTGCCTCCGTGATGATGACTCTGGTTCGAGGTCAGCATTACGCAATGCCAAGCTCCAAGATACGTGTGCCTCGGACTCTGAGTATCAAGATCTCCTACATATGGTACTCATCGGCTTCCCACGCTCCTGTTCCAACCTTCCACGGCATCTGCAGCCCTATTGGAATGGACGTGAAAACCTATCTGTCGACTCCGCCGTCGTACTGAAGGGTAATCGCATCGTAGTACCTGCTGCTCTACGTGCATCAGTGCTGCAAGATCTACAAGCTGCACAGCAAGGAAATGACCGCCCCAACTGCCGTGCGCGTCAACTGTTGTACTGGCCTGAATTGAACTCTGAGCCTGACCGCCTTGTATGTGCCTGTCAACCCTGTCGTGAATTCCAGCCATCTTGGCCGAGCGAGCCGCTGCAGAGTGAACGTCAACCGTCAATGCCGTTCGAGAGTGTCAGCTCTGACCTCTTCCATTGCCAGGGTTGGGAATACCTTGTGTTGGTCGATCGACTCACCGGTTGTCTGTGTGTCACACAGATAGGCCGCACAGCCACATCTGCCGACGTGGTACCTCAACTTTGCCGGTGGTTTCCAGATGTTGGTGTTCCCAGTGAAATCTCAAACAATGGTGGCCCCCAGTATGCGTCGCGAAGCTTCACTGAGTTCTGCGACCATTGGCAGATGAAGCACATCACCTCAACCCCGCACTTCCCGCAATCGAATGGCCATGCCGAGTCCGCGGTGAAGTCCATGAAGTATCTTATTGCGAAAACCACTAGTAATGGCGACCTGGATGCCGATGCCTTCCAGCATGGTCTGTTGGAATGGCGTAATACCCCACATCCGTCTGGTTCCAGTCCTGCCCAGCTGCTATTCGGTCGTTCACTCTCGTCATTTGTGCTGGCGCATCACTCGTCGTTTGCCCCGGAGTGGAAACAGCGTGCTACCAGTATAGAGAGTTCTGATTCTCCCCCTGTCCCGGATCCAGATTCGTCTGTGCCGCGCACGTTATCTAAGCTCACTATTGGCATGCACGTAGATCTGCAAGATCCGCGCACAAAACGGTGGACAGCTCGAGGCATCGTCGTCGCCATTGGTACCCATCGAGACTATTACGTCAAGCTACGTAGTGGTCGTGTGTTTTGGCGAAATCGTCGCTTCCTACGGCCTTATGTCCCATTGCTGCCTGATCGCGTTTCTACTGATAGTGCGTCTGAACCTGCTGTTTCCGCACCTGCTGATCCTGTTGTTGCACTCCGTTGCAGAACCCGTAACCGCCGTCAACCTGACCGTTTGAACATTTCTGCACTCCAAGGACAGTCATATGTTTGATTAGTTTTTCTTCTTCTGTAGTCTGTGCTACACTGTGACTGTTCTCGTTGCCTTGCCTCTTGTTGATGTTTTTTTGTATCTTCACTATTATTATGTTTAGATCATAGTCTGGCTTGTTCACCCATTATAATCTCGGAAGGGCATGTTGTATTATTATGTACGCTATCCTATATGCACTCACCCGCGTGCATCTGTCATATTGTACGCAGCTTACGTCAGCTTACATCATGCACTGGTATTTGGCATGCACGCATGACTACACATTGAGCATGCTGATTCCGTTGTGCCGTTCTTTTGTTTGTGTTTCTTTTCCACTCGATGGAGACGACTAGTATTAATTTTAAAAAATTTATTTAGAATAAACCAATACGTTTATCACATTGACTTCGTACTTGGTCAGTATAGGAAAAAAACCTCGTAAAAAGACCTCGGCTTCGCCTCGGTCTTTTACTGGGCTTCTATTTCCTGTACTGACCTCGTACTCAGTCAATATTAGATACTTCATGCCACTGGAGAGTTGGCCTCTCGCGCCTGAGTGAGATACTTGGCCCACCTCGACAATTTCTTTGGTGCTGAAGTTTTTACTCAACGCAGAACAACCATTCATAGTTCTCCAGATTCGAGAAATTCAAGTAAATCCTTTGGGCTCTACTTTGCACGCGCCGTGCAATGATGACTCGTAGGGGAAGTCCCCGTTTGAGAGATACTGATATAATTCTGAGGCACGTAGCCGCACCTGCCCAAGAGGGACCATTAGCAAGCCGTGAAAAAGCAACGCAAAGGGGGAGCTGGGCTAGAGTCCCGTCCTGACCATGCGAAACATACTCGTGTTTGACGAGTTCGGAGGGGTCTACTCTTCATGACCGCAACGAGTGGGTTTTAGTAAAGTACGTGCGATTTCAACCATGATACGGAGAATAGGACCGTAAATTGCGCCTCTTTTGGTCTTTGCAATTTTTTCCAAATTTCGGCAATGTCTAACCCATTGAAAAGAATTCGGGTGGACACACCCATTCCCATAGCGCTGCACATCACATCCGAACCAGTTCCGTTATTTTTACAACGTTTCGGCACTTGGCCATCGTCAGGTAATAGCAATGAATTCATTGCTATTACCTGACGATGGCCAAGTGCCGAAACGTTGTAAAAATAACGGAACTGGTTCGGATGTGATGTGCAGCGCTATGGGAATGGGTGCGTCCACCCGAATTCTTTTCACAGATGAAGCTGCAGGAAGCCTCAGCCCTTCGTCTAACCCATTCTTGTTGGAATAAATAATTATGATGGCTAAACGTACCAAACAACCAGTAGAACCATTGATTGTAGCATAACCATTACTAACATGACACTGAACTTGATCGAGGGTAACCACAGTGCCAAAAACAAGGCTTGTTCAAGACAAACTTCAGCTTGCTCGCTCATCTTTTGTCTATTGCTCCGAAACGTGCAATGTTTTTCAAATATTCTCAACTGGCTGGCTCCATTGTAAAGTCTTTCGGAGAATGTTTTGGCATGGACCTCGTGACCTCGTACTGGCGAGCAGTTGAGGTATCGTGCTGCTAATGTGGAGAACCATGCACGACTGGATGTGGCTGCCAGTGATTTGTGGGGCAGTCGATTTTGAGCGAACCCTTCTTGATGTTCGGGTGTTCAACCCATATGCTCGCTCAAGTCGATCTGCACCACGTACGACTGTGTACCAACGCCACGAGAAGGAGAAAAGACGACGTTATGAGGAACGTGTCAGGAACGTGGAGCAGGCATCTTTCATTCCAGTGGTGATGTCGGCGAGTAGGGATGGAGAAGGTGGCATCGGCATTGTACGCAAGGGTGGCCGCTCTTCAGGCAGCAAAGAAGTCCGAGCAGTATTGACACGTCATGGCCTATGTTTGATTTAAGTTGTCCTTTCCGCTACTTAGGTCTTGTATTATGTGTCTGCGAGATTGCAGGAAGCTGTTCGGACGTCACGTGGTTCTGGAGGCTGGGGCTTCGTCTGCTGCACTAGCTGTGTCGGAAGCTCAAGTTACGGTATAAATTTATGGTTTTTATTGATACGTTTTTGAGGACGTTTACTTATTTATGCTGTTGACCCTTGTGTGTTCCGTGTGCAGCTGGTTGGGTTCTTTTCTTTAACTTTGGGTTCTTTTTATTTGCTTTGAATTCTTTACATTTCAAAATTGTTTTTGATTTTAGTTGCATTTCTTTCTTTGATAAAGATGGTTTTTGCGCATACAAGAGGCTTATTTCAATGTAAAAAAACATCGTGAACCCAACCCTTTGCTGCACCCACCAATCGGCGATGTGGCTGTGATGGGGTTTCTTTCACTTTCATTCAGGTAAAAGTCAGTCAGGCTGAGAATTGTTCTTTTAAGAGGAAAAGTTCGCAAAAATCATCGCCAGTAAAATTATCAGAAAACTGTTTGAAACTGGAAAGCAGCCGACTCGCGTAGACGGGTTGTGAAGGCGAGAAGCTAATCCTAAATCACGCCGTGTTTCACATGCGTTCCGATGAACTTGTTCCTGTTGACGTTGCACGGCTTGCAAATGGTCCCTACTGTCTCAAGTCTTGCTTGGACTTGTACTGCCACGAGCCTCCTCTCAATTTGGTTATTCCTCTCTTTCTGTTTTAGCCGCTGATCGCTGGAACTCAGTTGCTGCTTCACCAAGTCAATTTCGTATCGCAATCCTAGATTGGCTAGGGTACGCCATAAGGAAACCATAGGTCTGTGGGGACTGCCCTAGAGAAAAATAAATAAATACTACACGAGTCACAGAAAAACCACGCGTCTTGATTGTCGTAACTTAAAGTTTCATGCCATATAGCAATCTTCAGACATCAGTTCAGTTGTCTGAAGATTGCTATATGGCATGAAACTTTAAGTTACGACAATCAAGACGCGTGGTTTTTCTGTGACTCGTGTGTTACTGCTCTGCTTCCGCATTGAGCACTCTATCGATCCGGAGGACTCCGCTATTTGTAAATAAATACTATACTATACTGATAAATGCAGATCACTGCGCACTCAATTTGTCAAAAGGTTCAAGCGCATTTTGTGTTTTGCTCTTCCGCGTTCCGTGAATCCACATCGCGCTATATCAAACGGTATGGCACTCGAAAGCGTATTTTCTCCGCTTTCCAACGAGCTGTCATTTGCCTTTTCTATATAGGAGAAAGGGCACCATAGTTACGATAATTTGAACACTGGGGTGTTTGCATTGTACAAATGTATTCACTGTCAGGAGGAGCATACCCGTCTTCAGGAATACAGCGTATATTTTGTGGACGAGTCCTTGGTCCTCAAAGGGTTAAGCCTTACTTTCTCTTATTCTTCCGACCCGCACAGTTCAATCTTTTGTTTCTTTGGTGCGTGTTTTTGGCCGTGATGCCGAGACCTCAGGTCGGCAGAGCTATCAATGCCCGGCCATCACTGCTGCGTCTTGGTACAGCCCTTGCTCATTAGGTGTCACGTTTGTCCTAGTCTCCCTACCATTGTCTTTCATTATTCTTTTCGAGCTGGGTATGTGAACAAAGTAGAAAAAAAAGAAAAAAAAGGAAGAGTTTTGTCAGACAGTTGGGCGGGAACAGGTGGAGGAGGGCACATTTTATAATAAAAGTGAAAATACTTACAGAGTTTGAAGATTTGCTAGGTTTTTGAAAATACCAAAAGCAAGGCCGGAAATTTGGTTACGTGAAAGTTCTCTATTGCAGAAACAACAGTGACAACCAGTACATCAAACAAAGGACAACATTACCGGTAGTACCTCTTTGAATGACTACTAGGGGTTCCTCAGTCCCAATATGCACACCCTTAGATTGGATATAAGACGCCTGCTTTACTGTGTAGCTTAACGGCCGCAAGATCTCACAAGAATTGAAGAGTTTACATGCAAGATCTTCAGTCAACTTCGCTAATAACGATTGCGGATATAACGATAATTCGCGAATATCGACAAAATGTCCATGCCCAGAGTAAAGTCCCATCCAATATACATAATAATGAGACACTTCGCGAATAAGAACACTTTTCTGATGCCCGGCCGAGTGTCGTTATAAGCGAAGTTGATTGTACTGTCTTCTACTTTGTCATTTCCTGTTCATTTGCTTCTCTACAGTGGTATCTTTGTCACTGGGTCAATTGCCTGCTCTGCCTGCCACACTAAATCAATACCAGTACAACACAACACAACACAAAATTCGAAAAGCAACAACTTTTAGATATTGTGCTTTTCAGCTCACTGCAGTCAAACGTTCCTGGGACACATTCAGAGAAATTAGCATATTCACAATATGACCAGAACCATACTAAACTGGTACCCGGATATGGACTTCGAGACAAATCTTCGATAAAGTGAAGCCAGTCTTGGTAATTGCACTCTGGGAGAATTGTGGTTTGGGGCTGTGGGTGGGGAAACTATACGAAATAGGGTGAAATGGGCACATGTGTGTCGCATGTCCCTCTAAAATCTGCAATCACTCATCTAGAGTGATCTGTGAGCAGTCAGCTGCAATCCTTCTATTGTCTGCATAATAGTGTCTCCTGAACCAAGGGCGCCTGGCCTGACCAGGTTTATTTTACAATACATTGAACACCTCCTATTCAGGCACATTGGGACACGTGGCTGCACAAAACACTACTCCGGAACATTCATCCTGATTGCCTGCAAGCAAACACGTTTCATGCAATTTTCTCGGTGCCATTTTTTCGTTGAAAGACAATTCTTGCGACTAGAGGGACGTCAGGAATGAATATGCTCGATAGTTGGAGTGGCCTGGATCTGGAGAGTTCGGATTAAGGGCGATGAACTGCACATGAAACCGTGGTGAGGGATTTTCCTCTAGAATCCTAGGAGAAAGAGATTTTCGAACAAAATGACTACTTGTCGTAGCCCACGTATAAGGTTGTGGTTTTAAAGTAACAATGCCAAATTTGGAGTTCTGCTCAGGAATATCAGCCTTACAGGGTAGCTAGACTTCTCAAACCATCGAACTCATTGCCGTGAAAGGAGCTGATATAATTGCTGTGCAAGTACCTGGATGGAAATCAACAAAAAAGAGAATGGTATGGTCTTGTGTACAAATAGATCCATCGAGGTCCATTTTATGTAGGATGTGATGACAAAGAGTGATATGGCATGACGTGATGTACACACATGTGTGAAGCAGGCGGTTTCTCAAAGTTTGCATTACCATAATTATATCCATGCCTGAATCAATGGTATGTGCAAAGTTTTTCATATAATTATATCCTAGTACAACAAACAATTATCATTACATCCATCATTTTTGTGAGGCAATAATTTACATGTGTATTCTTCAAAGCAGCAGTTTTACACGACGATCGTTTCGCCGTATAGAGAAGGACGACTCATCAGGTGTGCAAGAACGGGCTGGGATAGAGAGCCAAGGGTAGATTTATAGAAAGGATTCTTAAAAAAAGGGGAAGACATCGCATGAGAATGCTTATCATCTTGTTACAGTCGTGCGTACTTGCTGCATAACTCGGTCTCATGTGTTTTCTTCTCTTTTTTTTTACATTTATTACATGCTCAGTATCCGAGATAAAATGATTGCTACTGCTGCTTATTGTTAATCTAAATTGTCATAGACGAATTACGGCGCGGTTTTACTGAGGTTTTTTGTTGCGGGGGGGGGGGGGTTACGAGGAACTGCGAACCTCGAGGACAGAATACTGCATGATAAAGGTGGCCGCAGACGCAACTGTGGTGGTCAAACTGGAGCATCTTCGCCGACCTGAGGTCTCGGCTTTAGCGACACTTCAGTGCACAAAAGGGGAGGAGTAGTCACAGGGGAGGGGAGGGGGGAGTACATTTGTGTAGAGGGTGAAAAATGGAAAAATGATACATGTCATAGAGTGGAAAATGGGAGCCAGGGTGCAAGCGAAGAGGGTGTTCAGGGAGGGTTCAAAGGGCATCCGTGGCTGAGTGCCAGTCTCGACTGCGGAGAGACTTGTAGGCGCCTTCCTTGAATGCCTGCATTCCCTCCTGCGTGGGAAGGTTGCGTAGCAGGGCAGATGGGAGACGATTCTTGGATCGTGGCATGGGGAATGACCGGAGAGCACTATTATGGGTTCGGGCTGGCAGTGTCCGTACCAGTTGGTGCTGGTGCTGCTCCTCTTGCTGGTGGTGAGTGGAGTGCCGGTGCTGGTTAGCAACTTCCCTCGCCGCTCGGGGTGTGTCATGGTGGTCAGGATTAGGGGACCGTCAATCCAATGCAGCTTGTACAGGCATGTGAGTGCTGCGTCTTGACGCCGAACAGTGAAGCTTGGGAGATACGACCCTGGGCCGATGAGCTATAGCTTTAGGGCTCGGTGCTGTACCTGGTCCAGCAGGTTCAGGGTGGACTGGGACGTACCCAACCATGAAAGCGGGCAGTACCCAAGTACTGGGCGGACGAAGCCGCGATACACGGCATACGTGGCCTTGTTTGGCCGATCCTTCCTCATGAAGCCAAGATGTTGGTGACAAAGGACTGCAACTAAGTCTTGTCGAATGTGGGAGCGAAGGAGAGGCTCCGATCGAAGAGCAAACCAAGCAACTTCAGCTCCTCCACTTCTCCTGTGGCCACCCCATAGAAATTGGCTGGAGGGATCGGCCAGGGTTGATGGTGTCGCGAAATCGTCCGGTTTTGCATGGGTCTTCGGAGGCAGGCAAAGTGGGTTGGTATAATACCATGATTGAGAAACGAGAGGTACCAGGTTCAAGTCCTGCTTGGAAGCGGAAGGATTTTTTCCAACCGTGCTGCGACCCACAGTTAATTGGGAACTCGTGGCCTGGCATGAGTAAAACATGGATGTGGCAAAATGGGATTTAGGCCTTTGGCCTATGGTTGGTGGATCTGATCTATCCTCCCCCACCGTTTAGGAGCCGCATCTGACGCCTGATCATGGAGTGGTGGCGTCCCACGGAAGCGGAAAGGTGGTTCTTGACCAGGGAGTTGTACGACTCCTTGTTCTTGACCTGCCCAGCACGCGAACCCGTCAAACTTTTTTGTTGTTGTTCGAGTAGCTTCCCCTTTAATTGATCTTCACATCTTTGCACCACACTCATTGTGTGGAATGTTGCTTTGCGTCCTTGAATCGTGATTTAGCCGTATTGTCCAATGGTCGTGCCAGTATCGTCATAGACATGCATGTACATCCGCCAACGTACTTCCAAGCTGAGACTTTCAGCTCCTGCTTGTTTGGTTGCGAGTTTTCTGCCTCCAGACGGATAGTGGCCCCTGTGACTTCCTGCATAAGACCAGCAGCACACCCAACAAGCACCAACGACATTGCCCTAACAGACCAGCTGAACAAGGCAATAGCCCTCAGTCGGCAGGAGGCGTATTTGGAGGGAGAGAGCTACCCGAGCCACGGGTCTCGTTAACAAAATACGCCCGGATTTGACAGCAACACAGGTGCTATTAGTGGAGACTGCCGAGGAAAAGGGCGTATCGTCTTGGGTAACGGCGGAACCATCATCCCAAATGCAGATGGTGATCAACAAATCAGATTTCCAACATGCATTCTTCATCCGCTACGGTCTGCAGCATGACTGCCTGCCGCTGACTTGTGTATGTGGTGCTGCAATGACAATGGACCATGCGATGCTGTGTCCGGCAGGAGGCTACCCCATGGCACGCCACAACGAGATCCGGGACTTGTTGCCTGATGTGATGCGTGAGGCCGTCAGGGATGTTGAGATAGAACCGCCTCTACTGCCATATGATGGTGAGCGGCTCCAAGGCAGGATAGCCAACCCCTGGGCAGGGGCCCGCCTGGACATCCGGGCGTGTGGCTTCTGGACGAGACAGCAGGATGCTTTTTTGATATCCGGGTTACACACCCAAAAGCAAGCTTGCTGTCGCGTCGGGAAGTCATCAGCCAGCTCCGAACTCATGAACAGATGAAGAAGCGCCAGTACGGGGAGCGAGTGACAACAGTGGACAGAGGTACGTTTACACCTCTAGTTTTCTCTACCTCGGGCATGATTGGCAGAGAGTGTTCAATGGCCCTGAAGACACTAGCATGCCTGATAGCGGGGAAAAACGTCGACCGGCATCTATCGGCCATCATGGATCACCTCCGCTGCAAGCTGTCATTCTGCCTTGTGCGATGGGCAGTCACCTGTTTGCATGGTCCGAGATCAAATTTTTTTAGGTAAAAGCGAAGTTCCAGAGGTGCAACATTAGCTATCGTCAAACAGTCGTTGGAAGACGCGTACGGGGACAAGCCGAAACCTCTGCGGATGGCCAGCGTGCTCCGTCTCAAAAGTCTCTGATAGCATAGTGCTCAAACAATGAACATAATAATAAATAAAATATGCTGGCATAGTCCAGGGTTGACTTTATCAGTGATAGATTGAACATATGACGACCTTCGTGGTTTATGTTCTTCTTGCCGTGTCTGAAGTCTGAATGCACCAAGCTTCTGGTGTACCTTCTGCAGCACCGTCTCAATCTGCATGTCGAAGGCTTGATGGTCGTCGATGATGACCCCCAGGTACTTTGCGCTTTGCGACATTGGGATCCTGTTAGGTTCACACTAAATGGCTAGCATGGGTGGAATTACCTGCCCTTGCGAGCCTCCATATTTGGCGATTTTTCGTGATTTTATCGCACACAGTTTTTTTAAACTTAACTTATCTTCAATTTATTGCATTCCCAACTCATCACAACCACGCGCTCTTCAGCTGAACCATACAGACACCAGCAAGGACACTTCCGTTGAGAGATAATATTGTTCCACGCCTCTAGACAGCTGATGAGCTCCAAAAGGGAGAGAAACAGCTGTCTAGAGGCGTGGAACAATATTATCTCTCAACGGAAGTGTCCTTGCTGGTGTCTGTATGGTTCGGCTGAAGAGCGCGTGGTTGTGATGAGTTGGGAATGCAATAAATTGAAAATATGGCCGAAAGCTCTGTCGCAATATTTAGTTCTTTTAAAACTTATCTTCATACTTCTCAATTCAATGGGACACTTCAACTGTGCAGAAACCGTGAAAATACTACACATGTGAAGTAAAAGAAAAAGGCCCAACCCTGCCCTGCCAGCTATTTGGGCTTACTCGGGTTGCCATGGCAAATAATAATATTAAAGAAGTAAAGACTACAAAAGTAATGACGGGAAGTGCCAGCTTCGGCAGCAACTAGGGAGGCAGAAGAAGAGACAGGTGCATGCACAGCGAACACAGAGCGGCTACCACGCAGGCACATGGCACTTGCTCTCAGTAAAGCAAAGCTAACGTGGCAGCGGATGAATGACATGACAACCGAATACGGTTCGCTGCTTTTCTCAGCAATGAGGGATGCAATACGCTTGTAAAGCGAGGCAGATTGCTTGCCCATGCCCCGGGTTGTCGAGAAGACCAACGGGACAAATGAAGCATGCTTGATCTCCCGCAGCCTCTCTTCGTACGATCTCTTCTTTGCTTTCTCATGGCGAACGTAGGTGGCAGAAATGGACGGGGACTGGTTCGAAGACGCAAAATGATTGAAAACCCGGACGTCGAAGAAGGTGAGTTCGAACCGCCCTCCCCACACTCCATTTGATGCTACGTCTAAGCAAGCCTGGTGGTCGCGGATGGCGGTGCGATCGCGAAGCTGCTCCCCACTCAGGGGCTCCAGATGAGGCTCCACAGATACGTTGGTGGCAACACGCTTCAAGAATCCAGCGGTCATATCCCGGATCTCGTTGTGCCTGATGGTAGGGTAACCGCCGGTGGGGCACGAGAGGGATGGGCCACTGTAAACTGGCTTCCACAAACGCACCCTGAAGGCATTTGCTGTGGCTGCCAGTTGTACCTTCGGTGCACTCCATCGCGAAACTCCGCTTTGGAGAGGACAAATCTATGTCGCTTCAAGGGCCTGCAGGTCAGCCAACTGGGAGAGCCCTTCTCTGCAGCCAGGTCGACTACAGGCTGCTTGGCCTCCAGCAGACTGGAGCGGAGCAGCAGGGCTTGGGTTTTGACAGCATTCCGTGCTGTTATCCTCACCTCCGCCTTGGCAGTGCGAACAAGACTGGTTGCAGAGCCGAGCGCCATAGTCAGCAGCTTGATGTTGGTCTGCAAGGACTCAGTCACCCTACCCAATGCATCATACCGGGATGCGAGATCCATAGGATTGTCCAGCCCGAGCCCTCCGTGGCGACATGGAAGCGCAAGAATGGACCTTTCCTCCGAGTTGACAATATGGCCCGTAAGATCGCGGTTGAGCCTCTCCATTAGCAGCTTCTCCACAGGCGTCAGAGCAGCTGCAGCTGTTGGTGTGGTGCGGCAGAGGAAAGACCACATATTCTGCAGGCCTTGTGTGAGTGCAGCGGATGCAGCTTATGGTTGCGTGTCCGCATACGAGAACAACTTCTCCACGTGGTTGAGCCATCTTGTAACCTTCTGCTCAACAAAGCTATCCAGGAAGGAAGGGGTACCAATTGTCGAACCCAGGTGCCGGCAACCATCGACGCGGATGTCAACTCTGGTGTCGGCGAACATCTCCACTGCTCGATCATAATGCTCCGGTTTAACCAGGAGAACCGACTTGGACGGGTTCAGGTGATAGCCGTAGGCAGGACCTTGCTCTGCTAGGCTATGCCACCATGCACGTACAGAGATCAGCTTGCCACCTGCTCCTGAGTCATCAGCAAACCAGGCTTGCACAGTACTGGCAGTAGAGACTGACAGCAGCAAAGGAAGCACACCTAGCACACCTAGAGCATACAGAGGCATTGCAATCGGGTCCTCCTGCGTGGTACCTTCGGAAGAGAGGATGACTTCTCCACCGACAAAGAGCTGTGCGGGTTGCCTGTAAGTGTTAATGACAACTGGTGACATGGCTGGACAAAGGTGTTGGATGTTCGGCAGATACACAGCAGGATTCAAGCAATTGAACGCGTTTCAGGCGTCTGCTAGAAGGAGGCCTTCCGTTTCGTCATCTGCGAAAACTTCTCTCATGGCATGAATAGTGGCTTCTACCCTCACTCGTGACGAGCACAAAGCTGTAGGCTGTCGGCTGCTTCAAGGATGCCGTCTCGCAGAAGGCTGAGGATGTCTTTGCCCACAATCGGCCTTAAAACCTCCCCTATGCCGATGGGCATGACACCCGGTTTGTTGTCCAATGGGATTAGGCGACATGACGTGTAGGATTGCAGTGACCAGGGGTCTGCCAGTGCAATGCTGCAAATTTTGAAATTTGAAATGGGTGCAAAAAGGGTACCAGAACTGGGGTTCGAACCGCACAGTGCACCGTACAGGGTCAAGAAGCCTGGATTTTGATGGTTTTTCCCAATTCAGTGCTTTCGGGGCAACAATTGGCCTAGATCCAAATACTTGTTGGGGCTTGATATTGGGAGAAATATACTTCAGAAACAGAATTGGAAGAGGGTTCCATAGGGGATTTCAGAAATAAATTCTTAAAAAAAAACTCAAATTTTGACCCATTCATGGCCAAAAGCTAGAAGTTCGTCTTTTTATGGATCGACTGTAGTAAGACAATTGGACAAACCGGTTTAACTACAACTCGAAAACGGAAGGCAACAGATTACCCAACTTGGGAGGCTCAAAGGTTTGTAAAAATGCATAAAGAGGGGAAGCCAATGATGGACAAGTTTGTCTCAATATCCTTGTCCGTTTTGTGCCTTGTTGTCACACTATCTGACGGTACATTATCTCGCTACCTTGGTGGACTGTTAGTCATAACAAGTAACTTATAGGTCCCTTTCTCTTTACATATCACTATTGGCTAAACATCCGAGTTTAAACAAGCAAGAGCCTGGATTATATCTTACAATCCTGTTGTGTTCACCGGCAAGCCAGTCGGTACTGACGTTAAACTGCGGGAGTAGCAGTGCAGCACATCAGGAGCTGGACAGCTGCATTGTACTGGGCATTGTTGTGCCCTGGTGCACCCTGACATGACAAGTATGAGAACTACAGTCATGCAGGTGAGAAGACGTGCGGACGCCTGTGCAAAGATGGACAGACCAAGTACGCAATAATGACATGCACACATCACACATATAAGGCTCATTGCATGTATTCAACATGGTGGGGAAATCCCCACCGGGCATGCCAAACTTCATTATTTTTCATGAATTCCTAGGATAATTTCCCAATTACTCAACCAGACCTGCACAGATCCTCATCATGTCAAACTTATCCTTTCAAGTGTCCTTTACAGGGAAGGTTTGTAACTTCACTTCAAATAATTATAGTCAACAACGACAACGATGGCGACGACAGCGGCGGTGACGACGACGACGATGACGATAACAACAACAACAACAACAACAACAACAACAACAACAATTTCTCTTGTTGGCCACAGGCCATCGTGAGAATAAAAGATTTTCAACGACACCAACAACAAGCAAATTGCCGTGATTTGCTAATTGGCCTCATACTCAAAAGCATTTCCAACCGGCAGGTTAGTTATGAGAGTTGTCAGTACATATTTTAGGAGTTCAACAGTACATATTTCACTGCCACGATGCATAGCAGAATGGAACGCTGAGCCGCTACATGCGTCTGTCGAGAAGATTGTGCAAGGTTTAGGCTCAAGAACGACTTGACTGTCACCGCCGAGAGTCGAACCAGGAACCTTCGCCATAGGGCAGCAATACTCTAATAACTACGGTATAGTATATTTCTGCTATTAACAGTGACCACTGAACAGCTACTCTGATCTTCGAAAGAACACTTGAACACGTTGCATGGACGTAGATTTTCAGTACAGCAAACTGGTAGAGAAACAATGACCCATCCTAGTTTTTAATTCAATCGGATTTCCCGTCCCTCAAACATATTGAACCGCAGCCTGAGAAAGGACACAATCCAGGGCAAAGAATTACATGTATCATGCAGAGCATTGAGCTTCGTTCAAAATAGACTTTCCAAATCATGTGGACAGGAAGATGCCGGACCGCACTGCAGTGCACAGCCATTTGTTCGAGTCAGGACATGGAAATTATGGGTCCGCACCTTCGTAGGTCATTGTCCTGAGCACGATTTAAGCGAGTTGAAATATCACTTATTCTTTGCCACTAGTTGATTAACTAATGACGTCATATGTTATGATGGTATAGATGATGATGTTGCTCTTGTCGTTGAAGCTTCCATTGAAACGTATAATTTGATTCATAGTTTTAAGGCATGTCACAGTTTTGCGCAGCTCCCGGTCCCGGACTGACCAGGGTAACAAGGTTCACTTACGAGTGAGCTTTTTCCCTTGCAAAACGCCCGTATCAAGCCTACCTTGAGAGGAGTCTCCATGACGAACACGTCCACTAGGGGAACGTGGTGTCGCTGGTCCAGGCCTTCACAGCCTGAATGGCAAAGAGAGGAAATGCAATTGCTGGTATGTTCATGAAAATGTAATTTTTAATGACTGGCCCGAAACGTCATAACTTTTTTCGACATCACAACGAGAGAGCTTGGAAGCTCAGGGCCCTACGCTATGCTTTTTTGCCTTGATGACCTAGACAAAAAAGCATAGAGATGTTATAAATTCTTATAAATTTCTCCTTTTTTTTAAAGACATTAAACCTGGAATTCGAACCCGCACTATCGCGCGCCCTGCATGCACCCCCTTACACTTCGCATGCATACTAATTCTTCCAAGTTGCTTCACGTTATGATCTTGCATTTGAAAGCCCTATTTGAATATGCATTGTGGCCAGCCGTCTTTGATGGTACGGTACGGGACAGGTACGGGACAGGTACGGTACGGGAACGGAAAAGGTACGGTCGAGGGTAATACGACACCGTCTACCGCCTTGATGACGGCAAAAAAAGAAATGGGATGTTATAAATTTTTCAATTCTATTTTTTTCAGGCCTTACCTGGGATTCGAACCCGCACTATCGCTCTACATGCATTCCCCCATACACTTCGCATTCATACTCATTCTTCCAAGTTGCTTCACGTTATGATCCTGCGTTTGAAAGCCCTATTTGAATATTGCGGCCAGCTGTATGTGGCCAGCTGTGTTTGATGGTACGGTACGGTACGGGACAGATACGGGATAGCGCCAGGCGTGACACAAACACACAAACAAACAAACAAATACCAAACGAGAGAGCTTGGAAGCTCAGGGCCCTACGCTATGCTTTTTTTGCCTTGATGACCTAGACAAAAAAAGCGTAGGGATGTTATAAATTCTTATAAGTTTCTACTTTTTGTTTTTAGACATAACCTGGGATTCGAACCCGCACTATCGCCCTGCATGCATCCCCCGATACACTTCGCATACATACTAATTCTTCCAAGTTGCTTCACGTTATGATCTTGTATTTGAAAGCCCTATTTGAATATGCATTGTGGCCAGCCGTCTTTGAATGTACGGTACGGTACGGGATAGGTACGGGACAGGTACGGGACAGGCACGGAAAAGGTACGGTCGAGGGTAATACGACACCGTCTACCGCCTTGATGACGGCAAAAAAAGAAAAGGGATGTTATAAATTTTTCAATTCTATTTTTTCTGGCATTAGGCCACACTTTGTTTTTTCTATGTTTCTCGTCATCGCCCGCGTAGGTTTTCAGAAATTTCGGAAGAAAAAAAACGTTCATACTACGTACATGTATGTGCGCTGCACATGCTGGAGCAGCTAGATGCGTCAATCAAAATCGTAAATGTTTGCACCGCAGCAGCAAAGGAGCGCTCCCCGTCCGTTCTCTGCGATGAAAGCTGCCATGACGAAGCTTTCAGTCGTTCACTGCCTGAGCCTCATGGGTCCCAGGAATACCGTAAGTCGGACGAGTTCCGTGGCAACTGGCGTCTGTGGAACGATGTCGTGAGCAGAAAATCCAAGCAATAGACGCATGGCGAGGAAAAGATGAGCAGCGTGGAGACAAGAGTTTGATAAGCGGACACAAGAACGTTGAAGTAACAAAACCAAAAATGACCAGTGGGAAAGCGTTTGTTGATGCGATAGCAGATACATGTAAATGTATGTTCTCTTCGCCATCTCGTATTCATCAAACTTTATACTCTCATCGTTGCTGTTTGACTGATATTCGCGGGCTGATGTGATAATGTAGTGCAATCATGTATGGGACTACATGTACATGATTGTACAATGTAGTACTGTATACATGGTATACGCAGTGTCTTGTATGAATCACGCATATACATGGACATTGTAAAATGTATACAGTTTTCAGTAGAAATTGTTCTTGTTTTTTCCTTGGCTTTTGTTTTTTTTCCGCCCACCCGCATACCTTTTGTTAAAATATGCCGACGAGAAACATAGAAAAAACAAAGTGTGGCCTTACCTGGGATTCGAACCCGCGCTATCACCACACATGCATTCCCCCATACACTTCGCATCCATACTCATTCTTCCAAGTTGCTTCACGTTATGATCTTGCGTTTGAAAGCCCTATTTGAATATTGCGGCCAGCTGTATGTGGCCAGCTGTGTTTGATGGTACGGTACGGTACGGACCAGATACGGGATAGCGCCAGGCATGACACAAACACACAAACACACAAACAAACACCAAACGAGAGAGCTTGGAAGCTCAGGGCCCTACGCTATGCTTTTTTGCCTTGATGACCTAGACAAAAAAAGCATACGGATGTTATAAATTCTTTAAAAATTCCTTTTTTTTAAGACAACCTGGGATTCGAACCCGCACTATCGCGCCCTGCATGCATCCCTGGTCTTTAAAAAATTCCTTTTTTTAAAGACATAACCTGGGATTCGAACCCGCACTATCGCGCCCTGCATGCATCCCCCGATACACTTCGCATACATACTAATTATTCCAAGTTGCTTCACATTATGATCTTGCATTTGAAAGCCCTATTTGAATATGCATTGTGGCCGGCCGTCTTTGATGGTACGGTACGGTAGGGATAGGTACGGGACAGGTACGATCGAGGGTAATACGACACCGTCTCCCGTACCGTACCGTACCATCAAACACAGCTGGCCACATACAGCTGCCCGCAATATTCAAATAGGGCTTTCAAACGCAAGATCATAACGTGAAGCAACTTGGAAGAATGGGTATGAATGCGAAGTGTATGGGGGAATGCATGTAGGGCGATAGTGCGGGTTCGAATCCCAGGATATGCCTGAAAAAAATAAGAGAATTGAAAAATTTATAACATCCCTATGATTTTTTGCCTTCAGATACGGGATAGCGCCAGGCGTGACACAAACAAACAAACAAACAAACAAACACACAAACAAATACCAAATTAAAGCTGTGTGGACCCTGGCTAGCGCCAGACGTTACTGAAGTAACGTCTTCTGCATAGCTACGGGAATTAAAGCTGTGTGGACCCTGGCTAGCGCAAGACGTTACTGAAGTAACGTCTTCTGCATAGCTACGGGAATAAAATTAATTTTTCATCAAGCGTATGCGGCGATTCTGAATAGCAACTGAATAGAGCGGTTGTCAATTGACAAACCCCCTTTTCTTCATCACGCAACTGCGTGATGTCCACCACTTTCTTAGAAAATGTATTTTGATTGCACAAAGAAAATGAAGATTATGCATTTCTGATGGTAATTTTACTATAGTTTAGTGTGCGATTAGAGTTGCTGAGCCACTTCAAGCAACTCCGGCCAAGCTACAGGTGCTCTTGTCTTGCCTGACACTCCCGGTATGGTTTCCATTCCATTGCGTATCTTGGTAAAAATGGCAACTTTGTCCGGTATACCCTATCCTTGATCATGTACATGCAATTATCCCTTCACTGTGCATAGTTCGAAACTCTCCCCCCCCCCCACCCGCACACACACACACACACACAATGGTTGCCTCTTTGCGTTGTCATACCACAACCATTCAACACGGTGAACCCCTCGATAGGCGATTTGCCTTTGGGTAGGGTCCAGCGGATAATGCCGGCATTATATTCGGCATTATGAGACTATCCGAGCATCAGAGCGTTATGGAGCATTAGAAAGGAACAAGACGAGCATTATGACTGTGAGGTTTGAGCAGCATAACAAGTTTCATAGTGGATAATGTGGGGAAATATCAAGTTTTTGGCAACAATCGGCTAAAGCCATGAGGTGCAACGCCACAGTGTATTGTACCGACACATGACTTTGTGATTTGTAGACATGGAACACCTTTAGCACTAATGCTACATTTACCTGACTACATACATGTAATGCCATTGCTGCATAAAGTCTTCATGTAGCAATGTGGTCAAGTAAATGTACAGGTGATGTAGCATGCCCAACATTGCAACTGAGGCTGTTACACAAAATCCGTAACGATGATTTACGAGGAGTTCTTTTTTACAAATCATGGAAAGCCATGGAGGAGACTAGACGTACGCGAAGTGAACATAGTTCGAGTTCTTTTTTTACAAATCATGGAAAGCCATGGAAGAGACTAGACGTACGCGAAGTGAACATCAAAGAGACGAAGAGGAGTTTCCCTGTTATGCCATAGGCTCTGGCCATAGCATCTCTAACGATACTGAAGAAAACACTGATGTACTGAAAGATTATATTTGGACCTGGATGAAGGAGCGGCTATAAACAGGAAGAGCATGTTCCAAATAACTGCCTTTGCCGAGTCCAGGTCAGCAGGCTCGAAAAGAACTAGAATTTCTCATGGACGTAGTACCAAGTCGATTTGAGTGCTCAGGAGCGCGTGTCTAACTTTCGTGGTGAAGCACGTACAGTTCGTCGTGGACGATTTGAATGCAAGGCCTACAGTCAGGTGCTATCAGAAAAGAAGAGTATTGTGGCCAACCATTTGCAACCTCAGAAGAAGAAGAAGACAGCGCAAGCAGAGGATGTAGAGCGGCGAAATAACTTCTGACGACATGTTTTCAGGATTTCCGCAAATGGGAGAGATCTCGATCTGAGATCGTCTCTCTACTGGCCTCACGTGAGCTGTTTCAGATGAAGACATTTTTCACAGAGTGTAAGCGGTGACAGCTTGTCTGCAGGCAGGAATACTACTTCCCATTATGCTTCCAGCATCCAAATGATCACCAGCAATAATGGTAATTTGATACACCCACTACGGAGCCACAGCCCTGCATCAAAGTTGCAATAGAGAGCAGCCAATGGAGATGCGATCATGTCTTATAGTGCTAAGAAGTGTAGCAGCGTCAGAGGCAGATCAACTAAATGCGTCCTTTCCTGAAAGTTTGACAATGTGCAGCCTTTCTTCCATTTTTGTTCCAAAACAAGAGCATTATAGCCCTTGTTGAAGCATTTTAATCAGCATTACAAGGCAGTTTTTGGAGCATTATGATAAGCATTATACGAACATTTTCGGAGCATTATCCGCTGGACCCTACCTTTGGGTCATCCTAATAAAGTTCTTATTATTATTGGTGCCGACAGGTGGAATGCGCTGCCTCCATCTTGTCGCCTGGCTGGGTCGCCTGCTTTGTTTCGCGCAAAGTCACATTTAGGGTTCCCAGTAAAAAGGCAACATTGCCTGTTGGGAAATCCCTAATAAAATAATAAGAAAAAAATACGAAATTATAATAATGATAATCTTCATTAGTTTGAGGGAAAGACACCAACGGGAAAATACTAATAATAATAATTCAAAGGATCTGTCGGGGACGTGACCTGCCTGGAAAGAGAAAAAACGCCAGACCCACCAGGACTCGAACCCAGGACCTTGCTTGTCATGAGCAATGCTCTAACCACTGAGCTGTGGGACCAGGCTGAACCTAGAAGGCGCTGACAAGTTTTTCACTCCAAAGGCAGTCCACAACACGTGCCACACAATACTGATGGCACTTGGGTCTTTCCCTCCCCCAGGGCACCAACCACGGTCAGTTTCTGGAAACTACCAGAGGTGAAAGAAAGTGATTACTTTTTGAAAGGATTGGGAGAACTTCAAATTCAAAGGATCTAGCAGGGAAGTGAACTGCCTGGAAAGAGAAAAACCGCCAGACCCACCAGGACTCGAACCCGGGACCTTGCTTGTCATAAGCAATGCTCTAACCACTGAGCTATGGGACCGGGCTGAACCTAGAAGGCGCTGACAAGTTTTTCATTCCAAAGCCAGCTCACAACACGTGCCACACAAAGTCGGTGTCGTAGCATTGGCCGACAAATCGGCCTAGTGTGACCGAGGCATTAGGTGTACAGGGCCTGAGGCATACTGGTAGCATGCGGAAGCGAGGGCTAGTCTGTGTGTTTCTGAACATTCAGGCGATGCCGACACAGATCGCGCGAGTAATAATAAGGTTCAGTACCGTTTTGTCTCCTGTATTCGTGAGTACCATGCCACCACACAACAACAAACATGTCAATTGTTACATGTATTAAACGTTCGAGTCATGTAGATACATTGTAGAGATGGATTAAGCTACTCACGGATGAATGGTGGCGTGTACTATGATTCCGCGTCAGCTCCCTTTAGTCCAGCGAATAGTAACTCGGGTCAAGACTCCACAGGGAAACAATTCACCTACCTCAGCTGGCACGCAAATAATTGTGAACGTCTCCTGTGTATGGTGTGTTCCCCTTCACGTTTTACACTGCCCTCACTTGGGCAAAGACAACAGTTTGTGTTGGAGCGACATTCAGTGACTGAATCTATCATTGCACGCGTTCAAGAATTTGAACACAATGATCGTCGGTGTCAAAATGTATCCCGAGCGGCTTGTGTTTGAACACGCTGAGGGCTGGTGCTGCCTGTCACCTCGGTTCGCAAGTCTACGGTCAGTACATGTATCATCAGGCATACAAAGGACGGCTATCCGGGTTTGGTCACGGATTTATCAGACCCGTGGGCATCTTGTACCCGTACTCACAATCTAGGAATTTTGTCTTGCATGGCTGAGTGTGAAATTCTACAGATCGCTAGGTCTATGAATGAGCATTGGGATGAACGGTTCCACCGACTTTCGCGCTGAGCAGCTTCAACTCTAATATCCACGAGGCCAAATGTCAACAGCACGTCATGATTGTAAGCGAGTCGTGTCATCGAGTTTCTGAAAAACAAGGATTCACCGTGCAGTTGTCGGAGGTGATCGTCCGATCAACTGTCTGTACTGGTAGTTTCAGTCATTGCCTGTTGCCTTCTGGGTGGGTGGACACGCGTAATAACTGAAACTCGATTCTCGAGAATTGTGCCTAGCGCCTGCGTTGGTGCCAGAGGCGCTACTACCTGTCTTTTCGACTGTCAAGTCTGCACTGGGTCCGTCACTGGCGGGGGTGACAAAGCACATGCAAAATCTGCTAGCATAATACCGGTACACTGGATGATAGGCTGTACACTGTGCACTGGTCTTCGCATAGCATTAGCACCGACAGAAATCTACTAGTACAGTACATGATTGTACTACTTGAGAACGTGTTTATTCACAATACCAATTGTGCCAATCATTGTGCCAATCGCGTGAAACCATGAAGTCAGCACCAAAGCAAAAAGACAACGCAAATTCGGAAATAAATAGAACACTCAATTGAAAAATAAAAGGACCAAGGAACTACAAGTTACACTATAATGTCCGCTGACACCACCAGTTGCTAAACAATCAGCTCATGCCATAACAAGGCGCGACACTGACCGACGGTACTGACGTTCTACAACTAACTGGCTAACAGCTCTAGCACATCTTGGATGCGCACTCCATGAGCCCTCCAACTTGGAAGGTTCTATAACTTAGAACCTTCCAAGTTGGAAGGCTGTTGGAGGGCGCATCCAAGATGTGCTAGAGCTGTTAGCCAGTTAGTTGTAGAACGTCAGTACCGTCGGTCAGTGTCGCGCCTTGTTATGGCATGAGCTGATTGTTTAGCAACTGGTGGTGTTAGTTGACATTATAATTAATGTAACTTGTAGTTCCTTGGTCTTTTTTATTTTTTTGTAATTATTCCTTGGCTCTCCATCATCCGAGTTCATTCAATTGAAATGTAAGATTATTGTACTACATGTACAAGCAAATGTTGAACATTTCTGACAACATTATTAGAAGGTCAAGCTTGTCTCCTCAGGGGAGTCATGGTCCAGTCAACACATGTGCAGTTTCAGAACTGACACGAGTATGAGTAAACATCACACAAACTCGGAATTGCTTTCGCTTGTCTGTAGCCTTAGCTGTCATAATCCTGGCTTGAATTCAGCCAAACGGGACAGCGGGATGCAACAGCAAGGGACGACCGCGTTACTAACGTTAGCAGTACAGCCATGACTATAGATTACTGAACTCGTGGCCGACAGCGCTGCTGAGCTGGAATATGCGCAAACCAGAGTGAGCAGTGGAATGGAGCTGGCTCAGTGAATTCCCTAGAAAGGCGCCGGCTAGCTACAGGTGCAGTCTGACTGATTTGACAGATTGGCGTCATATTCAGTAGTTGTTGACATTCCTAGGAATTGCACCCAGGCTCAACACGACTGATCTGTGATCATACAGCATGGGGCTGTGTTCCCAGTAATAAGTTTTAAAGAAAATGGACAAATAGGTTTGCGCCCACACTGGAGCTCGCGCTTTGATCCGCCGACTTGACTTGACACTTGACTGACTCACGACTGCCATCCAGAGCATAAGTGAAGTCCATCGAATCTTCGACGCGGCAAAACCTGCAAGAAACCCCGTAGAAAACCAGACGAACCCCGAAGAAAGTGCAACCCGACTCAGCCCGTTATTTCCGACGTGACACGCATTTTCACGTCACAAAACGTCGTAAACCCCAAATTTCGACGTGAGCTGCAGCCTAGGCGCTAGGCCTAGGCTACAGGTCACTCGCGTTGTTTTTCGACGCGCGAGCCAAATAACGCGAGCGGAACGTTCGCGTCACGTCAGAAATAACGTGCATCGTAAACCTCTAGCTCTCTATTGTGTTGCTTGTAGATCTAATGCGGGAAAAGGGCATCAGGTCATGTGGGTGCACATGTGCCGCTTGAAAGGATCAGACCTCCACATCTCTATGCATTCCCGGAACCTGTGTTAGGATTTCTAGGCACAAGAATCGTTCTGCAAAACCCACCGCATGCGCGGTGCTGAGTAGTATTTGCCAAGGACATGAGTGTAAGCCTGTCGATGGTAAAGAGTTTTGATTCTACCAAGCACACAAGGGTGGGCCGAAACACCAAAGAAGAAATTGATTGATTGATTTTATTTTTACTTCGCAAGTTCAAACGGGTTCCTGGCCCAGTTATATGAAAGCGAAGGATAGAATTTGCCAAAATCCTTATGAGCAACAGCATAGGCAATACTATCATAGAAGTGGAGTACTATGCGAGCGAGAATACTGTGAAGAAAGGAATACTTGTACTGTTGTGGACATGGAAATCCGGTCGCACGTCTAGCGGCCCCAGGGCGCTGGCCATGCAGCCGTGGAGAAGCGGTACACACATGCATTTATGCGCTGCAGCGCGCTGGTCGCGTCGAATCAACATGTGCACTGCACGCAGCGTTCTGTACGCGCTGAGGGCGCCGGCCCCGGTCAATCGACTGGATTTCCATGTCCGCTACAGTAGAATCATCACAGAACATACCGATAAAGTGCAAGAATGATGCAAACCCGAACAAGAGCTACAATGCATTGCACGCAGCGGACATGGAAATCCAGTCGACTGACCGGGGCCGGTGCATCAAACTGTTACCACTGCGAGCAAATACAAAGTGCAATTTCAAATTTGGACTTCACGGAGAATTTCTGGCTTGCAAGTGTTGAGTTTCGGAGAAAAAGAGCAGTACGTGGCATGTGGCCTCTAATTTCCTAATACTTTGAAATTCTCCGTGAAGTCCAAATTTGAAATTGCAATTTGTATTTGCTCGCAGTGGACATAGTTTGATGCGCTCCCCATGATAATTATCAAGCGAATGGCCGAGGGCCCTCTTGATTGGTGTGAGTTGCCAGTATGATGCAAACCAGATATGGATTGATCGAAGAAGGATAGATTTGCCATCACCCGGCAACTCTTACGACGGGTTACTCTTGCCCACAACATCAAGTACATCCGCGCTCCCCTTCACCTGCAACAGCCTCACCTTGCACGACCAATTACAGAGCAGCCATATGCACTACGACACATGAGAACATACACATTGAGAACATCACACACATACCGACACACCAACTCACCCATCAACCTGTCCCTTCACAATTTCAACCAACTGCCCCCCGACCTGCGTGAAACAAATAGCAAGCATGCGTTTAAATCAATGGCGTCTAGCCTCATTCTATCATCCATATGCTCCTGTAGTAGCTCACACTGTACCCCATCGTAACCCCATCCCCCTGCAATGTGTTGGTTTCCTTACTTGCTAGACTGGTTTTATAATGATTCTGGACTGATTTGAATCATATTATCTTCCTTATTGGCCATGGGCCATCGATGCATCGTGGAAATAAAGAATAATAATAATAACTGTGGATAAGAGTCATTCTGTAGCTCAGTTGGTTAGGGCATTGCTCGCGAATAGCAAAGTCCCTGGTTCGAGTCCCGGTGGTGTGACTGATGATTTTTTTCTTTCTTTCATATCTGGCTTGCAAGTGTTGAGTTTCGGAGAGAAAAGAGCAGGACGTGGCATTTGGTACTCTATTCCTAATACCTTGAAATTCTCCGTGAAGTCCAAATTTGAAATTGCAATTATGGACAAGTAAAAGGATTGGGAAATGCTTCCCGCCACACGTGTCCTCCTTGTTGCTGTTGTAAATAAGGATATCAGCTGAATCCAACTCGGATGTTGATCCAATACGAGGTGATTTGGCTATTTTTAGCATTTGGCATTTTGAACTAAATATTTAATGTGTAAAATTTGCTTTTGTTCCGGCTGTTTCTCTGCTCTGGATGGCTGTATCGAAACATAGGTGGTGGCAAATGAGAGCCTGTTTATCGTAGATCAACATCGGTAGTTGCAAATTCAAATTCTTAGCTTTCACGGGATAGGATGCAGTTGACCAGTGAATTTTCATCTACTGGCAGTCTGGCACTCGTCGAAGTGATAACCTTCAGCGCATTGGTGACTGAATATTCTGGTTCGTGATGCCATTTTACGCTTTCTTCTGTTTGCTTTAGCATTGTATCGCTCCACAGGTACCCTCGGTCTCAGGCACTCTCATATTTGTGCAATTGATAATTTTGCTGCTGAATTGTCCTCCCTGTTGCTTTGCTACCGTCCTCCCTCCTTCCTCCACCCTTTTTTCTTAATTAACCTCAATATCACATTCGCTTCCATGTAATTGGGCTTGTAGTCCGTGTGTACTTGCGAATTCAAATATAAATATACATAATATACATACATGTGTACAGATTTTTTTTAAACATGACACACAAACTATTTGAATACTGAGACTATGATACTATGAAAGTAGGACATGATTCAAGACACTTTCCAAAGCGGGATCATTCCCATTTTGGACCCAACTGGCGTGAAGGATATCACTTTCACTTGCCATGATTGATTAAATTTTGGCTGTAGCTTTCCTAGGAGGTGCTGAAAAAACGACATTTTACAACCATGTTAAAAGAAGCCATATCCCCTCGTACTAATAATAGTGCCGGTATTCATGTAAAGAGAAGAAGCACTAAAAGCTACGAGTTCTGACTATATACATGTAATAGTAACAGTCCACCAAGGAAACAAGTGCCAAATGTCAGGTCGTCGAATGTACTGAGGTAGTCCTGTCCGTTTTGTGCCTTGTTGTCGCACTACTATCTGACAATATACGGGTATCATCTCGCTACCACGCGTGGTGAGCTGTTAAAGTCATAGCTCGTTACCGTATTGGTCCTTTCTCTTCACATCAGCTGAATTGCAAAACGTTGACACGGTGTTATGAGATATACTAGGGCAACTTACCCTGGGACGTAACTACATGTACATGTACATGTATATGTACATGTATGCGTTGAATATGCTGGCAACGTCTGTAGGGCCTTCCCCATCAAAAATAGTAAATTCTTCTACTACTACATGTACTTGAGAACGGACTTATTGACAACACCAATCGCGTGAAACCATGAAGTAAGAACTGAAGCAAAACAACAACCTAAAAAAAAAAAAAAAAAAAAAAAATTTCACGGTTCGCGTGAGACTCGGCCAAAGGCCCAGTTTTCCGCATCCGCAGGAACGCCACCACCCTCTTGGATCAAGGCGCAGATGCAGCTCCTAAGCGGTGGGAGGTGAGTAGATCAGACCCACCACAAAGTGGTCAAAGACCGAAATCCCATTCACTGCATCCATGTTTCCCTCGTGCCAGGCCACGAGTTCCCAATTAACTGTGGGTCGCAGCACGGCTGGAAAAAATCCTTCCGCTTCCAAGCAGGACTTGAACCTGGTACCTAACCTGGTACCTAAATTCGGAAATAAATAGAACACTCAATTGAAATAAAAAAAATAATGTAAGTAAGCGACGAGGCATTTTTGTATTGTTCTAGTTAGCAGCTTGTTTTGTTTGTTTGGCCCTGGATGGCCATGTTGTCCTATTTTGTGTAACAGTCTAGTTTTGTTTTACGTATAGTTCGTTTAGATGCTTTCGCAGGTTTCCTGTTTTCACCCTAGTGCTAGGATATTATCCTTTTCATACATGTAGGGGTTTATTCTCACTTCGTTTCTCTTTAATAGCACCTTCCTTGAATGTGTGTCATTAGTACGACGTAGCTTCCTGAGAAGTGTTGTGCGAACACTATGTACACTGCTTGTTCTTTCACTGTATCTCTTGTACAGCATCTCTCTTTTTCCGAACTCATTTTGCACATTTTCTCTTTTTCCCAACTCCAATGTTCATTGCATAGACACAAATAGGAGATCCCCCGATAGGCGTCAGCCTTTGGGTAATCCTGAAATAAAGATTATTAATATTATTATTTTATCCTACGAAGTAGCGGAGCGTCTCTGTAAGTTTGTATCCCTGGTGATGTTTGTGCCTGGAGGGCACTATATAAGTGGTGCTCTTCAGGCACAATCTTCCTCAGCCTACTCAAGCTCAACTGATGAGGGGTGAATTCCCCGAAACACTGTGTATTGAGCAGGGAGTGGTGCTTTCTTGCACGTTTGCCGAGTCGAAGGTTCGATGGACTTCTCGTGTGCTCTGGATGGCAGTCGTGAGTCAGTCAAGTGTCAAGTAAAGTCGGCGGAATAGCGCGAGCTCCGGTGTGGGGAGCAAAAATTCTTATTTTATACTAGTTCTAAGTATTCTTTTTTCATCACTTCTTGCATATCACAAATTTTGGTTTCTCCTTCCCTAGCCCTGTTCTTCACCGCTCTCGTATCCACTTTACTAGTTTTGAACACAATAAAGACTTTGTGAAATGGCTGTTCAGCTCGTTCTGTTTATCGCAATTCTAAAACTCAATTGAAATGTGAGATTTACTCGACACAACCGTAAGAGTTACTACTACATGCATGCTGCCAAGTATTAGTTGAGCATCTACGAATATCCGCTTTTTTTCTTTCTTTTTTTTATTCTTCGGAAAACACTGAATTGAGACAAATATATGACGCCATGCTAGACTAATGACTATGTGGAAGGTAATACCGCATACCAGTGTAATGGGAGTTCACATAATAATAGTAGCAATTCATCATGTATTGTGTTTCAAGTCTGTGTTCGAAACTTCATAACAGTCTCCCCAACTGCAAGAATCGTGCAATATTGTAGGGAGAGTCGGCTACAGCTTGACTGACGAATGAAGACGACTGAAGAGCTGCAGAGTGACGGCTTTGTGCTCTTCCTTGGCAGTCGAAAAGGAAGTGCATTGCATCCTCGACGACGCCAGGGCAGAAGACACGGTGAGGCGAGTCTGCAGCTCCAATGCGGTGGAGGTAGCCATTCAGAAGACTACAGTGGCCGCTTTCGTTTGGCTCTGTAAAGAGCACTTAGGGTTCCCTGTAACAAAGACGGCCACGTCTGTAGGGCCTTCCCTAGCCCTATCAAAATAATAAATTCTACTAGTACTACACTACTCCTATTCTGCTATGATCGATTCGGGGAAGCTGTCATCAGTGGTCATTGCGGGTGTATATCCTCGCAGCATGACACCGTCGCCAGTTCACGTAGGATGTTGTGCGAAATACAGCCGTTTCGTGCGCTTGCGTTGCCACATACGGTACGAAAATCGACCTGAGATTCAACTATACATCTTGTATTGTAGCTGTTCCGTCGATTCCCGATCTGTATGACCCTACTCGTAGATCTACTGACGTTCATATTCGACATCATCAATATCGGTGTCATAATGAGCGTCCTGGCGCATATGGCCTGGTCGCTGCAGTCCGCTTCCTCTTCCCATGTGGCGTGTCCCGTCGCCCTCCGCCTTGCGCCAAATATGCCAAATATGTCACCACCCGTTCTTCTTCGCGCCCACTTGCAGCGCTAAATATGGCTTCACTGGCGGAGGTTTGTCCGCAGACGTAGGCTGGAATGACTTGTTGGTCCCTGTTTGGAAGCCTACGTACGCAGCCAGCATGCCCGAGGCGTTGTCGCTTGGCCCTTTCGGGGTGATTGAAGCGTTCACGAGGCTTCGGCGACAAAGCAGCTGACATTAAAATTTTGCTCTCGGCAATCTCGTAACTATTATGTCTCAGCTGCTAGCCTTGTGAGGAATAGTCCCTGTGTTGTACATGTTGTACAGCTGAGTACCACGCGAGAGTGTATGTGCCTTCGGTGAGTTTGTACTGGCATCGTGGTGCGGATGCCATTGCCTCAGACCCCAGGACTCTGGAAAGCACACCGATAGCAATTTTAATAGTCAAGCGTGAAATACTAGTACGGATGTGTGCCTAGTCGACTGTTAGTCCCGAGCAGTGGCATGCTCCGATCTGCTGCGAGATTTTCACTCGTTGAACGTTCTGCTCGCTGCCACCTGTGAGGTTTGACTTGTTGCGATTGTGCGGATACAGAGGGAATTCTTTGAAGGACGTAGCCGGCTAGCTGTATATACACTGTAGCACCGTGTCTGGCCGGACAGTAGTCAGTAAGCCTTGCGAAGCCCCCTGGTCCTGGTCTGTGGGTGTGAACGCGGGTGCAGGTGCGAGACGATGGGCAACTCGCAGCCACACGCCGTCGATGTCATGCCACATGGTCAAAGCTCGTGCTACTACCAAGGCGAACGCGACATTCGTGCGACGTAAGTATTTTCGTTTGTGGACATTCCAGGGTACAGCGCTTTCCTGCCACTAACAAATATACTGTAAATGCGAATCTCCATCTCCCGCTTGCCTTGTTGCTTGGATAGAAGCCTATTAGATTCTGGCCAATTCGAAAGTTGCCTATTAAGGGATAATCTGTTATTTTCGAATATGCACGTGATTAGGTGAAAGAGGGGTATGGGGGGGGGGGGGGGACTCCCTTAGCTCCAGTCACACAGGTCATGACTGTGCACAGCACACATGATGTTCACACTATAATTATTACAGGAGACTCCCGTGATAAGTATCCATTTTGCTTTTGGAGAATCCTTTTTAAAATTAAAACAAAACAACGACGATGAGGACAACAACAACAACAACAACAACAACAACAACAACAACAACAACAACAACAACAACAACAACAACAACAACAACAACAACAACAACAACAACAACAACAACAACGGCAGCAGCAGCAGCAACAACAACAACAGCAACAGCAACAGCAACAACAACAACAACAACAACCTATCTCTTATCGGCCACTGGCTATCGTTAGAATAAAGATTTGAAACCGTGAGAATAAAGAATTCAAAAACAACAACAACAACAACAACAACAACAACAACAACAACAACAACAACAACAACAACAACAACAACAACAACAACAACAACAACAACAACAACAACAACCACAACAACAACCACAACAACAACAGCAACAACAACACCAGCTACAACAACACCAGTTCAGTAAAATTAATAATATATAAATACAAAATATGCCGGTGGGAATTATAGATACTAGTATGTTTGCATGATTGTGTGTATTTCGTCCGGGAGATGCGGGTAGCCCTTTCCCAAAGGTTCTCTTTTAATTCGCACTTAGTGCTTTTCGCGTCCCTCAGGATATGCTGAAAAGTGTTCTTTTTTCAGTGAAAACAGGCAAGAAGTGCTCTTTTTTCAGCCATGATACATGTTCAGATATGAACCCAAGCTGATCGAGAAATGAATACGCACTCTTCCATTTATGGGTCCACGAAAGGCAAAACAGGAAGTAAAGCTCAAAAAACCCACATTTTTCAGCATTGTGTACACCGGGTACAAGCTCACCAACTTGTTGCCCCCCCCCCCCCCCAAAAAAAAAGCGGCGTGCCAAGGCCCATTGAACACTCGGAAACTGTGATCGCATGCATATATGGCGCATGAGCAAACAGATTTTAGCACTTTTTAAGCTAAAAAGCTCAAAAGGGCGATATTCACCAAAAAACGCAATAAAGGGCGAAAGAAACAGGCTTTTCCAAAAGGGCCAAAAAGGGCGAAAAGGGCGAGCACCTTTGGGAAAGGGCTAGATGCGGGTGTGAAATTGAGTGTGTGTGTGTGTGTGTTTGTATGTGTGTGTGTTTGTATGTATGCATGCGTGCTTTTGTGTATGTGCAATGTACATGCATGTGTGTGTGTGGGGGTGTGTGTGTGTGTGTGTGTGCGTGCGTGCGTGCGTGCGTGGGTGGGTGGGTGCGTGCGTGCGTGCGTGCGTGTGTGTGTGTGTGTGTGTGTGTGTGTGTGTGTGTGTGTGTGTGTTAGCTGTGTGGTGTAGACCAGGCTGAATAGTGGCGGTCAATTCTTCAGCCTTGCAAGCTGTTGAATGGTGTAATCCCAGCACAAGCCGCTATGGCTTCTGCTGTAGCATCGCTATCATCGCCTCCGGCGATTGGCGTCCAATGGTCCAATGGTCCAATGGTGTGTGTGTTTGTGTGTGTGCGCGCGCGTGTGCTTGTGTGTATGTACATGTACGTGCGTACACGATATCCTGCAGGGGCATGAGGGAACATGTGCAGAAGAAAGCTTTGCGTGCGCATATCGATGCGAACGGAGTCGTGAACGCCTCCTGTGGTGAGTCACTTGCTACTTCTGAGTCTGAACACTTTCTTCCATAGTCTCCATTATAAGTAGGGCTGAAACGATTAAACCAATTACTCGGTAAACGATCGATAATTCCGTATCAATCAAGTAATCGTTACGTTAAAGATTACTCGTTAGGGATTTTGAGTCCGAAAAGTACTGAAAACCCTCGTTTTAGTGAAGTTTGAATCAGTTTCCACTGTGAGTATCCAGTTACCAGGGGCATGGTCCATATCCTGAGGTTAAAATTCATATAACTGCAATGTTTCTGAGCTACCCTGTCACTAATGCAACTTTTTAGTATTATGAAGGCCTAGCTTTTGGAAACAGAGCTAACGATTGTAATCGATTAATCTATCGTTAAGCTAAAGAGTAATCGATATAATGAAAATCCAAGATCGTTTCAGCCCTAATTATCAGCCCTGAACTTACTATAAGTCAACAAATAATCCTTGGACACATGTGTTTATTATTTTCGACTATTTTGTTTTCCGAGGTTCAGTGTTACAGTGCCTGTATACAGGTGGCAGCAGTAGAGGCCGAAAATGCGTTGCGTCCTACAGTCTGTTTCAAAAAGATTAGCAATCAAGTTTGGGTCTTAAAAAGTATGAAGGTAAGGGAAATGTGTACAACAAAGTACATAAAACGGCTTGTTAGGGCACGGCAAATTGTTCTGTGAAGGTTTCGGAACAATTGGACCAACCGTTAAGGAGTTAGTATATCGGCCAGGTTTCTGGCCTTTTCCCATGGTTTTTATTTTCCCTGGAAGCCAGTATCGATTTGTTATCAAAACCCACGATTTATCTCTTCCTTTTGGCCTTGTGGTTATGAATGCTGTCTGCTGACC
Organism: Sycon ciliatum; assembly: GCF_964019385.1. Classification (NCBI taxonomy): domain Eukaryota; kingdom Metazoa; phylum Porifera; class Calcarea; order Leucosolenida; family Sycettidae; genus Sycon; species Sycon ciliatum. The sequence goes on from NC_088655.1 coordinate 19,156,993, forward strand.
ATGAAGTTATGAGTTCAAATCCCAGCAAATCTTCAAGTCAAACATTTTTCTTCATTTTTCATTGTTTTGGTGATCACGCTGGTACAAGACAAAGAAGGTGGCTGCGCCAAACGACTTGTTGTTGGAGCTCGCGTTTCCTGCCGAACTGACTGACACTTGACTGGCTCACGCCATGTGAAGTTGTGAACACACACAACACTGAAACTGTGTGAGTGAACACGGAAGTCATTGCGCTGTAGCTACGTGTTGTTGAATACACCGGCACATCGATCGATCGATTTCTGTTTGAGAATTATTTTAGTATTTGAAGATCGCCAATTTATTTGAATTTAGGAGTCAACGCTGTCTTCTATCAGCTTTCACAGGCGTCTGCTTTTCTCAAAATGTCGTCGAAGTCACACGGATAGCTTTGCCACTTCAAGGCCTTGGGAATGAGTCTGTGTCGATGCCGTTTTCGTCACATCGTGAGAGTAAATTGCATCCGCGGCAGCTCAAAGAATCTATTTGGTCACAAAACGGACGCATCCCGCTCGTCAAAATTTACCACACTTTCGACATGTCCTCTCTAACTCCACATCGACGCGAGGAAGAACTCATTTGTTGTAAACCAGACGAACATGTACGAGTACCGACGTCAGTGAGTTGTCATTTTTCATACTTTCGCGCGGAATATTTCTTCGAGTTCGCAGTGAGTTTTTCCAGGCAGCGCTCGAGCGCTCATACGGTAAGACGGCAAACTCCCCGGGCGATCGCCAGGATTGCTATTCTTTTTGAAACTGACTATAAATGGGTTTTAGCCCTGGGAGGCCGAAAATTGAAGAGGGCCGAAATTTTTATTTTTATTTTGTAGACTAAGCTGTGTTCACAACGGGCTGGGACCATGTAACTGGAATACTACACCAAGTGATGTGAGTTTTCTCTGCCGGCGGACACCGTAGAAAGGGTATCAGGAGTTGCACGCTCTCGGGAGCTTACATACTCTTGATCGGGTACACACAACAGTTGACCATTGCATCACTACCCGCATGCCTAGATTCTCTTCACAACACCATAACAAACTGTTTGAGAACCCTCGCACTTACGATTGTTTTTAAAAGAAGCACACGTGTTATTATACTAAACCGACTACACAGTTCTTCATCATTTTGCGAGAATTGTAGCAATACGCCCAGTGAGAAGGCAGATTTTGCCTGAGCCTAGGGTGAAGTAAAATAAAGCTAAACAAATAAACAAAACAATCATGCATTTTACTTTTTTAATTTAAAGTACCCTTTTCTTCTGGTACTGTACCATTAGCCCTTTCCCAAAGGTGCTCGCTCTTTTTTCGCCCTTTTTGGCCCTTTTTGGAAAAGCCCGTTTCTTTCGCCCTTTATTGCGTTTTTTGGTGAATACTGTAAAAGTCATATGTATAACGAAGTGCTAACTCTAACGAGTTAACGAGGAGACAAATGTCGTTAAAATAGAACACGTTATACAGAAATCGACACATATACTGTCCTATTGAGCGTTGAGAATGAGTGAGAATCGTTACCTTCGGTACACGTAAACTAGTCAATTTTGGGATATCATTATATATGCGCCTCGTTAGAATAATGGCTTTTACAGTATCGCCCTTTTTGAGCTTTTTTAGCTGAAAAAGTGCTAAAATCTGTTTGCCTGTGCATGCGGTCACAGTTTCCGAGTGCTCGATCTGGATGGGCCTTGGCACGCCGCATTTTCGGGGGGGGAGGGGGCAACAAGTTGGTGAAGCTTGTACCCGGTGTAGAGTTCAACAGAATGCTGTAAAAAGTGGGTTTTTTGAACTTTACTTCCTGTTTTGCCCTTTGTGGACCCATAAATGGAAGAGTGCGTATTCATTTTCTCAGCTTCGGTTCATATCTGAACATGTATCATGGCTATCCTTCACTGAAAAAAGAGCACTTTTGCCTGTTTTCACTGAAAAAAGAGCACTTTTTGCCTGTTTTCACTGAAAAAAGAGCACTTTTTCAGCATATTTTGAGGGACGTGAAAAGCACTAAGTGCGAATTAAAAAAGAGCACCTTTGGGAAAGGGCTATATACCATGATTGTAGCGTTACCATATTTTTTGTTTTTTTGTTTGTTTGTTTGACTCGGTGTATTCATGACCACCACTACTTACAAACTACTGTATAGCAGGAAATTTTCGGACGGAAATATTTTCGGCCACAGCCGAATTTCGGCCTTTCGTACGGATTTTATTTTCGTACAGTGGTGCATGCTAAGTGCACTTGTTTGCATGCGGTGCGCATGTATAGTGGACACAACTTTACAGGAACAAATTTTAGTACGGAATTAATTTTAGTACAAAAGAGGCCGAGTACGAAATCCTACGAAAATAAATTCCGTGTGGAAATTTCCTGCTATCCAGTACCATGAGTGTGTTGTTCCTAGGTTGCACTGAAGTATAGAGAGCTCGAAAATTTAGTCGTGTGAAAACTATTATATTATTATTATTATACGCACGTCCGCGTTTACGTCAACAGTAAGTCCACGCATTCGCATGTGCCAGAAGACAGACAGAGTGGGCAGAGAGGAAAACAAAAAATAAAAGTAAAAAAATTCGAAGACAGCAGGCGATAGGCACATAACTCATGTTCGATGATAGGTGCTCAATGCACGGGATCTATTGTGTGAATATTGGATATTTTAATTAAAAGGTACTGCACTGCTTGGGTTGACCTGCAGTGATATCTTTTTTTTAAGTTTGAAATATCAGACCAATCAAGTTGCATCATACTACTGTCAGGGACGCCTGTGTATTTCAGCTAGAATGTCTATTTTGATTAGCGGTTCCAATGGTAACAAACTGGTGTACATGCGGAGAAGGTGATAACCAAATTGAACTGCATGCATGCTCCATGTTGTCTTGCTGTCCTCTCTCCCCTCCATCACTCCCTTTCTCTCTCTCTCTCTCTCTCTCTCTATCTATCTATCTATCTATCTATCTCTGCCTGTCTCTGTCTCCCTATCACTCTCTCTCTTTCTCTCTCTCTCTCAGGCTCTGGTCATGAGGCTCTCGATACATATCAGGTTCGCACGCGTGTCAACTCAATGTGCTGCCAGAACCAAAACGTGTGGGAACTCTACTCGTCCGGCTCGGAGTCTTCCTGCTCCTCACGGCAGAGCTGGGCATCCTCCGACCGCTCTTCCATCGGCGACGATGCTGCCGATGCGTGCGTAATGCGGAGACCAACTTACCTCAAGACGGTGGTGAACAGTGACACGTCGGATGACCGATCCAGCCCCGACTCACCGCCGGCGCACTCTGCTCAGCGCAAAGAGGACGGCAACATCAGTGGCAGTAATGCTTCAGCCAGCAAGCCCACGGCATTGCAGCAGCGGCAGCACCATGCTGGTCGAGTGCACCGGCGCAAGAACATGTCGCGGCACCGCGCCTCCGCCTCGGCCGTGCAGACGCTGGAGCGCCAGGATGAGGACTTTGAGGACGTTGGCAGCAGCAGCCAGCGCGGCCGTGCAAGCTCCTGCTGCGAGAGGAGTGCCACCGAATCGCAGGCCCGGACCCGACGGATCCACGGTCTGCTCAACCCCGCTGCTCTGCATGGCAGCCACAGTAGAGATACGTCGCCCGGTAGCCGACAACGCACTTCGGGATGGTCGGCGGCGAGAAACTCGGTGGTCTCGAACAGTTCTAACGAATTCCTCGTCACGGCGAGCATTTCGGACCTGGCGGCGGCCAACAAGCACCTGCAGAACCGGCGCAGCATGTGCACTGTGTCTTCCCAGGCTGCCCCTGACGAAGGCCTAGCCAGGCAGCACAATCACCGCCAGCCGCGGCTCAGCACTGGTGGCAAGTCCTGCTCGTACTTCACTGGTGTTGTCAGTGCGGAGCCCGTCGACGCCTGGAATGATATGTTTGACGATCAGATGCCGGCATCAGGCCTGCAGCTGGACCTGGGCAGCTTTGAAGTCAAGCTCCAGAAAATGGCATCGTCGCCGACCGAAGAGTCCCTGCACCTGAACCTGGCTGGCATAGAGGAAGATAGCTCCTAGTTTATGAGCGTGTTGGCACGAGCGTAGCCCAGCCCATGTTGTGTGCGTGTAACGTGATCAAGGTCGAAGATCTGCTTCGACCCTGTGTGAACTTCGCTTCGATTTGTAGCATGTCTCGCCCAGTTCAACTCGTATGCATTGGCTTATAAATTGGTCTCGTCCGGAATTGGATGGTGCTGAGTGCCCCTGCAGTTGTTTTAACTCCACTTAGATTCATGATGCTGTGCTAGCATGTTTACCTGCTAGCGGTAAGAGGCTTTGTTATGGCCTCCTTGGTGGAAGTATCTGTTCAAGATAGCGGGACACTGCCAAACCAACCGACTGCATCGAAGCCAGATTCTCTCATCTCCGCATCGGTTGATGAACCCGCGTGCTGTCAATCGTTCTCCTTTGCTCTCTGTTCTACACACAGTACATGCAATCATTAAGGTCTCCACATTTAAAAAAAGGCAATGCGAATTGGCTGATGACGGTAAGTGTGCCCGCAATTTTGAAAGTATCACAATACATGCATTGATGCTAGCCATTCCACACCTAATTCTGGTGATATTTTTTATGTTTCCGGACTGGGAGTTTCCGTTCACTGCCCATGGCCGCTTGCAGACTATCCAACTAGTGCAAATGTAAGATTTTAACGAGTGCAATTCTCTACAGAGTCAGCTTGCTAGTTAGTTTCTCGACTCGCTCGTATGCTCAGTTAGCTGTCTATGCTCAGCCGACATGGAGGGGCCTTGGTATCAGGAAAATCAATACCGTAAAAGTCCGTAAATAAGTACCTGCCCGAAAGAAATACCCCCTTCATTCTTTTGGCTCTGTCTGTTGAAGTCAAGTCAAGCCCGATAAACATACTGCCCGAAATAAGTACCGGTATGATGCGCACATGCAGCATGTAGCATGCACATGTACATCGACATGAAAATGACTTCTCCACTACATACAAGTCAGGTCCGAAAGTTAGTTCGTGCCCGAAAGTCAGTACCCGCCCGAAAGTTAGTACGGGTGTGGTCACTAAATTCGAAAGTAAATACGTACTTATTTACGGACTTTTACGGTAGTGGTTTTGATACCCATTTAAGAAACAGTCGTCTTGGTATCCGTGTTGGAAATAGCGGGCATGGTATCGATTTTTTGGAAAGAGCGATATTGATATCAGTGCTGCGAAATAGTCATCTTGGTATCTGTTGTTATCATAGACAGTAACGTATGCACCATCTGTGCAACATTACGGTCATGTGCATCTACACAGTAACCATGGTAACCCAACTCACTGTAGTGACCCCGAATAAGGTAGGTATGCCTGATCACTCACATTATGTTCTTTTCGAACAACATTCAATATCGCTGTTGTTTTGAGTCTGTATTCAAGCAGATGCTTCTGTTTTCCTCCTGCTGCGGTGTTTTACGGCGGATGTGATTTTGTTGAGCACGGTTTATGATAATGTGGCCACATGATTATGACAATGTGCATCATCTGTGTGTGTGGGGGGGGGGGGAATCTGTGTGTGTATGTATGTGTGTGTGTGTGTGTGTGTGTGTGTGTGTGTGTGTGTGTGTGTGTGTGTGTGTGTGTGTGTGTGTGTGTGTGTGTGTGTGTGTGTATGTGTGTGTGTGTTCTGGCTGCCTGTGTGTCTCTTTCTGTGCGTGACCGTGTGTGCATGTGTGTGTGTGTGTGTGTGTGTTTGAGAATGGTTTCATCTGAATCCCAGCATAAGTTGCAATGTCACTCTAACATAGCTTGTTCGCTATCATCGCGTCAGCAATGGGCATGAGTATGTGTGCGTGCATTTGGGCTCCCCTTGCCGTATATACGCGTATGTGCATGTTGTGTCGTAGGTGTACTACGGGAAATGCATACAAGAGTCAGTTTTGAGGGAATATTCACACAGGCACTTCTAAACTACTAGTAATCACCCTCCACCGTCCATTCATAGTGATGAGAGGTGGCTCTAGCGAGCTCCCGAAATTTTGTGATTTTCGTGATTTTATCGTACACGCACGCACGGTGCAGTGCCGCGAAATTGCTCGAAAAGGTGGCAGATTCTGCTCGAAAAGCAGTGAAATTGGAAGAACCATACGAACCTTATGGCGGGCAATTCCTCGAATTCTGCTCCACTTCTTTATCCACATCCATGTACCAAACATGCATAAAACCAAGAGTACACATGTACTCTTGAAAAAAACTTACCAGAAAAAGTACCGAATTCTGCCAATTTTTCTGCCGGCATTATTATGCAAGTTATGAATGGACTGCAGCTCAGCTCTTTGTCACAACGAGTACTGAAGTGGTGACAACGATGGGTGAAACGCAGGGAGTATACATGTACAACATGTAGCGTAAAGTACCGCCAGAGCGCCCCACCATCTCGTCCTTTCGTGGTCGTGTTGTGGAGGTGGTCTCCAGTCTGTAGGTCATACGACACGAACTAAGTAATTACTTTCTACACATGTTGCACGTTCTGCATGCGGACAATCCGTACCTTGGCTTGGAGCGGACACGAGCTCCACACAAAAACCTGCTTAGTGTTACCATAGTAACATAGTACACTGTGGTTCAGTCACCATACAAACTTGTTTGCACTCTGCCGTACGATTTTCCTTTCTCTGGCTGTAAAATCGAGGTGGGGCGCTCTCGCGAGACGGGCCGCGGGGCACTCTGGCGGTACTTTACGGTAGTATCCAGTACAGTGGAACCTGTCTAAGACGACCGCTCATGGGACCTTCAAAACTTGGTCTCTGTTACCAGGTGGTCTCCCTATCCAGGGTCATTTGACTGGAAATAGCACCCCTCGGTCCTGGTTTCAGTGGTCTTCTAGCACAGGTGGTCTTCTAGCACAGGTGGTCTTCTAGCACAGGTGGTCGCCTTGACAGGTTTTACTGTAATTATCACTACTACTCTCTGGTGAGATGAATGCCTGCCAATCTTTGCAAACCTGAGATCAGGACAATGGCATACCTACTTGCATTATAAATAATCAGTATAATAGGTATGAAAATGTATCCAAATCTAGCTGAGGCATGCGACAAAAATGCACTTTTGGGTGCCTAGTAAAGTCTACTAGTACTAGCACCCAGCGATACCGGAAGGGTTAACCGTCCCGGCCAAATCGGGATGCTTCGCAAGTACATGTACTATTTTTGTAGTATGGAGAAGTCTATAGAGCCAAGGGACAGCCAACAAAATCAAGCAGCGCTTTTAAAATACTGTAGTTGGATTTTTTTAAACTTTCGCTATGTTCGTTTAATAGGGGGCACGAAAATAATAACAAAAGTTTGTACCAAACTAAAGTTTTTTTCCGAACGTTCGGTACTTCGGGGTGACAGTCTCAAAGACAGTACAGACCTCGACCAAAAACGAAATTATTATCATAACGAACCTGATGGTGGAGTGATGATCTAACGTCGTAGTAACGAAAGATTCAACTTTTCAAGTCGTGAATAGGCCGTAGAATGGCGTAGATCTGTGGCGTCTCCACTCAGTCACAGGACCCCGGCAATCAAATTTATTGTTTTCCACTGCTTTTCTCATTATATTTTATCGTTGCCTTATTTGCATTGCACGCCGTACTAACGAGTTGCCCAAAGTGTCAACCGCTGGTACTACTACGCATTTTACGGTAACGTTGTACCGTAGCGCATCATCCCTTTTGCGGTTGCCATTTTCTTCTCTCCTCTTTTAGGGTTTTCTCTCTTGGTCCTAGTTTTTCCCTTTCAGTTACTCAAGAACTCCTTCCAGAATAACAATGCTTTTTCTCCTCTCGAATTTAGTGGTCTGAGGTCGCGAAACCGTCTAAAACTCCCGGTTTGTTACCTCATTATCCCACATTGGTGACCCCGAACGAAGTAGCACATCCATCGCTAGCTCACCGCACACTCCTCGAGTTGACGCTCGGTGTGTTTCTTGTCTCAACGGTCCATTGGCATTGGTGTTGCAGTGTAACACGTACTCCTTACACAATGGATAGTAGTCCCGGTGACGTTGATGCGTCCGCCCAGGCTGGTGTGGATAACACCAGTGGCAGTAGCAGTGGCAGTAGCAGTAGCAGTGGCAGTAGCAGTGGCGGCAGCAGTAGCAGCAGCAGTGGCAGCAATAGTGGCAGCAGTAGTAGCAGTAGCAGTGGCAGTGGCAGTAGCAGTGCCAATGGCAGTAGTAACGGTTCTGCAGCACCGGATACCGGTAGTACTTCACTCAGCAGACCCGCGGAGGTCAGTGCAGTCAGTATTAAGCTACCACCTTTCTGGCCTACGGACCCCAACCTCTGGTTCGCCCAGGTAGAGGCCCAGTTTGCCACTCGTGGCATATCTGCTGAGCTTACCAAGTTCAATTATGTAATCTCATCTTTATCGCAAGAGTATGCGCATGAGGTTCGCGACATTTTGTTGAGGCCACCAACCGTCGAGCCCTACACGCACCTCCGGGCGCAGTTGATAGCTCGCCTGAGTGCCAGTGCACAGAAGCGGATTCGCCAGCTTCTTACGGATGAGCAGTTGGGCGACCGCAAGCCGACACAGTTACTCCGGAGTATGCAACGCCTCCAGAGCGATACACCCCTGGACAGTGACTTACTACGGGAACTGTTTCTCCAACGGCTACCATCTAACGTACGGATGGTCCTTGCGTCTGCCAGAGATCTGCCATTGGAGCAGCAAGCTAAGTTGGCCGACAACATTATTGAGATGGCCACCCAACCACCCATCGCCGCTGTTCCCACAGGCTATCAATCTATGCCAGCCACATGTGCTGTACAACCTGCTGGACACTCCACCACCGTGCAATCTCAAGACATCCAGTCCACTATTGCCACATTGGTCAGCCAGGTGTCGGAGCTGAGCGCTGCCGTTTCCCAGCTTTCACGTAGCCGTTCCAACTCTCTGTCCGAACCCCGTTCCCGTGCGCAGAGCTTCTCACGACGGGAATCTGGCCTGTGCTGGTATCATGCCAGATTTGGAGCTAAGGCCACCAAGTGTACATCCCCCTGCACCTACGCGTCGGGAAACGGATCCGCCAGCCACTGATGGCGACCGGTGGTTCTGGCAGTCTGATGTTCGTCCTCAACCGACTCTCGGGACAGCGTTTTCTGATTGACACTGGCGCTTCCGTGAGTTGTATTCCGCCCTCTGCTGAGGACCTGCAGCGCCCACTGGGCCCGCCTCTCCAGGCTGCAAACCAGACATCCATCCGGACTTATGGTGAGCGCTCTGTCACTCTCGACCTTGGTTTGCGCCGCCGTTTCCAATGGGTGTTCATCATTGCCAGTGTCTCGGTGCCAATCATCGGTATCGACTTCCTCAAACGCTTTGGGTTGTCCGTCAATGTGTCGGCCGAGTGTTTGTATGATGGCACCACCTCCCTCAACACCATTCTCTCCCGATCTAGCATCTCGTCTCTTGCACCGCTTTCTCTGCTGCCCACCCCTACCGCTTGTCCTTATGCTACACTGCTTGCCCGCTATCCGTCAGTGGTCGGCCCTTGCAATGCTGAGCTACCGGTCCGTCACTCTGTGGTCCATCACATTGTGACCCGTGGTCCCCCGGTACATGCTAAGGTTCGTCGGTTGGCGCCTGACCGTCTCACAGTCGCTAAGCAAGAGTTCGAACATATGTTGCAACTCGGCATTATCCGGCCCTCATCTAGCCCATGGTCTTCGGCTCTGCACATGGTGCCCAAGAGTTCTGGTGACTGGCGGCCCTGCGGGGACTATCGGGCTCTGAATGCTGCAACTATCCCTGATCGCTACCCGGTGCCACACCTGCATGACTTTGCAGCATCTCTGCATGGCAAGACCATATTCTCCAAGATTGATCTGAAGAAAGCCTATTACCAGATTCCCGTTGCTCCAGACGACATCCCGAAGACGGCCATCACGACGCCATTCGGGTCATTTGAGTTTCTTCGGATGCCTTTTGGCCTTCGAAACGCTGCCCAGACGTTCCAGCGCCTCATCGATGAAGCTCTCCGTGGACTCCCATTTGCCTATGCCTACATTGACGATGGTTTGGTGGCTAGTGAGACTGATGAAGAACATCAGCAGCACGTTGAGCAAGTGCTTCAGCGCCTCGCCGCTCACGGTTTGGTTGTCAATGTCGACAAGTGCGTTTTCGGTGTTTCTCGTCTTGAGTTCCTCGGCCACATCATCGACTCTGACGGCCTCCACCCTCGGCCAGAGAAAGTCCGCGATATCGCTGCATTCAAGGTCCCTCAAACCATGGCACAGCTCAAGCGTTTCTTGGGAATGGTAAACTTCTACCGCCGGTTTATTCCTCAGTGCGCTACCCTGCTGTTACCTTTGACCACTCTCCTCCAAGGCCGTCCGAAGGGCAAGTTGTCTCCTGTGGTGTTCGATGCCAACGCTATGCATGCATTTGCCGAGGCCAAGTCTGCTTTGGCTGCCACCACTCAGCTCCATCATCCACTGCCGGACGCGGAGCTCAGCCTCATGGTGGATGCCTCCGATCATGCCGTTGGTGCTGTATTACACCAAAGCGTGGGCAGCGATCCACAGCCCCTGGCCTATTTTTCCAAAGTCCTGAAGCAAGTCCTGAAGCCAGCGGAGACCCGCTACAGTACGTTCGGCCGGGAATTGTTAGCTATCTATTTGGCCATCAAGCATTTCCGGCACCAGCTAGAGGGTCGTGGTTTTCACGTATTCACTGACCACAAGCCACTCTGTTTCTCTTTCTCCTCAAATTCTTCAACCTACAGCCCGAGGGAATTACGTCATTTGGCCTTCATCTCTGAATTTACCACCGACATCCGACATGTCAGTGGTGCTGCCAACCCTGTTGCAGATGCATTATCTCGGCCCTCTGACGTCTGTACAGTGGTGCCTGCTATCGACCTTGCTACCCTCGCCAATGCTCAGCAATCTGACCTAGACTTGGTCAAGCTCCGATCTGCCCCATCTCCTGGCACTTCTATTCAATGGTCGTGTCGCTACGTCAGCCCTGATACGTATCTGCATGGTGATATCTCTACCGGTTCTTTCCGTCCGTATGTACCTGCATCTCTCCGTGAAGCTGTCTTCAACCATTTGCACAACCTTGCTCACCCTGGTACTCGCTCATCAGTACGTCTCCTCACTGATAGCTATTTCTGGCCTGGTATACGCAAGGATGTCCGCGAATTCACCCGCCGTTGCTTAGCTTGTCAGCAAGCCAAAGTTCACCGTCACACCAAATCTAGCCCTTCCCGGTTCTTGACTCCTGGCGAACGGTTCTCGGTCGTCCACATTGATCTCGTTGGCCCTCTACCATCATGCTCCGGTTGCACATACTTGCTTACGTGTATTGACCGCTACACTCGGTGGCCAGAGGCATTGCCAATACCGGACAGCAGGACTCCAACAGTCGCCCGGGCTTTCCTGTTGCATTGGATCGCCCGATTTGGTGTCCCTGTCACTATCATCAGCGACCGCGGTGCCCAGTTTGAATCGTCCCTCTGGCAAGAGCTCATGCAGCTTCTTGGGTCTACTCGCCAGCGTACTACATCCTATCACCCGGCTACCAACGGCCTAGTGGAGCGTTTTCACCGCCACCTCAAGAGTGCCCTGATGGCGCGCTCCGGCACCCAAGCCCCATCTGAGTGGTTCAATGACCTGCCCTTCGTCCTGCTTGGTATCCGTACCTCTGTCAAGTCTGACCTCGAGTGTTCTGTGGCAGAAATGGTTTACGGCTCTTCCCTACGTCTTCCAGGCCAATTCCTGGATGCGGCACCTCCGACCGCTCCCATGTCACCGGCCACATTAATCCAGCAGTTGCGTAGCGCTTTATCCACTCTTCGTCCCGTTCCAACCAGTCAGCGCAGCAATCCTGTGCCGGTCTTCGTACCAATGGAATTGTCTTCGGCCTCGCACGTCTTTATCCGTCGGGACAGTGTCCGCAAGTCGCTACAGTTGCCATACGATGGGCCGTTTCCTGTGCTGTCTCGCTCTGAGAAATACTTCACTGTTAAGGTCAATGGTCGCTCAGACACGGTCTCCATTGACCGCCTCAAGCCCGCATTTGTGTGATTTCCGCCTCATCGCTGGCGCTGAATTGCCTTGTTTTTTTTGTTTGTTTTTTGCGTTTGCCAGCTTTCGCGTGTTCTTTCCTGTTTCTTGGTTTTTTCACTATGTTTCCTCTTTTGTTTGTCCCGTTCACCGCTCAGTTTTTGCTGTATGACTTGTTCACTGGTGGGGGAGTAATGTGGCGTCTCCACTCAGTCACAGGACCCCGGCAATCAAATTTATTGTTTTCCACTGCTTTTCTCATTATATTTTATCGTTGCCTTATTTGCATTGCACGCCGTACTAACGAGTTGCCCAAAGTGTCAACCGCTGGTACTACTACGCATTTTACGGTAACGTTGTACCGTAGCGCATCATCCCTTTTGCGGTTGCCATTTTCTTCTCTCCTCTTTTAGGGTTTTCTCTCTTGGTCCTAGTTTTTCCCTTTCAGTTACTCAAGAACTCCTTCCAGAATAACAATGCTTTTTCTCCTCTCGAATTTAGTGGTCTGAGGTCGCGAAACCGTCTAAAACTCCCGGTTTGTTACCTCATTATCCCACAGATCCTGATGCCCGGGAGTGATCTGGTGATGACTGATGCCTTGATGGCTCTAGCCAGGGATACGACTCCCTGGCTCTAGCATGCTGACTAGAGTCTGCACGTGCACACGTCCTTTCAATCTGCTGAGCGACAGCTAAATCTTCAAACTACATGATTGTACAAAGACAGCTCATGCTCAAGCCAAGGCCAAACAAAAAAGTAGTTGGAAAGAAGCATTCTTCACCAAACAAGAGTCTCCTCTCAGTGGGGTGCGGGTGGATTCAATTCTGCGCAGAGATAACCAGATAACTGAACTGATATTGCGGCCAGTTATTGTGCCAAGTGCGCCTTTTAGCATCGGTAGTTGAACATCAAGCGGTGCAGCCTGTGTGCGTTCTGTCAGTTGCACAATATTTTCCTAAGCGGAGCTGCAGGTGTGCCATACCGTTCGAGCCCTTGGAGGCGATTAGCGACGCTGCGTGGAGCCTCCCAACGCAGCGATATCGACGTACCAAGAAGCTGTGCCACTGTAAACTCGGTGCCGGGTGGGCAAACTGATCCATACTACATGTGCACGGAGAGCAACGCTACTTTATCCGAATAATCTCGGGTGCTCGTTTTCGGAATTATTTTGAAACGCTGCTCTCCTACGTAAATAACATATAGAGTGGTGATTTGTACGAAAGTCACTGCCCCCGGCATGACGTCATCACAGTTTCATGACCACAAGGTGCAGCAGCGGAAGGAGCATCTGCCGTTTGATGTCGAGAGCTGGTACGACTGGCTGGGTGCGGGGCACACGTTCGCGACGCACTTCGTCGAGGTGAGCCTGGCCGAGGCGCAAGCCCTGCTACGCTGGTATCACCATCGCTATAACAGCCGCGATGCTCCCGCCAGCGAGCAGGTGCGAGCGCTGGTGGAGTTGCGTGATCGCTTGACGCCGATCCTGGACGAGGCGGGCAAGGACTGGTTCATTCGGCTAAGCTCCAGGAGTCCTAAGGATGCAGGCGTAAGTAACTGCGCTTTCGTACATGTACTGTACAGGCCGTGGTGTGTGTGACGTCTGTACCACTGTGGAGGGGGGGGGGGGGGGGCTGTGCGTGCCTTGGGCCGTATGTTTGTGCATGCGATTGCTTGGACACGCATGTGTGTGTGTGTGTGTGTGTGTGTGTGTGTGTGCGCGCGCGTGTGTGTGTCGGTGGGCGAGTGATTGGGCATGCGGGCGTGGAGGGGCGTAGCTGGTCCGCCTTTTAGAGGGGTGCACGGCCGCATAATAGTGCAGGATGGCTGATGCATGTCATTCATGGTCATTATGTGCATGCTAAACCCAGGTCAAAACTTTTAGGGGGGGGGGGGGTTGTACCCCCCCCCCCGTACCCCATGTCCCATGAGGGCTACGCGCCTCGCGTGTATGTGTATGTGTAGCGTTTGATTCAAATTCGACACATCTATGGGTTTGGTGCACTCCTGCTGCTGTGCTTGCAGAGTGTGCTATGTGCTTCATTCACTTCAGTACCGGAACACTCTTGATTGAAGCGTATGGATAGACAAGAGACCTACCCTCTACAGATGATCCAGTTTCTCCTGCCAAAATCACTGTGTCTTGTGTGATGCACCCACCTTTGGACCTTTGGAAAGACCATCGCCCAAGGCGATGATAGGTATTACATGAGGCAGTAGTTCTTGTGTCGGGATAAATCATTCGGACGGCGAAAGTCGTGGCCGCAGACACAGACAAGCCCTCTTGGTTGATGCGCCCACACACACATGCTCTCGTATGTGTGAGCTTGTGCGTGTATGTATAATATGTGTGTGTGTGTGTGTGTGTGTGTGTGTGTGTGTGTGTGTGTGTGTGTGTGTGTGTGTGTGTGTGTGTGTGTGTGTGTGTGTGTGTGTGTGTGTGTGTGTGTGTGTGTGTGTGTGTGTGTGTGTGTGTGTGCATGTGTGTGCGTGTGCGTGCATGCACGTGTGCAATAGTTTCTGGATAAGAGTATGTTCGAGGAAGAGTTGGAACGATGGCGTAAGGTCATGCAAGAAGACGCCGAACATCTCAATGCCAGGCGTTCCCAGGCGGATCAGAGGAGTGAGGAGGCAGATGGCACATATCACCATCCTCCTGACATGGATAGGGAGAAGGTGAGCAAAGCTGAGCGATAATAAAGATGCTTCCAACTGACCGTGTGTGTGTGTGCGTGTGTGTGTGTGTGTGTGTGTGTGTGTGTGTGTGTGTGTGACTGTTTGTGTGTGTGTGTGTGTGTGTGTGTGTGTGTGTATGTGTGTGTGTGTCTGTGTGTATGTGTGTGTGTGTGTGTCTGTGTGTGTCTGTGTGTGTGCTCAGAAGATTGTGTTTGGCTTTTGTTCCAACAATATACAGTCCTGCTCAATGAAATCCAGTCGGGTCACTCAAGTTGGCGCCTTGCACCATCACGCAGCCCAGTCTTAGCACGTCTAGGGTTGCGCAACGCCCGGCGGCGCGTACTTGGTCAAAGCGCCTGGATTTCATTGAGCAGCCCTGTAGTTTGTGCACTTGTGGGATGAGCCGTGCTTGTGTATGTGTATGTGTATGTGTATGTGTATGTGTCTCTGACTGCCTGAATGTATTTTTGTGAAATAAATGCCATCATCTAGAACGCATTTATGTCATTGTTCGAATTGCGCATAAAACCGGGGTTTTCGCCAAAGCGACACAGCGGGGCGCTGCGCCTCCTTCACTTTTTGACAGCCCGCTTTTTGAAAATGAACGCGCCGCCCTTCAGTGTGCTAGCGCCACCATTTATATGCATGATGATGAGTACACATCGTGGTACAGCACAGCATTGTATGAGTCATTGCTTCCTATATTCATCGCTTGCCTCGGAAAACCATACGGCGGGTTCCAGTGGCCGGTGAATATATGCATGGAATGGAAGTGGGTCGGTTGTTTGCTGGTTTGGGTAAAGTAGCTGCCAAAATACGTGTAGCTGTAAAAAATCACAAAAAAATGGGTCCGATGATCGCCCCCCCCCCCCCCCCCCCACCCCCTTTCACCAAAATAGCTGTAAAAATCACAACAACAAAAATGGGTCCGATGACCCCCTCCCCCACCCCTTCCACCAAAATAGCTGTAAAAATCACAAAAAATGGGTCCAATGACCCCCCCCCCCTCACTCTTGTTCTGGCTATATCCCTGAATACAGCATCCTGTCTCTGGCAATTCTTCAAAAGTCTCTAAGGGGCCGTCCGTAAATGTCGATAGTTTTTACAATCCGTGAAATTTTCGTACCTGGTGGTGGGTGCAGCCGAAATTCAAAGTAAATAAAATATCGATGGCACGCGGACCTGGCGCCCAGTACTGCGTGTGCGTGGGTCTGCGTGCGTCAAACCACACGTACACGTAGATTGTTGTCTCCAAAAAATGTAGTGGAGATCGAAACTCTTGAAGCAAAAGAAAGAGGGAAGTTTGTCAGATATTATTCACAAGTATAATTATTGCACAATTATTCGAAGTATCACAATACCCGATTAATCCGGGTCAAGTCCAGCTCTTATTTGAACCGTAGTCCACATCGAAGAATTGCTACATCGCCAATGGTTGGAACAGTTCCCATGTGGAGCGTGGCCTAACGAAAATGGCACGGCAGACTACTTTGTTTGGTACAGCTGCCTAACGAAAATGGCACGGCAGACTACTTTGTTTGGTACAGCTGCCAAAAAAGATAAGTTTTTCAAAGAGCTTGACAGCCCTGGTGAAGACGACGATGGCTACTATGCCGTCATCGAGGCCTTGTGGACTATTGAAACGTCCAATAATCGATCTGCGTTTTTCACCAAAGCACAGAAGCAGTGGATGGAGACGTTTTCCGCAGACCCGCAGGCAAGGTCGGAGATCATCCAAAAGGCCGATTCATTCAGAGCGAAGGACGGGCAGAAGCTAATATTATAAGAAGTAGCATTTTCGCACAGACTTCCACCTCCGCCGACACCCCGAAGGACGCTGCATCGCAGGAACCTACCATGCCTGCGTGTGTATGGGCTCCATGGACTCCACCTACATTTATGTAGGTACAGTACATGTGTCATCAATATTTTATTCCGTAAAAAGTAGGGGGGTCGGTGGTGGGTCCTGGTTACTTGGTAAAATTCACGGATTGAAAAAACTATCGATATTTACGGATGGCCCCTTACTCCACAAACACCCTTTCTCGTTCTGACGATGGGTGACTGGCCCGAAACGTCAATAATTTTTTTCGACATCATTAATAAAAGGATTTTCATCTAAAGAGTGAATAGCAACTAAATAGAGTGGTTGTCAGTTGACAAACCCCCTCTTATTTTTAAAAATGCAGTTGCGTGATGTCCACCACTTTCTGAACAAACACCCTTTCATTGATACAATTATTATGCACTGATTGTTGGCAGGCCGATAAACTCTTGGAGGCCAATGCCCAGATGCTTGCTTTCTCGCAGATCACCTGGGAAAACCAGAAAACGAAAGGTAAGAGATGCCGAGACCTCTGGCGGGCTGAGTTTAATGGGCACCACCGCCACACTCCCTTTTTTCACTTCAGTGATTTGGAGAAACGTGGATTTTGTAGAAAGAAAGATAAAAGGTGCAATTGTGCTTGAATATTCACCAGTTGGGAGAATGGAAAAGGGAAAATGTTTGAAGAAAAAATTGACTATCACCGACTGTCACCAATTGTTCTTCAGTTTAGTTTTACTGTTCAGTCCTGTGTGTTTGGCGACGTAATGACTCAGACAGGTGACAATCCCATGGATCTGACTTGGTACGTGACTCGTAACCGTTACGAAGATCTCGGCCAACCGACGGCCTTTCCCGCCACAGGCATAATCAGTTGTGATGCCCGATCCACATCATTCTGCTGAATTATTTGGGAAATTGACAGGATGGCTTTAGGGTATTTGATCTTCAACTTGTGTAATCTCTCTCTTTATATCTGTCTGTAATCTGTATCTTTGTTGGTCTGTGTGTGTGTGTGTGTGTGTGTGTGTGTGTGTGTGTGTGTGTGTGTGTGTGTGTGTGTGTGTGTGTGTGTGTGTGTGTGTGTGTGTGTGTGTGTGTGTGTGTGTGTGTGTGTGTGTGTGTGTGTGTGTGTGTGTGTGTGTGTGTGTGTGTGTGTGTGTGTGTGTGTGTGTGTGTGTGTGTGTGTGTGTGTGTGTGTGTGTGTGTGTGTGTGTGTGTGTGTGTGTGTGTGTGTGTGTGTGTGTGTGTGTGTGTGTGTGTGTGTGTGTGTGTGTGTGTGTGTGTGTGTGTGTGTGTGTGTGTGTGTGTGTGTGTGTGTGTGTGTGTGTGTGTGTGTGTGTGTGTGTGTGTGTGTGTGTGTGTGTGTGTGTGTGTGTGTGTGTGTGTGTGTGTGTGTGTGTGTGTGTGTGTGTGTGTGTGTGTGTGTGTGTGTGTGTGTGTGTGTGTGTGTGTGTGTGTGTGTGTGTGTGTGTGTGTGTGTGTGTGTGTGTGTGTGTGTGTGTGTGTGTCTCTCTCTCTCTCTCTCTCTCTCTCTCTCTCTCTCTTTCTCTCTTTCTCTCTGTCTGTGCAGGAGGGCCAGCAACATCAGGCGCGGTACTCGAGCACCTGGTTTCCAGCGAGCGTGTCCTTGTCGACTTGGTGGAGGCCACCGAAGCCGAGGAACTCTTCTCAATGAAGATCATTGCGCGACAGTGGGAACCGACGCTGCGGCACGACTTCGAGTTCCGCGGCTTTGTGAACAACGGTCAACTGAATGCGCTGAGCCAATACAATCACTACTGCTATTTTCCGCACGTCCTGCGAGAGAAAGCGGCACTGGAAAAGAGCATAGTAAAGTAAGCTGCGTGCTAGTTTGTACGTGAAGTGTTTGGGTTACAGTGAGGGCTGCGCCCCAGCCGCCTGCGTGGATTCACAGGAGGCGTGAGCTTCGAAGTCTGAAGAAAATGTTGAACGGTCTCTGCTGGGATGACAGCCACACCATAGCTCGGTGGTTAGAGCATCGCCGGCCTCAGGCGAAGGTTCGTGGCTCGAGTCCTGGTGGTGACAGTCAATTTTTTCTTCAGACTTTTCCCGTTACCATTCCCTCAACTACTGAATGGTAGAGTATGTCCTGATCGTTATGTGGGGAGTACTGTAGAACGGGTAATTTTAGCGACTATTCATTTTTAAAAGCGTTTTCCCATTGTCAACCGGTTAGCGACGTTTTATTTTAGCGATTTGCAGCGATTTTACTCACGGATCACCAGTGCACTACGTACTCGTACTAATGTCTCAACGGATTAGCGACTTGAAACTTCAGCGAAAATCAGTCTATCGCTAAATTCGCTAGGGTTTTTACGTCGCTAAAATTACCCGTTCTACAGTAGCAGAACGTAGAGTGAAACGCAATGCATCGTGCAAACGTATACAGTCAACATCACAATCATATGACAGCCTAGAATATAGCACAAACTCGCGTGATTAACAACTCACTATCTTCTGACCCTGTAACCACTTTACCGTATACAGTGAAACCTCGCGAATCACGACAACTCACGGCTAACAACACTTCCCCGTGGCCGCTCAAGTGTCGTTATTCGCAAGGTTGACTGTAGCTCTGCCTGCTACCAAGAGTACATAAACCAGAGTGTGCAACTGTGCATATCAGATCTGAAACAGCGCAGTTCGTGCACTGCGTCACCCTGATGAGGTCAGCCAAGCCGCGACTTGCGTACAGCTCAAATTTTCATGTTTCATAGCCCGGAAATCAGCCAAGTTTGCTTGATTTTAGACGTCCAGTTTCAGTATTTCGGTGTTTTGTGTGACTGTGTGCTGCGTACATCCACCGTCAAGTAAAGGCACCAGGCTATCCGTATCAAAAAACCTAAATCAGGTTAAACTCAGTGACCTGCACCACCGCGACTGGTTACGCAACTTTTCACCGTACCTGTGGCTTACCATGCACGAATTACGCTCCCACAAGAACCATCCCGAGTTGCACACTCTGGTTTATGTACTCTTGCTGTTACCGGTAGCAAGAGTACATAACCCCCAAGAGTGTGCAGCTGCCTGCACAACCTCTATGCTGTGCTGCGACGGCAGAACTTCACATCACGTGACATGGTTCAAAAGGTTATGCTGGCAAACAGTGCAAGTGACCACAAGAGAGTTGTACCCGAAGCTGGGTTGCGTACAACCCTGTATCTTTCATGCACAGAGTGCAAATAATGTGTACGGGCTCATCACGTGATGTGAAGTTCTGCCGTCGCAGACCCCATAGCTGGAGTTGCACACTCTTGGGGGTTATGTACTCTTGTCGGTAGTCTTTGCTTTTCAGATTGCTATGGATATAGGTCAGCGTCTAAACTGGTCTTAAAAGAATTTAGACACTGACCAAGGTACATAGCAATCTGCAGAGTTGAGGCATGAAACCTGGCAGTAGCGAGATGCACACTGCTCGTTCTGACCGTGCCTCCTGCAGCACTTCCACCACTAGGGAAGGCCTGCACGCTGCTTCCAGATGGCGCCACGATAGTTAGAGGATGCACCGCGCTTCCACTGGCAGCGACTATCACACACTCCTGGCGCTGGTCGACGCAGTCACGGACTGTACAACGCCAGTGCCTAGAGCGCTAACCCTGCTGCACCGCCTGCGCTGCTTTTGCTAGCTGGCATTGTATGTTCGGTGTCCGCACCTGCAGCAAATGCCAGCACACTGCCGCCAGCACTGATACTGTAACAACGATTCGCCAATAACAACACTTGTCCCACGCCCAGTCGAGGGTCACTATTCGGCAGGTTGACTGTAAATGGTTGATTCAAATGGTGGTAAATACTGAAGGACTAAATACACACCTGGCACTATGGCGATAAACGAGAGAGCTTGGAAGCTCAGGGCGTTACGCTATTCTTTTTTGCCTTGATGACCTAGGCAAAAAAAGCATAGGGATGTTATAAATTTTCTTATCAATTTCTCCTATTTTTTTTTTAAGACATAACCTGGGATTCGAACCCGCACTATCGCCCTGCATGCACCCCCCGATACACTTCGCATACATACTAATTCTTCCAAGTTGCTTCACGTTATGATCTTGCATTTGAAAGCCCTATTTGAATATTGTGGCCAGCTGTTTGTGGCCAGCCGTCTTTGATGGTATGGTACGGTACGGGACAGGTACGGTCGAGGGTAATACGACACCGTCTACCGCCTTGATGACCTAGGCAAAAAAAGCATAGATGTTATAAATTTTTCAATTCTCCTATTTTTGTTTCAAGGCATAACCTGGGATTCGAACCCGCACTATCGCCCTACATGCATTCCCCGGTACACTTCGCATTCATACTCATTCTTCCTAGTTGCTTCACGTTATGATCTTGCGTTTGAAAGCCCTATTTGAATATTGTGGCCAGCTGTTTGTGGCCAGCTGTCTTTGATGGTACGGTACGGGACAGATACGGGATAGCGCCAGGCGTGACACAAACAAACAAACAAATACCAAAAAAAGCTGTGTGGACCCTGGCTAGCGCCAGACGTTACTGGTTACTGAAGTAACGTCTTCTGCATAGCTACGGGAATAAACGCCTGCTTGTTGACTGTAGATGGCGTCGGAAACCAGAGATCAAAGATCGGCATGCAATACTAATAGAATAGGGAACCTGCACTGAGTAGTGTTAGTACGTGATTTTTGCACTCACAGGCTGTCACAGCTGACATCATTCCTGTAGTATTCCTCCGATGCCTGAATGTGATATATTTGGTACTTCTACCGAAACCGACGATTGATCTACAGTCAACTTTGCGAATAACGACACTCGGCGGGGCATCGGAAAAGTTCCTTGTTCGCGAAGTGTCCTTATACCCGAAGCCCCATTTGAATGTTTGTGAACCCATATGTACTTCTTTTCATTTGTGTGTTTATGGTAGATACTGGCAAACTGAAATCAAGCCACGGATTCCCCTGGACAGCTATGTGGTTGATTTTGCAGTCCTTTCTGACGGGCGTGTGACGGTTGTCGAGCTCAATCCGTTCAAGACTACCACCGGCGCATGCCTCTTTTCCTGGAGCCATCACAGGTGGGTGTTTGGTGGGGAGGGATTTGGTAGATGGGCATGCGTATATGTGTGTGCTCGTGTGTGTGTGTGTGCGTGGGTTTTTTTTCTACAAGATAACCACAAACCATCATGGTGCAAATGCCGGCAAAAACGCACAGAGATGCACATAGCGATGGCAGCCGAAGCGGTGGAGGTGGGGCAAGAGCAGCTAAACCGACCAGGGTCTCGGTTTCAGCACTGCTCATGCGCGACAAACAGACAAACACACGTACGAAAATAGAAAAAAATGACCTGGAGCACTACAGAGCAAATGGGAAATAAGGGTGGCAGCATGGACACGGAATGTGTTGAATGGGAGGAAAAGTTGAGGTGCAGGCACACAATACCTTGACTGCATACGCCCAGCAGCAGGCATCCGTGTGCATGCGGGTGTGTGTGGTTATCCATTCTGGGTATAGCTAGATGCACATGCACCTTTCAACATTGTGTTTGTGTGTGAGCGCGCTTGTCACGCATTTCCCGTGTGTGCGTGCTTTTGTGCCCTGACCTCTCTATCATGCAGGGAAATCCTCGAAAGCAGACCATTCGAGTTCCGCATCCACGAGGACATCGTGCCGCAGCTGCCAAACTACGTGGAGCACGCTTTGCCAGAGGCATTCCGCCAGTCGGCGAAAGACGAGTCCCTTGCGTCACTGAGCGACCTACAGAGACTGTACGCGGGAGAGTCACAGACATCATCGCCACCTCGATGCAGTATCCAATGAGATGCTTCTGCTGTGCCTGTCAACGATCCGAACATTTTGGGAATGGCATAATGCTTACGATCTTATAAGTAGCGACTTTGGCGGTTGTACATGTTTTAGACTTAGTTGGTTACTCCTACGTGGAGTTCCCGCTTCCCGCCAGGTTAATTGACACTTGACCGACTCACGGCTGCTATGTAGAGCACACAAGGAGCACCTTGATCATTACATTAGATTGTCTTTGTAATATGTTTAATGATCTGCCCGGCGTTCGCTGTAACACGTGCTTCTGGCCGATAGGGAGACAGACCTTGACATTTGGTAGACTTTACGAGTGAGTCCAGCTGATTCATCTGTCACGCACATATGCACAAGCACGTGCACATGCGTGCATGCCGGCATGCGCCCACACACACACACACACACACGCACGTACACACACACACACACCTTGGACCTTGGACGCCCATCGCCGTAAGGCGATGATAGCTAGCGAGCTGAGCAATATCTTGCATGGCGTTTGAGGTCTCCTGACCGACCAAAAACGCGACCACAGGGGCAGGGGAATGTGTCCACCCTCTGCACAGGAGCGCGACGATGCTGTGTAAGTTGCCTCCAATCTGCGCGGTTCTGAGCTGCGTCATACCAGCCCCTATCCGAGATCTCTGCCTCCTTCAAGTCAGCGCTGATGACATCCCGGTACCTCTTCCTGGGACCATGGCGAGGGCGGGTTGCTGAGAGCTCCCCGAAGAGAACCTGTTTCGGCAAGCGGCCCGAAGCCATCCTCGCACACACACACACACACACACACACACACACACACACTGAGCCACTCACAGACAAACCTGCATACTAGCTGGTGGTGATTGCCTCTCTGCAAACGGTAACAAGCAGCTGCTCCAATCTATGTCCACCACATGCCTTGCTTCATCACTCTACCATGCACGTGACGGTGCTGCAAGACCATGCACACCCACTGGCAGACAGAATAGTAATTATGCTTGCACCATGTAAGCCGTGCAACCTTTTATTACTCTTCTTGCAGTTCAAGTTTTCTTTTAGAAAAACAGTTAAAACTGTTTTTCTCCTGTGTATTTAATACACCACATGTAATACTTCTTTGAGGTAGTTTTTACTTACAACTTGACTCCACTCGTGTTTATCACCATTGTGCATGAAGAATTGAAGATTGGCATGAGCTTGATGTGACTGTCTCAGTTGATAATTATACGGTCGACCATCTTTAGGACTAACACCAAGGGACCGACGGTATCTGTTTGCAATAGCGGGAGTTCTTCTCCATATTTTATACCCAGTGCATACACTGTGTTTAGCCCGTGGAGTTAGAACTTGTGGACTGCACAGACTGAGAGCATACATTGATGTGAAATTCTAAAACGGTGAACATATCACTCTACTCATTCCGAAATTTCGTTTCTAACTTTTACTGTTTCACCTGGAGGATGGGCTGTGCGTAAAATTTGCGGCGAATCCAAAAATGTTTGCAGCAGAGAGACCATGTGTGTGAGTGCTCAGACTGCATGACCAGAGATGAAATCGAGTGGATATCCTTTAACAGTACAGTGATATAATACTTTTAAAATAGGACAGTTAGCATGCTGAAAAATAAATAAGAAATTGTGGACGGCATTCGCACAGCACAGCTGCCAGCAGCGTCCTCTCACACAGATGTATGCAACAAAGCAGGGGAGGGAGGGGGCTGAAGCGTACACGTAACGGCGGTGCATGAAGCCGGGCGAGTAGAGCAATGCTTCGTACATTCCCCACTCCAGCTCGATGCTCCCGAACGCCATTGCGAACTGGAGTGCGTGCAAAATACGAGACAAAGGAAAAGCAGGTTTGATAGCTGTGCAACGCCGGGGCAGCTCTCTCCCCAGTTCAAGGATGAAGAGTGCTACGGGCGAAGCCCACCTGGCATCAGATTTTCAAAAGAACGCGAGCAAATACCAGTGTTGCCAACAGCATCACCGGCAAAGACACCAGTAATATCGCAGGAGCAGCAGCAGAGGAAACAGCAATAGCAGCACCACCATCAGCTGTAGTGGTGATTGACATAGGTTGAGCAAGTACCTCGTCTTCTACACATGCCCAATAAGTATTTAACATGTTTTACAATTTGTACCAGCAGAATAAAAAACTGTCACCAATTACAAAATCAAGTCAATACCTTTTATATTCCGCAACATGTATATGTTTCCTGCTCGCCAGTTCCAGTGCACAGTCGGCACTCCTTGCACACGGTACCAAACTACCGGCTTAACACACAGCAACAATGACCACCAAGACCATGCTCTGCTGAGCTGAGGCAGATAGACTCGAAATTGGCGCCACCTGACCGGGTGGCACACGAGCAAAACACAGTGACACGGCTGCAGCGTCCGGAAGAACCACGGCAACGAGCTCAGCGGTGCGAGATGAGCTCAACCGTAGATGAAATCAGTCGACACCGTCCGCCACTGGTAACTGATAACAAATACCCGCTGCCCCGAACCACGTGTGTGTGCTGTTGCAGCTTTGGTTGAATTGAGCATTGACCATGCGCGTGTGCTGTTGCAGCCTTGGTTGAATCGAGCATTGATCTACCGATGGGTGCATCAGCTGTACGAGGAGTTCAGACCACGTTCCTTCAAGTCAATGTCCGCCTGTGCCTGCGCCATGTTCTCCACTGCGTCCCTGAAGCCTGGCTCAAGCTGCAGACACCGTGCAAAGTCACTGACGGCTTGCTCGTAGCGAGCTGCACAAACACACACGTGCACACACAAACATACACATATATACACACGCGCATGCACGCACACACGAACACACATACACACACACACCATGTACTATGTACCATGTATATGCCCGTCGCAAGAGAAGCACGCAAATCAGCAAATGCACTGGATGTGCGCCCACAGGTTTCCTCTTTATAGCGACGATAGCGGATCTGATTCAGGATGAAACAGATCAAGACAAGCGCCAGATAACGGTCTAATCCACACAACTGGCGAAGCCATGAGAATCCCCCCCCCCCCCCCCCCCCCCCCCCTGGACACCTGGTCTACACCACACGGAGTGCACACACACACACACGCACACACACGCGTGCAGGCGCACACGCACGCGCGTTCGTGCAGGAAGTTTAACTAACCTAGACGATAATGGATCTGTCCACGGTTGTAGAACGCTACGGACAGCTGAGGATCACACTCTATGGCTTGTGTATAGTCCACACTAGCCTCGTTGAAATCCACACGCATGTATTTGATCTGGCCACGGTTGTTATACGCTAGTCCCAACAGCTTCCGATCCGCGGGTTCAGTGCAGCTTCCGTGCTTCGCGATGAACGCATCGTACAGAGGCTCCGCTTTCTGCCTGTCTTCAAGCTGAGTCAGGTCGATTGCCTTCGCAGCCTCTAAATCTGCTGCGATGCTCATTTCGGATCTCTTCCTGAATTATTATAATTTTTTTTATGAATGACTGTTGAGAATGTCTGGAAAGTTTGACCTTCTGGAAGTTCTGGTGCTGGAAAATAGGGGTGATCCAGATATGACTGGTACTACAAGCTTGCTATTTTTATGGTAGACTAGAAACACTAGAAAAGGGGGAGAGAAGAGAGACAGCCAGAAACTACTTGATACTTTTTACTTTTAATTAGTAAGGTTATCTTTTTGTTGTAGTAGTGTCTATCGATCACGTCATGACACACACAAAACAAAAACTGAAAAACAGGACGGGATGATGTCATCATGAAGAGTTTCGCCGGCGAATCGCCGCCGCGAAAAGCGCAAATCGCCGGGCGCTGCACCGCTCATGGCGCGCGCTAGCAAGTACTACTACACGACACTAGCTTTAGTAGATCTACGTACGTAGATCTAGCTACAAGCTACGTCGTTGCGCTTGCGCTGGAAGACCGCGTCACCGCGCTGTCCTGTGCAGTTCGTGAAAAAAAACTGAAAAGTTTCAAGTCGCTAGCCGGATGACAGTACGCGAAATGAGCTTTGAATGCAATAATTTTTATGTGATTGTTTTCTTCTTTGAAAAGCAAGGTTTCCTGGTTCTGTTTGGAGTGCAACTAGTGGATGTAGCTGGTCTTCTTCATCTAGATTTATTGGAGACAAACAGCTTCTTGGCGTTCATATTGGGGCTGATCGATAGCCTAAACTGCTGCCTCTCCGGTTGAGGAAAACAGTTGCAAACACTCGATCCCCACTTTTATCGGACTCTCTTTCCAGAAACACCACATGGCTGACGAGTAAGTTACTAGTACTGATGTGATCGTAGAAGTGCGCGTATGTTCTGTTCAACCCGTGCAAATACTGGCTCTCGTTCTGTCTCCCTGATTTTCGTCGTCAGCGCATGCCTTTATTGTTCGCCACCAAAACGGTGGGATAATTCCGCTTCGTTTTGAACTGAAAATTTAAATCTGGTTAAAATGTGATGGCGTTATGGATACATTCATGTTGTGTACCGATCGAAATTTCTTTGCTGTTCCATCCAGCGAAAGGCCTCGATGTTGTACAGCTTATCTTGCATCTCGCCCATGATCTCGTCTTCGTATATTTCCTGGGACCAGTCACCTATGTGTTCATGCATGTTGTAGATTGAAAAACATCAGTAGAATACTTACCGAGCATTTTCACGGAAAGCAAGGCGGGCAGGAAATTGTAGCTTCCAGCGTATATGTCCGCTGCTTGACAGACGCATCGCCGGTATCAACAGGGGCAGTGCCTGTAGCCTGTGGCGAGAGATATTTGGCTGTGCACCCGTTGTCGTTGAAATATCCACCTCCAGGGGCTGATGTAAAAAATGTATTGGCCAAATTTTGAACATGATGACACCAACAGTTCTTTACATGTGCGTGTGCTGTGTGGACCGTGACATGTGGGAACGTGCCGGTGTGTCCTCAAAGACTGAAGTATGCGCCCCATTTTGGGGCAGGGGCTGCAGAGAAATACGTGGGCAAGTGAAAATCCAAACTTCGACATCATCATTATTCATTTTTCTCATATCTTTCTCATACATATTCATATCGCAGATTTCTCGTTTTTGGTAGGAATCGGAGAATCCTCTCTCCGGTGAGAAGGCAGTATTGCCTGTGCCCTGAGCGAATTGAAATAAAAGAATACAACGACTTCGCTGCACGCACATTGACCTTTCACAAACGCAACAAGATCACTTTGACTTGAACGAGATGAAAAACCATAGTGCAAAACAGCCATTAGCAGCTTACCGTAATGTCACGTATTAAAGCCGATGGCAGCTAGGCATCTATTCACAACAGGCTTCTATTCGAATCAGGTATCTATGTATGTCAACACTAAAACCAGGCGTGTGTGCTGAAAGTGTATCTTGAAAATCAGGCTTGTGTTCAAAACAGGCTTTGATACAAGACACTACGGTACATGTATTAGACAGGTGCTGGCGTCCACTGCTCAAATGGACGTCTGGGAAAGCAGGCGAGCGCAGGATTGAATCGATTCATGAATCCATTCGCATGCATTCAAGTCGTTCGATTTTCATGAGCCCTGGAATCCATTCACCCTACCGTAGTGACGCGCATATAAGCGCATGTGCCTATACCCGGGCATAAGCACACCCTCACAAATAAGCGCATGGGCTTATAAGTGAACCTAAATGCAGTCCATCCCGCGACACACAGACACCACGAAAACACCATGTTCACATAGTTCAATGTGCATTGCGGTATTGCACTATGTGCATAATTATACAAGGTACCGGTACACTAGCAACTCAAGCGCATGCGCCTATGTGTGAGACAAAACGACCCGCAACAAATAGCAAATAACGCAAAAACTCACTCATATAAAGCGCACGTGCCTTTATGTGCGTCACTACGGTATTCACATGGGGTGATGTGAATAGCGCGCATAATCGAACTCACTCACTGTTCTTTGTTTACCACGTTTTAGGAGGCGTCCATAATTATCGCACTTTTTTAACGAAACGAAATAATTTTCGTTATGGGGTGGGATGCGGGTTGACCAATTTCGTTTCAGAAAACTTTGATACATGTACAGGGATGAATTTACTGTCATGTTTTTGCATAGCAGTTTTTGCCATGCAAAATCTCAATTGTGGCGTAAGCTACAAAAAGCATGGATAGCCTGTATGTGTATGTATTGCAGTTTTCGGCGTGTCACTGTGATTTTTGAGTAGCAGTAGATCGATTTTTTTGCGTAGCAAACTGCGATGCGATACCGGATAAATTCATCCCTGATGTACATGGCCATAGGAGCATTGACACGCTTGCGACTTTTGTTGCATATGCATGTATATGTCAACAACTTGTTTACGTTCTGAGGGGGAGGGAGGGGTTGGGCCTACAGTCCATTCAGAAAAAGACGGACTTCTAGCTTTTGGCCATAAATGGGTCAAACTTTGAGTTTTTTTAGAATTTTTTTCTGCAATCCCCTATGGAATCCTCTTCCAATTATGTTTCTGAAGTTTTTTTCTCCAAAAAGCAAGCCATAACAAGAATAGGATTTCGGCCAGGTTTTGCCCCCAAAGCATTGAATTGGGAAAAACCGTAAAAATCCAGGCCGTTTGACCCCGTCTGCAACAGTGCATTGTGCGGTTTGAACCCAAGTTCAGGTACCCTTTTTGGACCCTTTTTCAAATTTCAAATTTCGCAGCACTGCACTGTGTACGATGAAATCACGAAAAATCGCCAAATACGGGAGCTCGCCAGAGCCAGGGCCCATCTTTTTATGAATGGACTGTAAACTAAACTTCGTTTGATGAAAAAAGTTCGACGGCCCCTTAGTTGATGCTACTTCTGCATGTAGATTGATGTATGAGGTTGAAAATCTCCTGTGGATGGCTTCTATTTTATTTTTCATATTTCCTGTTATAGAATTGCGATAAACAAAACGAGCTGAACAGTCATTTTCACAAAGGCTTTACTGTGTTCAACACGAGTGGATACGATGGCGGTGAAGAACAGGGAAGGAAAAACAAATGTGATATGGAAGAAATGATGAAAAAACACAAGAAAGCCTTTGTGTAATGACTGTTCAGCTCGTTTTGTTAATCGCAATTCTAAAACTATTGTCGCCTCGTTGTTTATTTACATATTTCCTGTTACAGCTGTATGGGTAGATGTAGAAGCATTGTGTGTGCGTGTACGTGGGTGTGTGTGTGTGTTTGTGTGTGGTGTGTGCGTGCGTGTGTGTGCATGTGTTTGCTTGGTGGCTTCGTATCATCTGTGTTGTTGGTATACAGAGGAAGCACCCCACCGGCACAGAATCTGTATGAAATCCTTGGTCTAGACAAGCATGCAACAGATGAAGAGATCAAGCGTGCATACAAGAAGGTAGTCTCTCTCTCTCTCTCTCTCTCTCTCTCTCTCTCTCTCTCTCTCTCTCTCTCTCTCTCTCTCTCTCTCTCTCTCTCTCTCTCATACATGTCTGAAATGTTATTCAGAGTGTAAAGTTTTGAAACCCTATCCTGGGATGACGGCTACACCTTAGCTCAGTGGTTAGAGCATTGCTGGCCTCAAGCGAAGGTCCCTGGTTCGAATCCTGGTGGTGACAGTTATTTTTTTTCCTCAGACTTTTCCCGTTTGTGTCTTTCCATCAAACCAGTGAAAACCCTACCCTGTGTGTCAAACTATATCACGTTTGCACAGTGGCTTCCCGCTAACACATTTCCATTGCATTATGCCACACAACCTAGCTAATGTCTCGCCTTGTCACCTTCTCAAAACTGTCCGGCCGTTCTCCATATCACCTCGCCCCTCTGTGGAAATGTTGTCCTATAGCAGCGCCATTTTTGGGGGTTTAGATTGCAGTCATGCCTTGTGTTAGTGTGCATGCTATGCTGTGTCCCTGTGTCCGGCTGTGAAGAGTGCATGCCCTCACACTCTCTGATGGGGAGCAAGTGACCTCGCAGTCTAATGGGGGAAACATGACCCCAGACTCCCATGGGGAGCGAGTGACCTCACACTCTGATGGGTAGAGCAAGCACTCACACTCTGATGGGGAGAGATTCACCTCACACTCTGAGGAGGTGCTGCCTTTCAACTCCACCAGGCACTAATGACCAGACTCAACTTGTTCTCATGTTCATTTGCTATCCACAGAGGAAGCAGGAAGATAGTCTCTTTACCCGGTGATCGATTTTGAAAAGAGCTGTCTGGAGAACATTTAGCTTAGTGTGAATAAGCCTCTTATACGGGCAATCACCGAACGTGGTATCACTGGCCTGACACAACAACTAAAGATAAAGAAAAACGAACAGCTCAGTGTAGTGTGTTTACTGTGTGAGCCTTGAGACTGGTTGCAGCACTCTCTCTCTCTCTCTCTCTCTCTCTCTCTCTCTCTCTCTCTCTCTCTCTCTCTCTCTCTCTCTCTCTCTCTCCACTATCCAAACTTGTCGAGCACCCTACTGAAGGTCGTCTCTCCTGTGCTTTTCTTCCTTGTCCTAGCTTGCACTGAAGCACCACCCGGACAAGAATGTCGGCGAAGGGAACCAGGATGCCACGGAAAAGGTACGTGCATTGATGCCAACACCATGGGGGGGGGGGGGGGTATGATTAGCCCACTGACTCCATGTATGAAACTCCTCACTCTTGCATACACACATCGCTGCCTCTTTAACATTACGGTATATATTCGGATCTTGGCTGTGCATTCATTTATCAGTTGTCTGGTGATCGCCTATGGGCATGGAGCTACTGTAAAAGCAATAATTTCCCGTGGTGTTTTATTTTCGGTAACTTCG
Source organism: Sycon ciliatum (assembly GCF_964019385.1). Classification (NCBI taxonomy): domain Eukaryota; kingdom Metazoa; phylum Porifera; class Calcarea; order Leucosolenida; family Sycettidae; genus Sycon; species Sycon ciliatum. The sequence goes on from NC_088655.1 coordinate 19,188,033, forward strand.
GTGCCGAAATTTTTACCGAAAAAGGCGAAAATAAAACTCGTTAACCCTTTGCATGCTGAGTACGAGTTAACTCGCGCTTTATGCATGACCAGATCCACTACGTACGAGTTAACTCGCAAAAAATTCGCGCGATATATCGCAGTGCATAGACCAGTGTACAAACTTTCGTAACTTCGTCAAACATAAACGCATCGCAACATACGTTGGAAAGTTCTTGACCTCATCTTTCCGGGGATATAAAGTTCTTCGCGATAGGATAAGAAATAATCGAGCGGCGACAAGATGAACACGGAAATCACGTTCCAGAATGAAGGCGAATTTTTTGTTCATGACTTCTTTTTGTTGAGGAGCGTGCTACGGGATTTCCCTTTGGCACGGCGCATGCGTGATGGACATCAAATGAAGCGCTTGGATCTCAGCCTTCCAGCGCAGTTTGAATTGTGAACATACGTTGAATTTGGGCAAGAAGCCGAACAAGAATGTGAAATGGAGTTGTTGTGCCGTTCTGAGGCAAGGTGGAGTAGTTTGGAGAGGACGTGGAAGTGGCCCTGATGTGTCTATGGAGCTGAGATTTGCCAGGATGGATTCGCTTGGTCCTGATCTTTCCAACGAGCCCAGGACGATGAAAATCCATCAACAGGTGGAGTGAAATGAGAATAAATTTCGTTCGGAGCTGTGAGTGCATACTCCACCAAGAAAGTCAGTGCGCTGGAAAGCCAGTGGATTGGAGAATAGGGGCCCAGCATGCAAAGGGTTAAAGAAATCCGATGTTGGATGACCTCTTTTTTCATATCCTGGGAGCTGTGGCATCATTCATGATCCACAGCAAGAAGGCAGCAATGCCTGTACCTATGGTGAAGAAGAATAAATGTAAAAAAAATGATAAAGGTAACATGGACGTAACTTGTGGCACGGAGTTACGGAGTTGAGCCGTTGCGTGTAGTGTGCATCGTTGTACCCTGCACGTACCATCTGGCTCCAGACAGTTGCTCCGCGAAACTTGCCTGCAACCGTCACGTGAGCAGCAGAACCAACATAGCACTCAGCGAAATTTTAGTGAGCTTGTGTATTGTCCTGCTTCGTGCACCAACTGCAACATCACGGCGTTGCTTTTGTTCGCCAAAGCATGCGTGTCCATCGGTGTGATCAATGATATTGTTGTTTGTCTTCGTTTTGTTCCGTTCCACTATCTCCTTGTCCTTCTCTCGTTGCAGTTTAAACAGATCAACACGGCAAAGACAGTCTTGCTGAACCCAAAGAAGCGCAAGTGTTATGACCGATATGGCGACTATGGCCTCACGATGGCTGATCAGCTGGGTGATGATGTAAGTTTGCACTGATGTGTGCCGGCAATACCATCTTCAGTCATGATGTGCTGTGTGATTTCTATCTGTCTACACTACTGTTGGTGGCCGGAAAACTGGGGGGAGGGTCAGCCTCGTAGCCTCGGCCATTCTTATTTCCATGTAATGCAGTCTATGCACAGTTGAGTCATCGTGTGTACATTGGTATACTGTGCTTGGTGAAATTCTTGGCTGTTCGTTCTCTGGCGCCCGGCAGTACTGTAGTATCTTTCTTTCTCTCTCAGTCTTTCTCCCCGCTCTCTTTAGCTCTCCTCTCTCTCTCTCTCTCTCTCTCTCTCTCTCTCTCTCTCTCTCTCTCTCTCTCTCTCTCTCTCTCTCTCTCTCTCTCTCTCTCTCTCTCTCTCTCTCTCTCTCTCTCTCTCTCTCTCTCTCTCTCTCTCTCTCTCTCTCTCTCTCTCTCTCTCTCTCTCTCTGTGCCTTGTGCACATGATGTGCGATAATCTTGGTTGCACGCCTGCTGTCTAAACCCTAACTATTGGTAGTTGTGCTGCTGTACTGTATACATTCTCTCTGCACGTGCAAATGTTATTGTGCATACGCTTTCGTGTTGTGATTTGTTTTCCAGGGCATTGACTTATTGCTGAAGATTGACACCTGGTGGTGCAAGGTCAGTACTGTCCCCTATTTGTTGTATAACGAATCTTGACTTGAAGCATCTCCGAAATTTGGAAAGCCGGCACCTTCTCAGGCCAGCCTAGACTTCCCGTGATTGTTAACCCTTCAAAAGCTAAACAGTGGCTTCACCTTCCACGTGCCGCCATGGCTTAGGGGTTAAAGCGCCTGTCTAGTAAACAGGAGATCCCCGGTTCGAATCCGGGTGGTGGCTTGGTTTTTTATATTTTTTTTTAGAAAAGCGTTTCTTTCGCTTGGATTCCCTGGCCGAGGTAATTTCCACATCAAACTGCAGTAATCCGCAGATGTGGAAGTTACCTCTGTCATATTATTGGGCAAAAAACCTGTTTGACTTTGCGAAGTAAGATAAAGAATACATACATGCATACCTCGGCCATGGAATCCACGCGAAGCAAATGACTAGAACATTTTAACATTCGTTGGAAAGGAGAAGAAGACAGTAGATTTCAGTGGAAACGCCCGGGACAGAGATCGCCAGAACCTCGGAATGTTGTGTTTGTTTCAATTTTTTTTGGAGATGAATCAACAACAAATATGACTCTCATCGGGTGTAGATACGGCCTGGCATATTACCTTCTGTGAGAGCAAAGCGTTTCAGGTTGTGTCGACTGTAGGGCGGTTCGATTGCTAATAGGCCGTCGAAGTCTGACGTCACAGCTTCTTGACAACGCGTAGTTACTTGGTCAAGTGGTGACAAACAAAAGTTGCGACACCTGCACGTGTCGTGTTTCCAGTGGCAGCAGCATGCAGTGAACACAGCTACAGCATCACTTTGACTGAGGAGCGCGCCAGCGAGACTATTTATTTCAAGTAAACTGCTACTTGTCGCCGAGTTTGTAGTTTTCGCTTCGTAGAGAAGGAGAAGCCGAAGCTGATTTTTTGCTTGGCCACTGCTGTGCCTGTACTGTCGTTCGGCTTTATACGTAGTCACCGGCCAAGAAGCAATGATGGGTGTCTCCGTTATTTCTATCGCAGCGATCGCTGATTTCTTTTAGTTCTGAGACCAACCAACTCTGGGCTCGTTTCCTTGTCCAGCGGCAAGCGAAAATCAGAACTCCCATAGTCTCAGGTGCTGGTGAATACTGAGCAGGAAAACACTGCACGATGGCTTGAGAGCGAAGGAGAAACTATTACTTTTTGAAATAAAAACAAATTTTGAAGTCGCGATCTTGCACCAGCTCGCCCCAGTCAAAGTGATGCCGTGACCTTTGGAAACACGACAAGTGCAGGTGACGCGGCTTTTGTTTGTCACCACTTGGCCTTGTAACTACGTCAGCTAGTATGCTAGTCTGTGGTATACACGTCGACGGCAGTGGCACAGGTTTGCTCGAGGAGGTACTTGTACACTGCTACCATAAAGCGTAGCAGTGCTGCCTTGGATGGGGGAGTGTTCAGGATTACAGCGAGTTAGAGCATTCCTTTAGGAGATTAGACCGAATGGGAAGGATCGGTGTAGGATGTCAAGACGTGTTGCTGGGAGGGGTTTGACAGCCGAGAACTGGAAGGCGTGGGAGTGTTTCACTTGATGTTGTGGGCGGGCTCAGGGGCAGCAGGTGGAAACACATGTGTGTGTATGAGTGTGTGGCTGTGTGAGGCTATGCACAAACAGGTGATTATTATTTCTCTCCGTAATTTCTCTTCCTTTCGGTTCATTTTTGTGTATGTTGTGTTGTTACTGTTGTTGTGTGCGTCGACAGGGCCTGTGCTGCTTCTGCGGCATCATCACACTGTGCTACTGCTGCTGCTGCGCATGCTGCTGCTGTGCGCCGTGCCGCAAGCCCAAGGACTTCGACGACGCGGACATGGAGCCGCCGTCGGATGACGAGACCGAGGTCATCACCAAGGAACCGACCAGTGCCTATCAGAGCTTCGACAACACCACCCCGCCGCCGTCCGGCTCCGGCGATTCGCAGCCCATCGTTCTCGGACCGCCCTGAGCAACGACATCATCATCATCATCGTCGATTGTATCTCCTTGGTGTGTGTGTGTGTGTGTGTGTGTGTGTGTGTGTGTGTGTGTGTGTGTGTGTGTGTGTGTGTGTTATGACCGCAATAGTTGTCATCATTATCATCATGATCTCTGTCCTCGTCATTGCCACGGCGATTCAAACGAGTCTGGTGTCACACCCGGGGACTGCGTGCCTGCTGCAGGAGCCAGCCCGCCTTCTGTGATGACGCGATGTGCGGCAACGACAGATCATCGCTGATCTATCTCCATATATATCTCTCTTCTTCTTCTTCTTCTTCTTCTCTCTCTCTCTCTCTCTCTCTCTCTCTCTCTCTCTCTCTCTCTCTCTCTCTCTCTCTCTCTCTCTCTCTCTGTCGCTCTCTCTAGCTTTACGGAGTAGCGGCGGACAACTCAACTCGTTCATCCAAAATTGTCCTCCCCGTCCCCGTCAAATGGCGACCAATTATTTTAGGCCGTATATTCTCGTACTGTCTTTGATTTTCTTTCTCTACTTGGTCCCTGGAATGGGCCGTTTGATTTGTTTATTATTAGTGTACATCTGGTTTTAATGTGCAAACTCTAGGACTCATTTTTAATTCGACTTTTAGGAAAAGCGTCCGTGCTTGCCATATGTTGGATCGTCTTCATACAGTCTTTCCTTGTGTTTACTTTTTTTCTATGATTGTTTTTCATGGGTTGTGTTGTGTTGTTGCAGCACGTGTCCGGCCCGATGTCGCTGTCTTGTGTACATGTGGACGTGTGCAGACCTGTGCACGGCCGCCTGCTCGTATCTTGTATGCTGAGCGGCTTCAGGGCCCGTGGCGGGGGCGTTGGGGGCCCCGTGTCAGGGGCGTCTGAAGGTATTCAACATTGGTGCGGACATGAGGTGTTTGTGTGTGTGTGGTTGGGGGGGGGGGGGGGTGGAACAGTACAGTGTGCCCAATTATATCCGATAGTATTGCGTCAAAATCGCAAGACGAAATTATTGCCTGCCTCACCGTTTCCGATGCCCCCTGCACGGTGAGTTTTCCTGTGTCCGTGGTGCCTGCTGGTGAGCATGGCTGCACTGCCAAGCCACAGGTGGTGTTTTTTAGCGAATGTAGGCTTGCTGTCAGTGGGCGTGGGTGCAGCAAGTATCTTGTGCCACGGGGTGCAAGGACCAAAGAGGGCTGCATTTCCCCTGGCATGCAGCTACAGTCAATTTCGCTGTAACTAATAATTTAACGAATGCGGATATAACGACAATTCGCGAATAATGACAGACTGACCATGCCCAGAGCAAATTTGACTGTATATCGATTTGTATCCAAACCGGTGTTGAGAGTGTTACATCATAATATCACTTCACTCGGTCGGTTTGTATCATCGGTCATAAGCGCCCTGGTCATCTCCTCGGCGACGAGTCGGCATCCGTATATTCATGACAGAGTGTCATAGTACTCTATGTCTCAGTGAATTCCCTCTATGGGGCACCGAGGTTTATGGAGATGGTACGCTTTCCAATGGCCGAAGAGTTGGAAAGCCGATGTCTTTGTGGGTAACTTGAGCTTAATTATGTGCTCAAACTCCATGCGAAGTCACCATTGCATGTCGACCCACCGTGCTCACAGCAGAGACTTCTGTGTGCGTGTGTGTTTGTTGTTGTGAAAGTGCCAAGACCAGTGGACCACAAAGCCTGCTGCTGTTTCGTAGACTACGTGTCCTGTGCTGCATGTAGCCAGTCGAGCTGCTATGAGTGCGAAATCATTAGTCCGGTAAACACACCATTTGACGCCCATCGCCGGAGGCCGCTGAATAATAGAGCTGCTACAGCAGAAGCCATAGTAACTTGTGCTGGGATTGCACCATTCAACAGCTTGCAAGGCTGAAGAATTGACCGCCACTATTCAGCCTGGTCTACACCACACACCAACAGACACCAAGACAGAGGGGTTGTCTTATTTCTTCCAGAGTCATAATTTCATCATCTACAACTACACTACTACTAGTATTGGAATAACAAGACTACTTCCAGGTAGTAGTAGTAATAAGACTACTTCCAGGTAGTAGTAGTAATAAGACTACTTCCAGGTAGTAGTGCGTCAGTATGGTTGGGCATGTAGCTTCAGGAAGAATTGCGTTAAGAAGAGCTGCACTCGAGTGCGTTCACAAGGCGAGCAAAAACCTTGATTGTCCAAACACAATAGAAAATTTACAAAATAGAAAACGAATACTGCAAGCCCTGCTTGATGGCATACGGTGTGTGAAAACAATAATGAATTTAGGAGAGCAGAAAGGACCACGCTGTGTGACAGTTTTCTAGATTATGCAGTCTACAACAATTATCAACGAATGCGTGCTGCAGCGGAAATAGAGAGTGAGAGAGAAAGGGGGGGGGGCACAAGAAGGGGGAAAGTCCAAAGGAAGAATTCAAGTGTCACAAGTACCCTGAACAATAGGGATTGCAAGTGATTGGTGTGAAAGGGAAAGAAACGAGAAGACCTGCTTCTACTTCGAAAATATTTGAACATATGAAAGTCATGAATATACTTATCGGCAAATATCAAGTCAAGCTAGGTGTGAACATGTGTCAATGATCGCTGGATACCTAATCAGTTAGTGAGCAAATGCTGCTACAACAAATCTTTGGTCGAAAAAAAGGATTGATGTGGACGAAATTAGAGAAGGAGAAAGCTTGCCAATTGAGGACAGATCAAACTAAGCGTGAACAAATTGCAGAGGATTGACAATGGCTCTATGACCCCGGTTTGGATCAGATCTTCGACTACGAGGATATGGTGAACTTGGACATCTGTGCAGAGCAGACACTCCACACAGACATAGCACGCTCATGCCTGCCATGCAGCGGGCTATTCTGGGCATTTGCAGTTTATGATGAACTTGGACATCTGTGCAGAGCAAGACACTCCACACAGACACAGCACGCTCATGCCTGTGACATGCAGTCGGCTATTCTGGCCATTGACAGTTTATGCCGAGGCGACGGAGGAAGACTCGCTGGTGCTGTCGGGAGCCTGCTTGAAGTGCGGGTTGGTGATGGCTGCGTTGCCGGCCATCATCATTGTCTCCTCGTGCTCGTTGTGTCTTCCGAGCGTCGACGTGCCGAACGAGTCCTTGCGGTTCAGCGACGAGTTGCGGCGCAGGCTGTCGTTGCCCAGGACAACACTGCCATTGGAAGCCGATTCGCCGCTCTTGCTGCTGCCGTTGCTGCGCTGGCTGTCTTTGCGCGACAGGCTGCTGAACGGCTTGTTGAGGCTGGCCAGGCTGGTGCGGCTGAAGCGGCTCATGCGGCTGAAGCGGCTGGCGCCCGCCGAGGTGCTGCGCGTCTTGCCCAGCGAGGAGCTGCCGCCGCTGCTGCTGCTGGTGGAGAGCAGGCCGGTGGAGATGGCCGTCTCGCGGACCGTGTTGCGTATCTCGCGGTTCAGCACCACGCACAGCACGAACACGCCCAGGCCCTGCAGCGTGGTGGCGATGGCGAACAGGTACTCGAAGATGCGCGCAGTGGTGCCTGTGCTGGCCAGAGCCACGAACGCAAACACCCAGACGATGCTCAGCTGGTTGAAGATGGTCAAGTTGATCTTGGTCTGAGCACGGCCCCTGTGGTAGGTAAAAAGAGAGAGAAAGAGAGAGAGAGAGAGAGAGAGAGAGAGAGAGAGAGAGAGAGAGAGATAGATAGATAGATAGAGAGAGAGAGAGAGAGAGAGAGAGAGAGAGAGGGAGAGAGAGAGAGAGAGAGAGAGAGAGAGAGAGAGAGAGAGGGGAGAGAGAGAGAGAGAGAGAGAGAGAGAGAGAGAGAGAGAGAGAGAGAGAGAGAGAGGGAGAGAGAGAGAGAGGGAGAGAGAGAGGGAGAGAGAGAGAGAGAGAGAGAGAGAGAGAGGACCAGTTATTACTGACAGCAGAAATGTGTTTAAAAAAAAAGTAAATTATCGTGTCCGTTCTCGAAGGGAACTCACGATGGCCGCTAACACCCGGTAAACACTAGCAGCAGAGACGTGTGTTAACAGTCATACCAAGAGTAGATAAACAAGAGTGTGAAACTCGCGGATGGGTAGGCCCACGGCGGAATTTTTTGTTGACGTAATCTCTTCGACGACGCACGAGCTGCGAGGCTTTCGGAAAGTTTTCCCTCGTGCTCTTGGCCGGCTTTACACTACAAGGTCGGTGCCCAGCACGTGCTCTCACACTGCTCCGCGGCGAAATGCGCGTTCTTCTGAAAAAAGGTGACGTCAACAAAAAATTCCGCCGTGGGCGGGGGTATCTGCAGATTATGCAGGAGAGATCCGGAGTTGCACACTCTTGTTTATCTACTTCTGGTCATACCCTGCTCTAAACTGAGCATGTAGAGTATAGATAGAGCAACTGGTTGTCAGGCTGCCAATGCGAATCTCAGCGAAAAGGTACAGAGAGTCTACATGCGAGCATTCGTCCTCTTTTTTTCTTCTTTTTCTTCATCTACACCATCTTTTTGCACGTGTGGATTGCGCGTCAACAATTCGACACAAATCCAAGAAAATTGATCAAGGTGATTTCTTGTCTTTGAAAGTGAATTAGTGACGATAATCTTCCACTGATATTTGACTCTAGAAAACGTTCCTTAATAATATGGAAGAATATACAGAGAAATCTGTCTAAGACGACCGCTCAAGGGACCTTCAAGATGTGGTCCCTGTTACCAGGTGGTCTCCTTATCCAGGGTGAATTGACTGGAAATAGCATCCCTTGCTCCTGATTCCAGTGGTCTTCTAGGACAGGTGGCCGCCTTATCCGAGTGGCCGCCTTGACAGGTTCTACTATACATGTACTTAACCTCTTCGTCCCTTTCAGACATGGGTAGACCGTCTACTATCGACTGTGCATTCTGCATTATTTTTCTCAATTTTACGCTTTCCTGCACCTCAGAGTGACTTACTTCTTGACGTCGTACTTGGAGATGCTCTTGCGGTTCAAGGTCCTGAGTACCAGTATGAAGACAACTATGTTGACCAGCCAAATAGCACCCATCTCAGCGATGAAGGTGCCGAAGTACCAAGAGCTGCTCTTGAACCAACAGCTGCAAGGGCAAATGAAGAGAAAGTGGGAGGTTTGTTAATTGCATAGAGATAACATATACGTACACACACGCTCGCACACTCGTCAACACACGCCCGCGCTCGTACATACAAACACACACACACACAAACATACACAGACGTGCACACACACATACCCACACACATGTACGCAGACCGGCCGGCAGCTATGAAGAATACGTACTAGTGCTTCGAGACGTAGACGTCCTGGTGGCCAGCAAACTCAGCCAAGATGGTAATCAGAACCATACAGGAAGGAATACCTGTAGTACACATGCAGACATACACAGATACACACACACACGTACACACATATCCACACACATATCCACACACATTCACACACATACACAAAACACACATGTGCACGCACAATGACAATGCAGAACAAGAATCATAAGAGAGAGAGGCATGGTGATAGGGTGTGTGTGTGTGTGTGTGTGTGTGTGTGTGTGTGTGTGTGTATGTGTGAGTAAGAGAGAGAAAGAAAGAGAGAGAGAGAGAGAGAGAGAGAGAGAGAGAGAGAGAGAGAGAGAGAGAGAGAGAGAGAGATAGAATGAAAGAAAGGGCGGGGGAGTGAGAGATAAAGAGAGACAAGACAGTACTACCGGGCACCGAAGAACGGAGCACTAAAAAAACAACAAAAGTAAACCACTTGAAAAACAAGTCGATGCGGCTCACATTGCGATAGTCGAATTAGCAATGACAAACAGGGTAGATGTGTGTATTTCGTTACAAAAAAATTCTAAAAAGGTCGGCGTGGAGACAAGAAACCTAATATCGATGAAAGTAAAGTCAGCGCACTCATACCACAAGAACAATGGAACAAAACCTTAAGATTTGAACATCGTTATTCATGTGATAACCGTCAGAAATCGTCATCCCACCGAGGGTTGGCTGAGAATTTACTTTCATCGATAACAATTTCTAAGTTAGGTGTGGCTGATACTCCGGACAATATGGTACTCACCCCAGCCGATCAAGTGGTAGTAGTTCATGATGTTCTTGGACTTGCGGCTGAAAATTGTCACCAGATTGCGGTACAGGTTGATGGCCATCACCAACGACCTGTAAAGCACACGCGCCGCACACGACAGAACACATTGAGCAGCTAACTGCAGTGAACATTGAAACGTAACGGAGACCGTTTTTAATACTTATAATAAAAATCACCGGAGGATGTACCCAGTGCAGGGATGAATTTACTGCCATGTTTTTGCATAGCAGTTTTTCCTATGCAAAATCTCAATTGTGGCGTAAGCTACAAAAAGCATGAATAGCCTGTACATGTATGTATCGCAGTTTTCTGCGTGTCACTGTGATTCTTGAGTAACAGTAGATCGATTTTGCGTAGCAAACTGCGCTGCGATACCCGATAAATTCATCCCTGCAGTGTGCTGACAGTGCTCAATCTGTATAATAAAAATCATGTAAAGGAGGAAATTTTCCTTTAGCCAGCGGAGAGGGCTCAACCCAGTAACATGGAGCACTCTAAGTCACCTGATGTTTGCATTGTGCAAGAAACCCGGAGTTGCAACGAACTCTGTAAACCTTTTTTGTGCCTTTTTTGTGTAATTATGTATATCATGGACATAGCTATCAGTCACAAGAGCAACCACATTCCTACCTATCAAGATTAGTGTGCGTGCTGAAGAAGTTGGTTGGTTGTTGTTCATGGAGATTCGCCACCCCCCTTTCCTCTTACCCCCCCCTTCCTCTTACCCCCCTTCCTCTTACCCCCCCCTTTCCTCTTACCCCCCCCCCCCACTCACCAGCACATAGTTGCCAGGACAAAGAAGTGCATGAGGATGGCCATGGCGTGACACGTGGTGTTGCTGCCGGTGCTCTCCGCGCCCACCAGCAGGAAGAGCAGTGAGCAGAACATGCAGAAACTGAAGCAGAACGTGATCTTCATGGCACTCATACCGCGTAGTTTCTAACACAACAGTAGCAGCAGCAGCAGCAGCAGAGAAGCATAACAGCAGCAAACACATTTACTTCATTGTTCTGTCCAGCTTGGGTGTATGGGCAGGCTTCTGGACTGTCTGAACAGGGAGTCGCTCTGCATGCTTATCACTCCGTACAGCTATCGCTAGTGAGCTGTGCCGTTGCAGAGCAACTGGTCTGGCTGATGGTGTTATAATGAAAGCAAGTCATCGCCATGTCTGCAAGGGAAAGCAGTGTGTTTATCAATGCAGGGTTGATGATGAATGAGTGAGTGGCGAGTGGGTGAGTATATCAAATACAAGCAGTGGAAGATGCTCGTGGTGGGGAGTTGATGGTGCGGAGCAGAGAGTAAGCAGGAAGGACAGAAAGAGGAAGTAGGTGAGTGAGTGAGAGACAGGTAGGCAGGCAGACAGGCACACATTCTGGTTATACATGCATAGTGATAGAAAGACACACACACACACTTACACCCCCCCCCCCCCCCCTTCCCACACACACACACATGGGAAGACAGCGAACCAGCCAATTCGACCTACCTTGAACAGTGCAATGACGATGCAGGTCAATCCCAGCCCGATCATCGACAGGATACCACAGGCCAAGCTGATAATGGACAGCGTCTCCGTGTGCTCATCCATGGTTGGCGAGTAGCTGGCCAGGATGGCAAAGTTTGTGAGATGCTCACAGCTGCACTTGGTGCTGGTCACATTGGAGAAAATCTTGCGGCACCCTACGTGATCCAGAAACCAGCAGCAAAACACGACACACCACTGTGAGCTTGAGCATTGTGATAGACGGGAAACAGGGATGCAAGTTGATGTGTTAACACTTCAAGAACCCGCCCGAGTCTAGTGGAATGGCCGTTAGTCGACCTAGAAAGGAAAGGAGATTCAACGCTGACTTCCCATTGCCTATTTGATGATATGAACATTGCAGTAATTGTATGACGCATGTATGTTTACCTTCGCTAGACCACATTCTCTTCTCGTAGTTCCAGTGAACGCATCGATGTTCGCATGTCACATTGATGGCGCACGCGTCGTGCCTGAGCGTGAACACCACGTCCTCGGCCAGGTGTGCGTGGTCAATTCCGCTGACGTTCAGCGCCACCACCGGGGACACAATGCTCTCCGAGTCCGGCACGGTCTTGCGTACGAACAGCTTGTCGTCGTCGTAGAGAACCAGGTTGACCACGCTGGGGTTGTTGGTGTTGAGCAGTTCACGCGGTACGGTGATGTCGGCGAGTTCGTCGCCGCTGCCCGCTGGTCGGCTGGGCGCGTGATGCGTGGCGCTGGTGTTGGCCAGCATGAGCTGAAGTGACACACAGGCGTACATGAACACACACGCATGCATGCACATGCACACACACACACACACACACGTGCACACACACACACACACATGTACACGCGCACATGTGCACACAAAGACGTTGAACAAAAAAAATTAAAGATGCCATGTCTATTCAAACGACTCCACAAAGAGCAGTTATTCAACCCTGATGCAGGCATCAAACTCTCCATGCTGATGGACATGGACGTTATGATGAGAAATCTGATTTCTTCTGCAATCTGAAAGATTGCAATTGCCTGAACGATTCGATTTGAAGTGAAGCCATCAGACTATGGGATTTAGGTGACCTTGCAAGATGCAGAAGAGTGCTAAACATGCTTGTGCAAAGCCGAGTGCGGAACACAAGTATTCGTATACTATTCAACATTTCATGGCTCGTCCAACGAGTGCCAGGAATAAATTAATGCGAATGAAAGGTGACAGCCAACCATGGCATTTCAATCAGGCTGTTGCCTTTAGCAAGTCTAGTGGAGTTGACTCAGTTGTGGATCCAGGAGGGGTGGGGGATTCCTGGATTACGCGAAACCCCCTGAATTTCGGAAAGGTAATACTGAAAACCATATGCACATACACATACAGGCATCAGCTATCCAGTTTTGGCTAAAACTGGAAACCCCCTCTGTAGAAATCTCTGGATCCGCCCCTGGAACTCTCGACTGCCAGCTTCACTCACCTTGCCCTTGCCGCCGGAATGCCGATAGACGCCCATGCGAATGCCGGTGAAGGACTGGCGGGAGACTTTCTTAGCACTGATAGCTATGTTCTCCCTGCACAGAGGAGGTAGAAACACAATGCACATGCCCCGGCTCGGATTAGATGTAAAAAGAATTTGTGTGAAAGGCCCTTTATATGAACAATCATAGAACATGATATCACTGGCCTGGCACAACAAAATAATGAAAAAGCAAAACATATTTCTTTCTAAAAGAAAAAGAAATTTAAACTTGACGAGCTGTAAAAATACGTAGGTTTCCCAATGGCATCAACACTGACAACAGTCATGGACGCTCTACTTATCACATGACAACAAGATAATTTAATTATTTATTTATTTTATTCCAAGCAACACATGGCTGGGGTAGCCAATGACCACTTTGCGTGGAATGTACAAAGTAAAGGGACGTACGGGTGTGAGTAAACCTAACTAGCTTCCATAACTATATAGTCTGAAGGTGCAGCAGCTAGGCACACAACTGACAGAGTACCCAGACATTCAACGACCTGACACCTAGCTCCAACAGAAAAGAGAAGAGATTTGATTAGAGTTATGGGGAAAAGAAAACGCCTGCTTAGAATATTCATGATAACAACGTGTTGACAAGTCACACGACTGGTAAATTTCGTGTTTCTCTTGAACGCGATTGCGGTCCCAGGATGTAACAAAATTACAGTGAACCTGCGTTTACCGGACCGTGTACCATGCACAATCCTGTATTGACTGGACAGAATTTCATGCACCAAAGAGCTGTGGATCGAACGTGCATCCATGGATCAATGGCGGATATCATGGTAGATTCCGCTGCACCAGGAGCATCCGGTGAAGGTAGGTTCTGATGCATACAGGGGCGTCGCACACGGTACGGTCACTACGGTATTGACCGTACCGCTATTTGCCCCAAGTACCCCGAGATTCAATACAATACACCGATTTGGGCTCTAAATTTCCAAAATTTTCGGCTCAGCCATCCATCCCCCACGAGTAAATTGTACTTCAGATGGCTGACCGTACCACACTGAAATACCTTCCGACACCCCTGGAATAGAATATGACACCTGGTTAGATAGAGCCATGACTCACATTGGCTTGGAGAAGCTGTTTCCGTCTGGCTTGCCGTGCAGGTAGGTGCCGCCAAAGCCCTCCAGCGCCACCGAGATGTTCTTGGCGCCGTCCTTGCTGCTGCGCAGCGCGTCCGGGCTGGCCGTCAGGACGGAGTCGACGGCCTGCAGGGCCTTGTCCTGTGATGCTGCACTAGCGCCGCGCAGCGACAGCAGGTCAGCAATGTGATCTAGAGGACACACACACACACACACACACACACACACACGCACACAAACACACACACACACACACACACACACACACATAGGACATCGAAAATCTACTTCAATGAAACATATTTGTGAAACATCACTCCAACACTCCAATAGCAGTATACTCACTACGAGTAAAATAAAATCGTTTTTTGTTCCACCAAAGATTCTTGGTTAGAGGGAAGCGAACCAACGCACCAAGCACAGAAGCCACAAAGTTTCGACTAGGTATTCCATACCGTTCTCTAAAGGCCGAATGCAGTGAAAACTACATGCTGAGCGACATTAGAGGACAATGACGTACATACTAGACAGCTACTATTCCTTACCAGCCACCTCGTTGATCACGCTCGGTGACAGCTCATCTACGGTGAGCTTATCCAGGATCAGGTCAGCCACCTGGTCCGCATTACCAACGTCGATGATGTTGGGGAAGTCCTTGCTCTCGGTTGTAATAACAGGTGCAACAGTCGTGGACGGGATCTGGAAAACAAAACGAAAATATATTGAGGGATAGATGGAGAAATGGATAAATAGATGGATGGATAGAGAAATGACATTACAGGAGCTGCCAGATATCGAGTACATGTATTTCAAAGGTTGGAGCGGGGTTTTAGGAAGACCAGAAGCCTATCATCCATGATCGGTCTTTGTTCTAGTCATGGTTAGTTCTTCGGAGCATTCTTCCATTCATACCTATGCCATTCTCCTGTAATACACTCTCCAATGAGTTTCCAGTATGAACATACATGCATGGTGGAACACCGGCCAGTAAAGCACTATGCTATAACAAATATACGTGACGACATACAGACGTGTGTGTGTGTGGGGGGGGGGGTACGTGTGTGTGTACGTGTGTGTGTGTGTGTCTGTGCGCGCTTGTGTGTATGCGCACAAGGATGGGTGCATGTCGACAACACACTCCATGCTCACCTTGGTATCGCAAAGTATTCCGTTGTGTGTGGCTGGACACTTGCACTTGAAGTGAGCAATCAGGTCCTGGCAAGTTGCACCGTTCTTACATGGGCTGCTTGCACACTCATCAACATCAACCTGAGCAGTATTGTGGAAAAACAGAAAGGTCCCAGACTGTCCAATGGAGTGCTCGATGGCCAAGGACACAGCTACTTGCAACAAGAAGACGAGCGAGAAAGCGGCGTGATTTTGAGTTTCACTCATAAGCAGGCAATCAACCACGCGTGCAGCTCACTTGGGACACGGGGGGGTTGCACCCCTCTGAACATTTCGACCTGGGTTCAGCATGCATATAATGACCATGAATGACATGCACCAGCCGTCCTACACATATGCGGCTGTGCACTCCCCTTGAAGGGGGACCAGCTACGCCCCGTGATCAACTGTTGGCTGATGATTGCCTTAGTGTGTTTGAAACTCACACTCACAACATTGTCTTACTCGTCTCCTCGCCGTGAGCAGGAAAACTGCACCAGGTGAAAAGGATCAGGACGGACGTTTTATTCCCACCAGTCAGGGTATATTCTAGGACGAATTTCCAACCGGTTACGGTCCAATGAAGAGTGGGGGTCCGGGGGTCCCCCGCGGAAATGTTTTTCAAAATACAACCCAAATATGGCACTCGACATGGTTCGACCGTACGGACCGTACAAACTCGTGACCCTAGTACCAGCCCACGCGGCTTCGCTGGAAGTATCCGTCCAGAAAAAAGCGTTTGACCATTCACAGCTCCATTCACCCACAGAAAAGTACGGGCGGTTGGAACTGATTTGTAACTTTTCAACCGGTCGCCAACAATTTCAACCGGTCGAAAACCGGTTGGGGCGGTTCTAGAAAATTCCCTGCACCTAACAATGGCCACGCATAGAAGTTTCTTTGGGGTAATCCCCATCATGTACTTGCCAGACTTGATCAGATTCACAATTTGGTAAAGTTCTGTGTTCACGACAGTGAAACCTGTCTAAGACGAGACTGCCCAGGGGACCATCCAAAACGGGGTCTCTGTTACCAGGTGGCCTCCTTATTAGGGGTCATTTGACTGGAAGTAGCATCCCTTGGTCCTGGTTGCAGCAGTATTCTAGGACAGGTGGTCGCCTTGACAGGTTTACTGAATCAAGAATCACCATCGGTCTTAGAGTCTATTATACCTACAGGGCAATGGTTATGACATCATGGCTTGAAGTTTTTTTTTTTGCCAAATGAGCTCATTGTAAAAGACCATGCTTTGTACCAGCAACCACCACTCTATACCAGGGGTCGACTGTTCCTCGCTGCCGGAAAGGACGAACGGGAAAACGTACATGCAACTATGGACATTTACACACACACCCTAGAGGAGCTGGGCAGTTTGACGTACATGTACTGCACTGATCTGGTATGGGAGAGCCGAATGAAACCTTCTCCCCTCTATTGTCGCCATGGCTGGCTATCGCGCACATCACCTTTTCATTGGCTAGTGCCACGTGATTGTGGAAAAATAAAATAGAAAAAAAAGAAAACCAACATTTAAAACTCGTACCTTGTAGGCTAAATAAACCAACATTTTCATTCATTTATACATAGACTTACGCTGCAGAATTTTCCGGCCATGCCCGGCTGACACAAGCAGTTGTAGTACTTGCCCTTGACATTCTGGCAGGTCGAGCCCGATGAACAGTTGTTGCTCTTGCATGTGTCAACGAACGCCTCGCATCTTCTGCCAGTGTAACCTGGACAAGGGGGGTAGGTAATGCAAACAATAGGTTGAGAAAAACATCCGGAGAAAACAAACATCCGGAGACAGTGTACTGTTACTTCACAACTATTTGGTCAACCACTATTTCCCATACTTTCGGTGCATCTCTTCCAACCTAAAATGTCAATACACACACACACACATCACTGGCCAGTGGCTTGCTAAGTTCGTCGACACTCACCGGTGGCACATGTGCATTTGAAGTCGTTGATGAGATCCGTACAAATGCCGCCGTTAGCACACGGTGTCCTGGCGCAGGCGTCATCCAGGTCCTGGCAGATCGGAGCGTGTGTACCCACTGGGCACTGGCACTGGAATGCATTCACCTTGTCCACACACACTCCACTGCACGTGTATGGTGCAAGAGGTAATATAGGACACACAGGATGAATGAGAGAGGCGTGTAGCTCATGATATACAGATACAAAGAATTTGGTAGCAATGGAATTCACTCAACTCTATGCAAAGACACCATGGGTCTGATGAAAACTCGTATGCATGAGGGGAGGAATACAAACAGTGAGAGACAGACAGAGGCACGGACAAAGCGACTCACAGACAAAGAGACAAAGAGACAAGGCAGAGCGAGAGGAAAGAGAGAGAAAGGACAGAAGAGAGAGAGTGGAAAAGTGAGGAAAGTGAGGAGTGAGGGAGAGAAAGTGGGAGAAAGTGTGTGTGGGTGGGTGTGTGCTGGTGGGACGGGCGGGTGTAGACACCAACAACCCAACTCCGGCTTCCACATTGCCTATATTGATCACGAATACTCATCACTCACTTGTTAGTGCATGGGTTGGATGCACATTCATCAATGTTCACTTCACAGTGTGTACCCTTGTAGCCAGCTGGACACTTGCATGCATATGACTGGTTGCCGTCAATGCACTGTCCTGGACCGCAACTGCAGCACACAACCACACAGAAATGCTTTCTTTTATCTTTCTCTCATCACCCATTCTTTTCACTTCCCCCTCCATAATTTGCTACCATGCTATTGAGAATCTATGCTCGTTTGGTCCTGCGAATTCAAATGAAGCAAACAAACGAAAACAAAACAATACAGCATCGTCAAGTGCTGGATCACACCCATTGCCTGCGCACAAGGCTCAACACATGCCAGGTTTACAGAGGCAATGTACGCAGTCGAACCCAGGCAGGCTAATGGCCGTACCTTACAGTGCCAACATTAAATTTCTACATCCTCCGAGAGGTAAAGTATCAGCCAAGCCCTAGTTGATCAAATACAGATGCTACATTGTACAGTCAGACCTCGCTTATTGTTTGTTTGTTTGTATTCTTTATTTAGAGTGGGAAGTCCAAAACAGGCCCTAGCCTAATAACAATGGTCCCACTAGTGAGGGAATGCTGTATATCTGTGCATAAGCCTAGCGGATCCGGTCCTCTTTTATCCGGATCCCTCGCCGTCCGGAAGACCGTCCGGAAGTCCGGAAGAAAATCGTTGGTTACCGATTTACAGCATAGGTCAAGCATACATAATAATTATAGTATGTGTTCGATTATCCGGTTCCCTCGCCTATCTGGATATTTTTTCTGGAAAACGGATGTGTGCGGTTACGCGAGGTCTGACTGTAGTACCACAGGGACGGCTGAGCCGGTCTGGTTGGTCAGGCCGTGACCAGAACAACTGTTTGGCCTACCGACACGTGTAATTTAAATTACTATCCGCAAAGTAACGTTATGAAAGACTTTGGTAAGGCGGGAACAATCGAAACCTGCTTCTGCTGGTCTTGTGTAGCCATGAAGCCAGTGCAGCCTTTGAGGGACAGTGTTGTTGGCGTTGTTTATTTTATTTTACATCGCATGTCAAACGGGCAGTTCTGCCCAATAATATGAAAGCGATGACAACCAGTAAGAAGAGTGTACAGTCAGACATTGCTTAACCGCACACATCCGTTATCCACAAAAGTAGCCGGATAGGCGAGGGAACCGAATAATCAAGCACACATACTGTATTGATACATGGCATTATGCTGTAAATCGGTAACCAACGATTTTCTTCCAGATGGCGAGGGATCCGGATAAAAGAGGACCGGATAAGCGAGGTCCGACTGTACTCATTGAACACTACCAGACTAAGCGCTCGATTACAGTATTGCCATCGCGCCAATTCAAACATACGGAGGTTCTGTTTTAGAACTCAAACAGCACTCCCTTTCACGGCTCTACACCATAAATATAAATACTCCACAGTACGGGGCCTTACCTGACACGCGCACAATCGTCCACGCTGGCGTCGCACCTCTGGCCCGTCCAGCCCGTCTGGCACACGCACGAGTAGCCCGACGGCGTGTCGCGACAGTTGCCGTTCATGCACGGACTCGACTGGCAGTCGTTAGTGGCACTCTGGCATCGGTCTCCATGGAAACCAGGTCGGCACGTGCAATTGTACATGTTGACCAGGTCTTGGCAGCTGTGAGGGAATTGAACGGAGAGAAGAGACAGTTGCTTAGATGAGCGCTTGAGAAAGGAATTTGAAAGTGCCGGAGAAAGATCACCCCAATTTTGCTAACTATAATTTGGCTCACAGGGACAGTATTTCCTTCTGCTCACATCAGCACTCCAGTTACTCTAATTAGTAAAACATGCATTTCTCTAACGCAAAATCTGAACACAATAATGTAAGGACGTATGTATGTATGTACGCATACACACACACGCATGCACATGTATGCTACACTCATACACGTGCACACACGTACATGTGCATACACGTACATGTGCATACACATACACATACACACACACACACAAACACACACGCGCACTGACTACAGCGGCTTACGTTGCCTGATTGAGACACGGCGAGCTAGCACATTCGTCCACGTTCACCGAACAGTCCAACCCTGCGTATCCTGGCTGACACTGGCACACGCTGCTGTTGATGAAGTCAATACAGTGGCCTTGCGGAACACTGCACTGGCCGGCGTTGCAGTTATCAACAAGCACTGTATGTTGTACAACACAACAGGAAGCACAAAGTCAGAGGTGGCAATAGATGATATGCCAAATAATGTGAAGCTAGACTTGGGAGTGCATTGCACACCACTTGCATACCAATCATACTACAGTGTGTATATGGCAGGCGCTGAGCTCTGCAGGAGCACAAGTCACAGGTAACCATGCAACTTTGAACTCTGTACGCACTTGCTCTGCAATGCTCTCCCACGTCTAGCTTCACGCTATTTGGCATATCATGTAATGCAGCATGATGCCAGTCAGAGACTGATAAAATTGAACAAAACTCATTATCGTGCTGATCTAGCCCTCTTTGCGCACTTTATTTTGGCCTACAAGAATAATAATTCTCCCGTGGAAGGTGTTAGGATGAACCCGAGATGTATTATCGTCAGCTGGATGCCTACTGTATTGTCAAACGAAACATTTAAAAGTGCTGTTTGCTGAATACAATCTACTCCATTATCACACACACACGTGAAGGAGTTAAAGTTGGCAAACAGAAGCAGTCACCAATACAATTCTGTGGTGATGATAGAATGATACTCTCTGTGCGATTTCAATCGGTTACGATTGCGATCGGTCTGGAAGTCTGAGCTCCGTGTGTGAGACTTAACAAGGCCAAAACAGCTCCAGAGATTGAGTTGAAACAGTTTTTAGGAATGGTCTTTTTAATGTTGCCATTTCCGTACAATCATTGAGCACTTACGGAGCTTTCTGAGAATGGCTACCGAGCCAGTGCTTGCGGTCTGGGTGCCCGCAATGTAGATAGCCTGTGCCGATTGGCGACCGCCGCTTGTCGTCACGTAGAGAGCCGAGTCGGTCAGTGAGACTGGCAACGGCACGGCGGTGCCTGGCGCGGGAAAGACGAAGCGGTCGATCTTGTGCATGCGAGCGCTGTACTTGTAGACAAAGTAGCGCCCATGCTGCTCCTGCCCGGCAATGTAGGGCCCGTCGAGGCCCTGCCCGGCCGCGTCGTCAAGCGTCTCCAGACCGATGACAGTGCCGTACTGGCCGGCGGTGTGCGACAGCAGAGCGCCGGTGCTCGGCTGCACGGTGCTGTAGAACACCAGCGGGGAGTTGCGATTGAACGCCGTGCCACCTGCAGTGCGTCACACACACACACACACACACACACACACACACACACACACACACCGGGGAGGGGGTGAAGACAGAATAATTATAGTTAGAAATATCGTAATATAAAAAGAACACATTCCGCCGTAATCATCGTACAACAAAGAAAAACAGAGGGTTAACCGGGTGTTAGCGGCCGTCGTGAGTTCCCTTCGGGAACGGACACGATAATTTACTTTTTTTTTCATCAGTGGAATTATCGTGACTGAGCGTAATCCGTACAAAACAATGATTAAGTATGCAATAATGTGTTATCGTATTTCAACGATTATACATG
Organism: Sycon ciliatum; assembly: GCF_964019385.1. Taxonomy (NCBI): domain Eukaryota; kingdom Metazoa; phylum Porifera; class Calcarea; order Leucosolenida; family Sycettidae; genus Sycon; species Sycon ciliatum. Next base: position 19,209,478 of record NC_088655.1, read on the forward strand.
TGCGTCACATTCGATTAGAAGTCCCACCCCTGCTTTCACGTTACTAATATTGTCTAAAGTATATTCACATAAGTAGGTCGTAACTCTCGGTTTGAAGTCGCGTGTCCGCAATTCCGAATCACATGCATCTTGATGGGAAAAGGCCATAGATATGGCATGTGATTTTCACTAGTTTGAGGGAAAGACACAAACGGGAAAAGTGACAAAAGAGTAGCAATATTTCCACTGAAATTCGTCCAAGGGTGCCCCAGGGGCGTGCTCGGCCCCCCAACTAGGGGGGTGCACGGGAGCCGAGGGGAGCCCCCCCCCCCCCCGGCGATTTTCTGCAATTTGTTTGCAACCTTTCTTGAATTTTAGAGCATATTTGCATACATTACAATTGCAATTACCCAGATTGAAAATTTTTGGGGGGGGTGCACATGCCCCCCGTGCCCATCGCCGAGCACGCGCCTGTGCCCGGTAGACCGAAGTGCCCAGATAATTTCGGGGTCCGAAAAACTGAGGCATGAGTGCAAATACATGTACTTACTGAGAACCAGGGTCTCGCTGGTGCTCATGACAACGATGCCAATAGTTGTGACCTGTTCCATGATGATAAGTATTGCATGGGCTACTCAGGAATGACTTCACCGTTCACAGAAGGTGACGAACAGGCAAGAGCAAAGTGAGAAATTTTCAAATTGTTTTTCTTGAAGAACTGGAAATGTGTGCTCGTGCTAAGACTCACACATTTGATTGTACTTACTGAGAACCAGAGTCTTGCTGGTGCTGATGACACTGATGCTGTGCACGGACGCCAATCCCGTCCACGACGGCAGCACATTGAGCTCCCAGGCCTTGGTGGCGCCAGCGCTGGTGACTGTGAACGCCATGGCGTACGCCGCGGTCGTCGCGGTGACCGCCGTGCCATTCGTGTTGCCGCCAGCGACCACCACGCGTCCCGCCGTGTCCACGGCGACGGTGTGAGCGCTGAAGGTTGCCGTGCCGATCGTGAACGTGGACGCGGTGGTTGCCGTGGTAGTGCTCATCATGCGTACAAACGAGCGCAGCACTCCGCTCACCGTATGCGCGCCCGTACTATATAGGGTAGCGCCGTCGTTGGACAGAGCAATCGCCTCCACCTTGGCGCCGCTGTGCGTCTTCTCCCAGAGCTGCGTTCCGTCAACGGCGTTCAGGCACATGACAAACGCATTCTGTGTGCTGCTGGATGCGTCCAGCGTGTTACCGGCCAGGTACACATGACCACCGCTGACGAACAAGGAGCTGGTGAGCGTGGCGGATGCCTTCGAATGGCTCTTCGTCCACAGAACGGTTCCGGCGGAGGAGCGACTGGTCACCACCACCGACTTGCTGCCGGTGCCTGCCGTCGTCCACGATGTGCTCGTTGAGTAAACATTTCCAGTGGCTTGGTCCACGGCCACTCCGCCGCCTGCGCTCGAAGCCGCGGCCTTCTTCTCCCACACCAGGTCGTATTCTGCAGACAAAAAAAAACGAACAGAGCAAAACCATTTTATCACGCATCAGTAGACGAAAGGTCCAATGTGAGAGTGTTTATCTTGCAACGAGACATTTTCAGCAGCTGGCTTAGTCCTCTGGGTCTTGTGGGGCTATTCTTTGTTGCATTGTAGATGTGATTCAACTTGTGTATAGCAATTTTCACCACGCATTGTAGGCCAATACTGAGCACTTCAGTGCTTTTAAACATGTCAACATATTTTGTTGCAAACAGGTATCATCATTCGTGAAGACAATAAACACGACTGCTGGTGAGGAAGGAGCCACTTTAGAAGTCCCCATCGCTCACCACGACGTCTCACTCTTCCGTGCAACCATTCACAATGTATCCTGGACGACTTGAGTTTCCCCTGCAATCTACACCCCCCTCCCCCGCTAAGTCGACAGTAAACCGCTTCTGATCATTTGAGCTATGATCGAGGATTGGGGTAGCTCAGCCGCCACGGGCCATTTGCAGACAGTGAGTTCATTCTCCGTTCAGATCAGGACTAACATAATTACGTACTCTGCGAACATAGAAGAACAATTTTTCACCGTTGCGTGTGACAGTATTACAGGATCTACTTTTTGTCCACCTAGCACTCTGGTTTGCACCACCTGTTTTCGCTCTGTATCGTTCCTCACCGCCAATTCATTTCAGGATAGCGGTACATTGGCAGTCTTCATCTGCCAGGAAGCTGCTCATACCCATCCGCATCATAGCCAACACATGGTAATGCGAATTGTCATCGTCGAGCTTCGCCGAAAGCCATGGCCCCGGTGCGATAGTGCCAGTTTGCAAGGTTCGTACTTTTAGAGAGGTAATTGAAAAATGGTAGACTTCGGCGACACATCCTTCCGGACTGCACGAAGAGAGGGGAAGGATGGGTCGATACCTACCGACACACTACTCTGTGGTTCGGAAAGCCAGCCTCCCACAATGTTCAAGTCGTTTGCAACACATTTGTCGATGTGTTTGGCGTGACATCAGCTTTTCGCCAAGTCCTCCTTGACTGGAAAAGGCCAATGACTTCGCTTCGCTGTCAGGCCACAGGGATCGGTGAGTCTCACAGACACTGTCGCAACATCGATATTCATCTGGCACCAACTAGTCAAACTAGCTCATGGCCCACGGCCGTGGAAGCCCACATGCACACCCCATTCACCGAGATCTTATCTTCCTCCTCACGCGAGAAGCGAAGGTGACAGAATTATGTCTACGAATAATTTTCTTTCACCGATGCGGAGGCGGTTTCTCTCTTACCTTGCGGAGTGGTGGTGGCCAACACCGTGCCCGCAAACAGGGCAATCAGGAGCGTGCACAGATTGCCAGCCATTCTGCCGTCCCCGTGGGGGTGAAATCTATAATGGAAAAGCAACTATCCACCGTCGACTAAGAAAAAACTCTTCACCAAGCGCTAGCGGATAACGTTTGTTCGGAGAGCTCGGAGCTGAACTTGATCAAGTGCTGAACACCGACTGAGTTGTCCAGGTTGGCGCATGCGCGATCGTCCATTGTGTTCAGGCACGTCGGCGCTTACTCATGAATCACTGATTGCGGCAGACAGCAGCAAGAAAGTGGAAGAAAGTTGTAAACACCTCGCACGATTTTCCTGCGTGCCTGTCAACGCCAGCCAATCAGCCGTCGGCGGTGAGAAGGCTGAACCTGTCAATTGCCCGTCCCAGACAGCGACCTCATGACTGGAGTGCCTAGTCAAGTCTTTACCGTGCCCACACCACGTACATGTACATGTAGATCTACAATGCATGCAGAAAACTGTCTTTGATGTCACTTCATGCTTGTGTTTTCTCTTGTTCCATTTCCCGAATTTGGGCTGTTTTTTTTTGCTTTGGTCCTACAACACTGATAAGTGATCATTATGGCATTCAGCAAGAATTACGGGTAGACGTGTGAGCAAGCAGGGACCCTGCTGTCCTGGCGCACAGTCATGCAAATCGAACACGACCGCCTCGCACCTGTGAATCACAACGAACAGCTGACGGGGGCTAATAGTAATAACTGTTATTCAATGTCAAGCCGAGGAGGCATGCGCACATGTCTGTGGTAAATCTGTCAGCGAACCTGCTCTTGGATGAGAGGCCCAACCAGGCAGCATTCCCAGATCTGCAGACATAACAACACAATAATGTCGAGTGCCTAGTGCCCACTTTGACTCAGTACGATCACGTACGAGTACATGTGCGATCGTGGACATGGAAATCCGGTCACACGTAGGCATGGGCGGGTAATGCTAGCATTGTGGCTGGCATTATAGTCCCTTCTTTCCAGGTGGCATAATGCTGGCATTATAACACCATTTCGCACGCAAAAGTGGCATTACAAGCATAATTGCCGGTCGACAACGGTGTCATGCATGAAGCTGGCTAGGCCCAGTTCCGAAAATCGTGCACCTGAATTAGGCCTCGACCAAATATGCTAAAAAAAGAGGATATTATGCTCGTCGCATATCAGCGAAAACGTCCATAATATGCCAAAGGCTTAGCAAGATATGCAAAAAGATATGCCAAAATATGCTCGACATAGGCAGAAAGTGTAGATCATTTCAGTAGAATTACAACCTTGGAATATTCATTGGCTTCACGCTATCATGCTTATGGTGCAAATCAAAACATATCCGGAATAGTTTGGCTGGGGTGTGTCCCCAGCAGCCGTAGCGATAGTGTTCATCCATGGAGAAATGTAGCAAACGCCTCAACCATTCCAAATTCATCCATAAAAGGCATTTCTGAACGCATTTTGTCCATAATATGAATGTTTTGTCCTCATTTTCTTCAGAATATTTGAATGATATGCTGGCTTCATTCCAAAATTCCCTTTGTCGCTCAATATGCCATATGTGAACTGTCTACTTTGGCCAACCGGACAACAAAGAAGTTGAGACCAAAGCCTGGCAAAGGCAAAGAGAATGTTTTATTTTCCTGCCCATGCTTACGTGATAGTGACGTAATACTCAGTGAGTCAGGTCGCTACAAGGGCGCCGGCTCCGGTCAATCGACTGAACTATGTTACTTCTATGTCCGAGCCAGTATACTGTATAGTTATAATTATCCAGAATGATTTAGTAGGTGCAGATAAAATTAATGCTCTTCACCGAAATCCGATCTCTTCGGTCTTGTGTCAGCCCTCCGCCACTCACCTGTACACCGCAAAGCGGCCTCAGGTCTGGGGCTGCACAACGCCCGGTGTTGGTTTTTGTGTCCCGAGATCGATCCGATTTCAACAACAAAAAATCGGATTTCATCGAACAGCACTTTATGTACAATGTAATGTACAGGTGCAGGTGAAATCCGACACAAAGTTGAAAACTCGCAGTTACCATAATACTGTAGTATCCCTGCCTTGCTAGTACTGAACTGTAGCTGACTACTACATCTACATCTATTTTTACCTCTAATCATGTCACATGTACACGTACACGCACTGCATGACTCTTGTCACTCCTTTACTGACAAGCCTGCAAAGCTAATTATATCACTTCTCACTACTTGTGTTTCTCTTGCGCTTGCTGGATTGCATACTACATATCTTTGCTAGTTTAGATCATCACACCTATATTATGTACATGTAGAACTAACACCCACATGGTGTACTGTACCTCCCTGACCCTGACTGAGGTCATGCGGACAGTCATGACCCTTTCTAGATCCTGTTTGCATCCATTTGCCAATGCCCTCCCTGGCCTCTGTTCTCCTCCAAAGTTCCGCTTGCTTCTTTCATCCTTATACATTTAGATACTGTTGCTATGCCTTCCCAAGTTCTGTTTGGACTGACACAACAGACTTTTGCCCTTTTTCATGACTCATGGCTCATGCAGACGCTATGATGATCTCCTTCCTTTTCGCCCTATAAAAGCTGCCATGCTTTACTCATTTCTTCAGAGCAGAGCAGAACATAAGAGAACAGTCATATTCCTTTCAGAGTCTCTCCTGGCAGATTGAGCCGGAGCAGTTATATTCCTTTCAGAGTCCCTCCAGGCAGATTGAGCCGGAGCAGTTGTATACATAACTTCAGGCAGATTGAGCCGAAGAACATAATATTAACCAGTCTTCTTGTGTGTGCCTCCTGATACCACTCGGCGACCTATTACACTGGTGGCAGCGGTGGGATTAATTTTATAATTGCTAGATTCGAACCCACCTAGTATCTGTATTACACTGGTGGCAGCGGTGGTTAAAGTTAACGACGTTCCTTTGTAAGATTCGAACCTACCTATTACACTGGTGGCAGCGGTGCGTGAATTCGTCCCTGTAGATCTGTTTACGCAACTTCAGTCTTGTTATGTTGTTACCATCCTTAGTCAATCGTTGTCGTCAGTCTCGTTGTTAGTACCTATTACATTGATGGCAGCCTCGAACGATGAGCGGAAAGCACCGTTAATTGGCCCCCACCGCGTTTCTAAACCCATGAGGACCTGAGAACGATGCAGAATCCCGGTTCGTCAGTCCATCCATACCGCAGATCGACGCTGTCACGTACGCATTTCGGCAAAATGGATCACCATCATTCTTCAGCGAGTTTCCATGCCCGGTATGTCCCTGGACTACAGCCACCGGTATATGTACGACCCAAGCGACGTCGGCCCTTTCGTCTTCGCCCATATTGCCGATTTTGCAAGCAGATTGGCCATGCCATAGCGTATTGCTATCGTCGTCGCGATACACGGCACATCTTCCCTTCAACCCAGGTATGTCACCATTCTTCCTCTATCCCTACTCAATCATCAACCCGGTCAAATGCAACTGTTACTAGTACACATGCCACCCCTATCGTGCAAGCTACGCCGCGTATCATGCAAGCTACGCCATCCCGTGACTGTTTCCATTCTGTGATCATGATCATTGCTGCCATATTCCTCTCACTAACTCGTTTTGCTGCCAAAGTTGCTCCCCTGCTAACATCTCTCACATTTAGTGTGTTTGCTACACTACACGCTATACACAAGGCCCTCCACGTTCCTTCAGCCACTCCATCCCACAGACAATCCCACTCCCAGTCCCCGCCCCACCATTCGATCAACAGCCTAGGACTCACAACCCTCCATATCCCTTCAGGTCCGTCCAGATACATGCGTTACCCAGTTTTAGATCGCCCAACATTCCGTCCCACTGACACTCCCCTACAACCGCTTTCTCCCCGGTCTGACCACAAAGTGTCCTAGCCTTTTCGTTACCCATCCCGATCATGTCCACCCCGTTCCGACCAAGCAATCCGTTTCAGACCCCAAATACAGTATATCCCGCAAGCACGCACTCCAATAACCAGTACAAGTAACAATGATATACCGCCACATGATGCGCGAGTCTACTTTTCCCGTTGTACCGTCCCAGAGAGACGCGAATGAAGAACTGTTACCGTCCACAGTGACGCGATTTTACACATCCTTTTTTTACCGTCCGAAATTTTTCCCGCTCCACAGAGAGACAGGTCCTTCACACATTATACACACAGGGTCCCTACTTTATTATCAGTCTACCAAGCCTTGTTTAATACTTTGGAAAAATCACGAGGGCGTGATTATCTGTAGGAAGGGAGGGTGTAGTATCCCTGCCTTGCTAGTACTGAACTGTAGCTGACTACTACATCTACATCTATTTTTACCTCTAATCATGTCACATGTACACGTACACGCACTGCATGACTCTTGTCACTCCTTTACTGACAAGCCTGCAAAGCTAATTATATCACTTCTCACTACTTGTGTTTCTCTTGCGCTTGCTGGATTGCATACTACATATCTTTGCTAGTTTAGATCATCACACCTATATTATGTACATGTAGAACTAACACCCACATGGTGTACTGTACCTCCCTGACCCTGACTGAGGTCATGCGGACAGTCATGACCCTTTCTAGATCCTGTTTGCATCCATTTGCCAATGCCCTCCCTGGCCTCTGTTCTCCTCCAAAGTTCCGCTTGCTTCTTTCATCCTTATACATTTAGATACTGTTGCTATGCCTTCCCAAGTTCTGTTTGGACTGACACAACAGACTTTTGCCCTTTTTCATGACTCATGGCTCATGCAGACGCTATGATGATCTCCTTCCTTTTCGCCCTATAAAAGCTGCCATGCTTTACTCATTTCTTCAGAGCAGAGCAGAACATAAGAGAACAGTCATATTCCTTTCAGAGTCTCTCCTGGCAGATTGAGCCGGAGCAGTTATATTCCTTTCAGAGTCCCTCCAGGCAGATTGAGCCGGAGCAGTTGTATACATAACTTCAGGCAGATTGAGCCGAAGAACATAATATTAACCAGTCTTCTTGTGTGTGCCTCCTGATACCACTCGGCGACCTATTACAATACCATTGCACCATTCTAATATACACTCCTGTACACACAAAAGGCACAATGGAGGTTTGCAGATTTGTCGAAACTCAGAGTTTCTGGCGGAATGCAATCATCAGGCGACGTATGACATGTTCAGTGGGACTTGGCCACTATAAAGCTTAGGTTGGTGTTGGTGATAGCTACACAGTCATGTACAATCTAGTTGGTATTCGATTCAGCACAGAAAATATTGCTATGATGTACATGTACATTATACATGTATATACAGCGGAATGAGACTTGTTTCATTCATTGCTGTGTAATATTTGTACATGTATGTGCATGTGCAATCACTGCAATGTACATCCAGGACCGTTCGAACCGGTTTTCAAAGGGTCAATGCTAAATCAGATAGCAGACAAATCCCTGATGACCCATGCAGTAAACACGGATGCTGCAAAACGTAATGTTTCATCTCAAGTGTCAAAGGTTCCAGATCATGTCGTCACAAGCAGAAGTCAGCTACAAACCCAAACTACTTTAGACCCTGGCCTGAGAAGACAAGTTGATCAGTGGACGTCGTTTAGAGTGCTCAACACAGATGACGTTGTTATAAAACACCGACACAGAGCAACGCAGGTAAAATCAGGTAAAATTTGGGGATTAACAAATGTAGTAAACAAAGGTGTAAGCAGCAGCATTCGGCCCTGTACAGATTTGCCATCGTCCACCGCACCAACACTGCGCTCTCCAGCCGACCTCCATACGTTGCCACAGCACACCACCAGCAAAGCCACAAATCTGTTGATACGGACCTGAATTCAGCACCAACGGATGTGTCGCTTGGCTGATGCCGTGACGGTGTGCTGTGGACACGCATAGAGGTCGGCTGGAGAGGGCAGTCATGGTGCGGCGGTGGATGAAAAACAGATCTAGTAGCGTAAATATGCACACGCACAGCCATCAGGATATCACTCGTACGGGCTATGCCGCTCACTGCAGCCGGGTTTGGCTATTCTGAGAAAAAGACTAGCAATGGGTGGTCAAGGCATGACCTATGTACAGTGGATGCATGGAAGTGAGCCAGGGAAAACAGATCAACTGCGGGGTATTTCTTAACTGCGAACTAATTGAAAAAAAGAAGAAGGATGGAGCAGCATTGTTCTAAGACCCCAAAAAAGTTCCAAAACCCAAGATCTTCTCTCATCAGGTATGACACATGTGGTCCAATGTTTGGCAATCAATATCAGTGAGCACTTTTAAAGGCACACACTGCCTACAGTATGGTACACATGCCTCCGCCACGTTTCATCGACTCCATCTTCTTAACAAGCTCCTGGTTGACGCGCATCATCTCCTTGAAGATCTCGCCTTGCTTCTCCATGAACTCTTTCTGGCTGATCGCCGAGGTCTCCAGCTGGCGTTTCAGCTCATCGACTTCATCCTGCAGTGCGTTCTTGGCCTCCATTTCCTTGCCTATTCTGGCCTGGATGTCGGGGAAAAGCGGCGGAATATACTTCTTTCTGTAGTGGAGAACAATGTGTTCCATGAGGCGTTCGCGCGTCTTTCTGCGCATTTCGATGCTGCTTTCGTCGCCGCCATCCGGGTTGCTCACCATGAGGAAGGTCGGTATCCTCCGCAGCCGTGGATCGATCTCGATCAGTTGCCGCCAGTAGTCGGCCGTCTTCTGGTCGATCACGGCCGGGGCCAGATCCTTGGCTGGTGTTGCTGTGCGCACCAGCGTGGAGAACTGTGCCACGTCCGGCTGGAAAATGACGTTGATCATCTTGTCGATCGTGTCCTGCTCCTCCTTGGTGAAGCGACCGCGGGTGACGAACAGCAGCTGGTGAATTCCGTCGTCGCATTCGTGTGCCAGCTCCGCCAGCGCCACAAGAACCTTCTCCTCCGACAGGCGATTGTCACCGTACCCGATGGTATCGACGATTTTCACCGCCAGCTCTTCTCCGCCGTAGGAAACTAGAACTTTGTGCGTCGGGCGGCCGAGCGTTTCACTCATCGGAGAGTCCGACTCCGGGAATAGGTCGCCATCGTACCTTCCAGCGATACTATTGGCCAGCGTGGATTTGCCGTTACCTGTCTTGCCGATGATCACGATAGTGCGATCCGGTTTCCTGTCCGGCGGGCATGGCTTGAAGTCGTGCAATTCACATGCAGCCATTGCTTGCTACGTAGATGGAACGGACTAGCTGTAAAGGGAAAGGAAACTGGAAAAGGCCAAATGGCTCTCGATTTCAACTGGAACACGAAAGCCAGCTAGCTGTGAATGAAGTGTTTTCTGACGTGCGGATTGAGCTGCAGCCCGACTTTATACCCCTGCCCGCCGACCGGCTGTCCAGAGATGTCCAGGTCGAACAGCTAGCTGTACAACTGCACTGTGCTTCACTAAGGCCTGGCAGAATATGCGCCTCCACAGTATGTACTCATGTAGCGCTTGAGAGAAACTAAAATCGACATCGAGGAAAAAGTGCTCTCAGTGTCTCACTCGAGTCTCAGTTTGCACAAGGAGACTGCGTGCATGCGAGCCTCGAGTCGCGCGAATGCACCACAACTCACGAGACCTGGCCCTGGCCTGGGTTCTACTGGGGCGCGCACACTGACTGTGCGCGCGACATGCAGCTGATATCGATACTGACAGTCTGTAATAAGTCGCATTCATGAAGGGGAAGCACCCGAGAAAGCCAAACCAACCCCGCCAGTCATCATGCACGGCCGACCGCCGACCGGTCAGCAAAATAGCTAGCAAGGCCAAGGCCAAGCAAGGGTCAAACAGCGTGTGAGCGTGAGTCATGCATAGCAGTCGAAAGAAATAGAAGTGCAGAGCAGATAGTACAGTCAGACTACAGCTGTTGCACGATTGCTCTGTGTGTGTGCGGCGGCGCCTGAGTGTGCCTTCACTTCTTGTGAGTTTGGGAACGTAGTCGTTACTTACATGACTCTACGTCTTATTTGCAGACCACGGGAAAACACCGTCAGACTCAGACTCAGAGGCCCAGTACTACTACTAATACTGAGCACTAAGACTAAGTACTAGTACTAGTAGTAGTACTGCAATGACTGTACTGTAGTGATAATGAGTCGAGTTCATCCTTGATGAGATAAGCAGCTGGTGTGATGACTCCATCGACCCGGTCGCGTCCTCTAACTCCTCTTTCCGTTTAGCCTGAAAGAGTAGGATACGAGTCGAGTCGACCTTTTCGTGGTGTTGTCAACACATGGCAACACAAGTGTGACTCAAAGGCAAAGCGAAATTTTGATTGTAGGTGTAAGCAGTAACGGCCTACCTGTACTGTGTGCATGCACCGACGCCTGTACAACTAACTTTAGCTCATCGTGCGAGGACGTAGCTCGCTGCCAGGTCCTGCCGCTTTACCATCTAAAGAGCGAAGTACAAAAAGGAGAGGCCTGGTGCTCCAGGATAAAATTTCTCTGGCGGGCTGAGAGTGAACATTGCTGCGCTACAGTAGTTTCTGGAGATTGAACAGTGTTCAATCCGCGCTGTGTCTTTTCCACACGAAGGCGACGTGCAAGACGTCTGCAGCAAGCAGCAAAGCGCAGCACAGTATCCCGCTATCCGGTATGTCGATATCAGCGAGTCATGATGACCAGCCCGTGGATCGCACTGTTGTTGTGATCGGTAGAACGGGTAATGGAAAATCAGCGCTGGCGAACGCAATTGCTGGCCGATTTGACGGGGACTTGTTTTCCGAATCGGCAAGTCCCCACAGCCGAACTAGAGGCACGCCAGCGCACATTGTGACTCTCGACCACGAGGGCCGCACGTACCGCGTACGAATCGTGGACACGAATGGCTTCGGCGATACGGACATGTCGGAGAAGGACGTTCTGCAAGCGCTGGCGGACCTTGCTCGGACATGTGATGGAGGGATTCACCACGTGTTCTTCGTCACCAAGCACCGCTTTACCGCCGTCGAGCAGGAAGCATTCAAGCTGATGGTCAACACAATCTTCAATCCCGACGTGCTGCCGTTCGTCACGGTGGTTCGCACGCACGCGTTCACTCGCGAACAGGACCACTCGGCAAAGCTACGGCAGTTCCAGGAGGAGATGATGGTGCAGCTTCCCAGCATGGCGAGCGTGCGCGGCTTTCTAATGGTGAACAATCCCGAGGTCGGCGAGCACCAGTCGCTGGAGGGACGCCAGCGAACGCACCGGATCTTCCTCGACCACATCCTGTCGGGCAGCCCGCGGTCATACTCTCCGCCGTGCTTCGCCGCGGTGAGAGAGCGCGTCGGGCCAGCACTGGCGACAAAGGACAGTCTGGCGGCGGAGCTGAAGCGTCTGCGCGAGAAGCAGGCGTCCGCGCTGCCCGGCAGCGAGGAGATGCGGCGCCTGGAGACCGAGGCGGCCGGCGTCAACATGGAGATGGACAAGATCGGCGATGCCATCATGATCATGATGCACGAGGTTCTGCGCGTGGCCGTCGGTGCGCTCATCGGCAAGTGCACTATCCTGTGATTGCAACGGTGCAGTCCGGCGCCGATCTTTAAACCCGCTGTCCAAGTTTGTTTTCCTGGATTCTCGCATGTGTGTATGCTCCCGGTCGATATGACTGTTATCAACCTCTAGACAGTTGACTGCACATGTATAATGTTGGTTGTTTACATAGTCTTCGAACTGCGCACGTTGAAGTTTTTCATCGAGCGGCGCTCGTGTGCATGCGCCTCCTGTAAATCCGTGATCACGATCGCCGTGCTTCTGGTGTCCTGTGACGGCGCAGGCGATGTCGCCGTGACGTCACTGGTGATGTCATAGGTGGCAACTCCACCATCCTGTGGGCACACTGCACAGGCCGTGTGGGCCACATTCGGTGCATCAGTCTGCCTCTAGCTGCATGATAACATGACATCAACTAATTTTACTTTACTTGCAATGATGAAAAATCAAGAATGAGAATTTTTAACACTATCGTATGCTACTCTGCTCAATCACTCCTCTTGCCAAAATAATGTGTAGTAGTTGTCAGCATTCTAGCACAACATTGACATAATAATAATTATCGTTATAAGGTGCTCTGCCTCTGTATTATTATGATATGAAGATGACTGTGTGTATAAATGACCATACACGTACAATGGAAATAGGAGTTGTGATGCTACAGTACAGTAAAGCGTCGCTGGAACGTAGATCTGCCCGCATGCTGGATAGGTACTGTGGGGTATACATGTGCTGAAGGACCCTGAATTGTGCTATGCCAGTCATTTGACTTCGGATATACAGTGCCTCTGATGTACAGTGCCTCAAATGTACATGTACAGTACCTCGGATATAGTGTAGTGCAGTGTACCTCAGGCTCAGATATACATGTAGTGTAGTGTACCTCAGGCTCAGATATACATGTGCCTCGGATTACAGTACTTCGGATATACATAATGTAGAGTACGTCAGCTATTATGATGTATAAGGCGAAAGACAGTGGCAAGACCACAGGGCTGTGCCTACTAGACATGTCGAAGGCTTTTGATAAAGTGCACCACGACAAGTTAATTCAAGACCTCCTAGCGGTTGGAATTTCTGGAAAAGCCCTTAGTTGGTTCGTCGACTACTTGTCCGGCCGCAAGCAGCAGATCCTCATCTCGCCTTCAACCAGCCCTGCGCTGGCTTGCACCTGCGGAGTGCCCCAAGGCTCTGTTCTCGGCCCTGTCCTCTTCAGTATATACACACGCGATGTCCCTTTGGTTTCCTCGCCTGTGCCAAGTGTACAATTTGCAGATGACATAGCCCTGTACAACTCCCAGGCCTCAGCGGCTGAAGCGTCCAGAACCCTTACCACAGCGGCAACTGCTCTGGCCGGTTGGCTGAAGTCCCGAGGCCTCATCTTGAACGCCACCAAGAGCCAGGTTCTGACTATCTCTCCCCAGCAGCATGTACAGGAAGTAACAGTCAAAAGCGGCGACTGTCTCCTCCCCTCAGCGTCTTCTGCGCGCTACCTCAGCGTTCACCTTGACAATCGCCTAGATTGGGACACCCATGTAAACTATGTGGTCACCAAGGTGGCCAAGAAAATTGGCGCCTTGTGGCGGGCACGCCGAAGCCTATCAAGACGCTCTCGTCAGGTGTATGTGAAGGCGGTCATAATGCCCGACCTGCTTAAATTATGGCTCCTGCTGTTTTTCAGCCGCAATGCGAGAGGGTCAACTGAAACGACTGCAAACCACGCAAAACAGAGCCATCCGCTGTATCGATGGCAACCCGCCCCGGACAGCCATGCAGCCGCTGCTCACTGCTCACTCCTAGTGTACCGTGTCAGCGAGCTCTACAGGCAGTACCGTGTCAGCGAGCTCTACAGGCAGAAAATATTGATCACCATCTGGCGGTGCATCCACGCCCGCACCAGCCCTGTGCTCGCCCAGCTTCTGACCCCGGCACAAGGCACCCCTACCCGCCATCAGCAGTCAAATGGCCTACTAAGCCAGGCAAACCGTAGCCGCCGCGGTCAGCGGAGATTTTCTGTTGCTGGTGCTCTGCTGTGGAACGCTCTCCCTGGTGAGGTCCGCACAATTACCCGGCTACCTGAGTTTAAGCATGCATGTGTACCATACGCCTGTAGGGAGTAGTTCGAGTTGCTGCTGATCGCTCTGCTCTCCCTCCCCGTGCAGTTCAGTAACCCGCACGTAGTATCACAGATACATCGTATTCTCGCTCTCCCCCCGTTTACCCGCAGTTATTAGTATCCTATTCTCTTACATGTACTATGTGCTTCCATAGCTCTTACTATGTTCTTCCATAGCCACTTCTAGGCTAAGCCTTCGCCGTTTTTTTTTGGGTCGTCATCCCGTTTGAATGTGCGAAGTGAAATAAAAACCAACCATACACTGTACACCTTCTAGTTCATTCATTCAATGTTTTATTTATTTATGTATTTTTTTTAAGGATTCCTGAAAGAAAATGGATGCTTATCGTCTGGTGGCCATGAGACCCTGGAAGTATGAATGGGCGAAATAATAGTAATAATAATAGCACATTTCGCGTAGTAGAGCACTAAATAAAGAAATTCAGTGTTTTTTTCCGCTTCTATCTTGTGAGCATCATCAGCAAGGTGTAGTAGCTGCTGATACTGATTTTCCTCTGGTATCGAGCTGCACAGTTTCTTCCAGTCTGTCTTGTCCGCTGCTTGTTGTCGGCACCTGGAAAGGTCTTCCATGGTCTTCATTGGCACACCCAGCTTATTCAGCTGAGCGACCAGACTTGTGGCCAGTGTCAACCGTGGCCGTCCACGAGGTGCTTTTGTTTGTTGCCCTTGTCAAAATAGCCGCTCATGGCTACTTGCTGTGGCGTGAATGGGCGAATGGGCGAAAGGAGGAATGAAATGTGATACACGTGTACGTAAACAATGTACTATGTAAGTGAGCAAGGGAATTTTGAACCTACTCGTACAATACATTGTACATTGTACATGTATACATGACATGCAACTCCAAGGATCAACTTGCAAATGAGGCAGTTGGTCTGGCAAGCTGCGAGTAGGCATTGGCGGATAATGCTCGAAAAGGTTGCAGATTCTGCTCGAAAAGCAGTGAAATTGGCAGAACCATACGAACCTTATGGCAGGCAATTCCTCGACTTTATCCACATACATGTACCAAACATGCATGAAACTTTAATACCAGAAAAAGTACCGAATTCTGCCAATTTTTCTGCCGGCATTATCCGCATACATGTATGCCTAGCTGCGAGCAAGCAAGTCCTTCGTATTACTGACAAGTTTCCTTCAGTTCCTGGGCTTTTCCCGGTCCCAGTCTAAAGTTATTCTCCTTTGTAATCGAAAGTTATTTATACATGTGCATGTTGCCTGATGATTGCGAGAGCATAAAACTTCAAGTCGCAGCAAACAAGCCTTGATTGTCCTTGTTGTTCTGTTCTGTACATGTATACAAGTAATTGGGTTTGATAACGTGGCGCTAAGTCTGCTGCAATAGATTCTCAACTCGAACGGGCTACAACTAACTACCTGAACATACAAAGTCATGTACATGTACATGTACATGTACATGACTTTGTGTGCCAAGGCAGCTCTGAATGTTTGGACAGGTCAAAATCCAACATGACGCATCATTCATGAAGCTTCCCTTGATCCGTCATAATAATTATCATCAGCAAGACAATGGGAGTGGATTTTTCAGCACGATTAATCATTGTACTGTTATCCAAACTGGTTTTAAAACTGGTTTTGCAAGCTGTGAATCATAAACGTTAATCAGGTATGTACAGTTTCGTGACGTCGGCGAATGTCAAATTGAAGCAAATCAACTACAGTATTCTGTAAACGAGGTCAATGTACATGTACATGTACATGTACATGTACGTGTATATTAGTTCCATAGTGGTGCCGCATGTCGACAGGCATGGAAACAGCACTACCAGTAGCACCTGTACGATGTATATGTACATGTACATGTGAAACGAAACAAATGTGATAATACTATTATAATAATGGACTCGGATGGAGAGCCAAGGATTTATCCTTTTTTTCTTTCCTATAAAATAATTTTAATCTTGTGATCAGTTGGACAGAAAACTAAATCTAGATCTCATGTAAGAGCAGGTGAGAGAAACGCCATTTTGTCCTGAAGTTCAACTGCGTAGTCTACTGTTCGTATCAGCGTGCCATACTAACACTACCTGCTAACGTTATGAACACGCTGTTATCTCCTGTCACATTACTACTTACATTACGAGGGGCAATCAAAAATGCTTCTACGGATTCCAAACAGGAGTGGATCTACAGAGCAAATAAACTGCACAAAGCGGCGGCGAAGGTACATTGTGTACATGTACATGTACATGTACCTGAAGGAATGGTTCTTGGTCGAATCATGTGAGATCTATTATTATGTACATTACTAGTCATTCGTTTCTCTCAATAACTCTCTAGGAGGCAGGATACATATTAGGGCCAGGGAAGACCACAAATTTCACAATCTTCACCATCATCAATGAGATGATTGACAGGTGTTTTCCAGCTAGAATTATAATTCAAACCGCGGTGAGAACCTGAGCCTGAGGAGACCAGCTACACAAGCTACCAAGACGAAAGCGCGGCGCCGACTGCTGCGCCTCCTGCTGGGCCCAATAAAACTGTGCTAGCTACTACTCCCAGCGCCTTCACGGCTTTTTTCCACCACGGCATTTCTTTCTTGACTTTTCCAGCAAGCTCGCGATTGATGCGCGCGAGCTCTGCCAGCTCCTTAGCGTTCTCCCTCTCGTAATCCTCCTTGCTGATGCGCGCCGCCTCCAGGTCCTCCTCCAGCTGCTGGAGTTTGCGCTCAGTCGCGGTTTTCTGCTGAATATGGCCATTGATCCTGCCCTTGACTTCGGCAAACAGAGGTGGAACGTAGACAGCCTGATAATGTAAAATGATATGCTCGATCATACGCTTTCGAGTTCTCCTGCGTACTTCGTAACTGTGGTCATCGCCGTCGTCTGGGTTGCTGACCATGAGGAAAGTGTTGATGCGCCCCAGGCTGGAGTGCAGAGCGATCGACTCCTTCTTGTAGGCCTTCGTCTTGGCCGAGATTACGTCTTCTCGCAGCTCCCCACCCGGCGTTCTCGTGCGAACCAGGGTACAGAAAGGTGCCACTTGCGGCTGAAAGATCACGTCAATGACGGAATCGGAGGCCTGTCGCTCTTCCTGGGTGAATCGGCCATTGGTGACGAAGATGATCTGGTTGATCCCACCACTGCACGTGTGTGCCAAATGCGCAAGCTCCAGTAGCACCTGCTCCTCGGTGAAGCGGTTGTCGCAGAATCCGATGGTGTCGATGATCTTCACTGCGTAGTCGCGACCAGCGTACGGCACGAGGACTGTCTTAGTCGGCAAGCCCTCGGTCTTACTGGTCGGAGAACTTGACTCTGGGAACAAGTCACCCTTGTATCGACCGGCAATGACATTTGCCAGAGTGGACTTGCCCTTGCCTGTCCGACCCATTAGGACAATCGTGCGATCAATCTTCTTTCCATCCGGACACGGTCTGTAGTCGTCGAAGTTGTCCATCACAACCTTGCGTCAACCGAGTCAACTGAATACTAGTACCCGGGTGTCTGACGTACGCTAAAGCAATGATTGGTTTCACTGAAGACTTACTCGACTGAGAGCCTATAGTTCACAAGTTAGTCACTCTAGGCAGCTGTAAATTGCTCTGAAATTTGTTCTGAAGTAGCCGTTGAAATTGTGTGCTTTTATACACTGGTCATACTATGTTTGGACCGGCTTAGTTGGAGGGTGGCAAAGGATGAGTAATAGGTCACTAGGTGTTTCGATGTCGTCAGACCACACTGCCTAACAACTAGCACATGATCGTAGTGCTGCTGGCACAACTATCAGTTTCAGGAGAATTTCCGTGGGGAAAGTCCCATCAAAACCTAAAGGTGATCTTAACTACCGTACGAGTAGATGTATCTCTTTGGCTGTCCTGGTCCAGCGATATTCAAGCAACAGATGGTTAGATGAACGGACATCTCCCTATTCGTCATTCGTCATCCCGAACGGTAGACCTAGTGCTACTACAGTACTAGTACTCATTCACATGCTAGACATGTAGACATGTACGTTATTAATTTTGGGTTGTCACATTTTGTTGAGCTTGACTAAAAATACTGTGTGGCGTGCATTTGTGTACTGCACCATCAACCACCAAACGAGATACCAGCACGTTCGGTTTACTGAGTGAAGCAAAGGGCACCCCAAAAGTCGGAAAAGGCAAAGTACGCGATGCAATCATACCATGTACCGTGGCCCGGGTATTTACTAACACTACTCACTAGTACAAGTACCGGTACTAGTAGATCTACTGATAGACATAGTCGTGCTGTGTTGGTTCCATGGTGTACTGTGCAGCTTTGCGCTCACCATGAGTCATCGGGACTGATGCCAGGGACTTCCCTGTCATTGAGATGTCACTGGAGTGGCGCATGTCAAGTTTTTGATTTGCCCCTACCATGCGCCTAGCGCCTGCCTGAGAGCGGTGAAAAAGAGCTGACAATGTCATTGGCAGGCAGATTCTGGGCACGGTGTTGGTTGGGGCTTGAGCGCAGGTGCACTAACCGACTTCCCCCACTTTCCTCTATGTTTTCCATGTTTTAGTAGATGTAGAGTGCGTCACGCAGCCAACGTGAACATTGCACATTCGCAGTTGTTTGAGGATTACCTTAGCCCTAACTCATCATAGAAGCAGGACTTCATCTGCACTCGCCAGGGAATCAAGTCGGCCGCTTACACAGCAAGAATCCAGCGGGGCGACAAATGGACAGACAGACGCACAATGGAGCGCCCTGTACTTGCACATGTAACACCATACGCCCTATCCTCGCGGTATTGAGCATTTTCGCAAGCATTTAGCCACATGGCCTGTAGAACCGGAACAAGAACCTAATGATGGTCTTGAAAATAGTGTTACGTGCATAGATCGACGTTTCATGATTTCTTGCTCTATGTCTACAACGTAGATGTGCCACTTACTGACCTTGCACCACCGTTACGCACAAAAAGGACTGGCAGGGGCAGGGGGGGGGGGGGGGGAGACTTCTGATACACCCGCACTGCTTCCGAAGTCCAGTGCTGCACATGTTCTGCGTGCGCATCCTTGCATTCTACCCGTCTACGCGATTGAGCTGTTCTCTCTTCCCAAAGTTGCTCACAGGAAACCCGAATGGTGCTCAGAGCCAGCATGCTAGTCAAGTGTGCACTCCATTCAGAAGATCATGACATGGACTGGCTTGGATTTGGGGGCCTATCTTTGTTTTCTCTTCTACATGACTTGTATCTTCTCAACATCTGCCCACGCATGCCCCTTCAAATACATGTACATGTAACTGCGCACAGTTTATTTGACAAGAAGAGCGGCAATGCAGCAGAACCGAACAACAAAACAAACTAGCATCTTAAATAATGGGAAGACAAAATAAAGTAGAAAAGTGGAAAATGAGGAAAAAGTTTTCACGATGCAAACACAAGAGAAGTCTAATAAAAATTGGACTCTGAGGCGCCTGGACTTACATGCACATGGTAATATCTGGTACTACAATGGTGCTCACTATTTTCGCTTCAGGTGAAAATGACTGCCAGTTTGCGTTAACAGGAAGCAATGGGAGTACAATATACACAATTATCAAGTATCACACTCAAATATGTGTACAGTGCCACAGTCTTAGGCGAAAGTAAAGTAGGAGCCTTGCACCAAATCAATAATAGTGTGTACTACATGTACATGTACAACTGTCCCCAAGCAGAGTTGCCCTTGACTTGCAACAGTGCTCAAGGGCTCTAACTGAAATAATACAATGCATACAAGTAAGCTATTGGTGTTTTCTCAAGTACATGTACATGTACATGTATAGCCTATTGCCTATAGGCCATGTTTCTGGCACGACGAGACGAAAACAATACCGCCACAACGAATTGGAACACAACGTACAGTCCACCACCGTGCTACCTTGTTGCACTTTGCACTGTGGAGCATGAAGAGATCACAAGATGATGCAGTCGTCATCACCCTGCGACTCTGCTGCCTTTTGTTGGAGCTCCGCATTGGCACGCCTCATCTCCCGGACTTGTCTTTGCTGCTCCCGACGAAGTCTCGCCTGCTCCGCTTCTCTGGCCTTTAGCTCCGCTTGGAGGCGTTTCCGCTCCGCTTCCTGGCGCTTCTGCTTCTCCTGCTGGGCAGTTTGTGCGTCCAGGTGTTTGTTGACCCTTGCCACAGCACTGGTGTAACTTCGAGTCGCATAGCACTGCATGTAATGCAGTATCACGTGGTCGAGAAGAGTCTTGCGAGAGCGTCGGCGCATCTGCATGCTGCGTTCGTCACCATCGTCCGGGTTGCTGATCATGAGAAAGGTACCGATCTGGGCGAGATTCGGGTGCAGCCTGATCATCTCCTGGCGATACTCGGCAGTCTTAGCAGCTACCACAGCTTCGTCCAGTTCTTTGGCCGGTGTTGCTGTGCGAACGATAGTCGAGAAGTTGGCCACGTCGGGCTGAAAGATTATGTTCATCATCGCATCCATGGTGGTTTTGTCCTCCTGAGTGAATCGACCACGTGTGACAAAGAGAATCTGATTGATTCCCCCGGTGCACGTCTGAGCCACCTTAGCCAGTGCGTGTAGGACATCCTTTTCGGAAAGAGATGTGTCCCCGTAGCCGATGGTGTCCACAATCTTAATGGCATGGTCTTTGCCAGCGTACGACACTAGGACGGTGTGCGTCGGCAAACCACGTGTTTGGCTCGCGGGGCTGCTGGATTCCGGAAAGAGGCCGCCGCTATACTTTCCCGCCAGTACGTTTGCCACGGCAGACTTTCCGTTGCCTGTTTTTCCCATCACGACGATTGTCCGATCTGGTTTGCGACCAGCGGGACAGCGTCGGTAATCACTTGCACTAGCCATGCTGAGGCTGTAGACGCAATGAAGGCAGTGAATTGCAGCTGAATAGAGCAGTTGTCAATTGAAACCCACTATTCCTCTATACAATAGTCTTGGTTGAGCTGAACATACAGGGTAACTCCAGAAATATACCGGTTACCTTCTGCTGGCACTAAGCACACACAAAATGGATTGTCGAGGAGGCAAGAACTTTTTTTCCAAACCTGGAAGAAGTGACCTTGGCATGGTGCGAGAGAGGGCTCGAGGTAACGTATTTATGCCAGTCTAGATATGAGGCTTTCGCCAATGACGTAATGTGTTGAGCCGCACATACAGTGTGCATATACAAGTACATGTACATCAATTCGCTATCAAGTATCATCTCTTCAGCAATGGGCAGGTGTAAGGCAAGGTCAGGTAGATCAACGAGAAACGAAACTGTTCTGACCAGAGCGAATCATTTAGGGGAACTAACAGCACCTTTGGGCCATTGACCGGGATAGATTGCACATGATACACTTACATGACATTATGCTTTGTAGCATTGTCATACCCCAATATCAATATACTTTCTAGCTCCACGATGAATAATGCATGCTTAAATTAATAGTAATCGAACTAGTATGATAGCGAAATTGTATTTCGAGATGCATAAACATTCCAATCCAAGGGAGAAGCCATGAAGTCCCCAACTCTAGCTCTGAGTCACGGGCCTGGAACCTTGTCCAGTTTCGAAACTTGATCACTTCCAAGAATCGCGCTCACGAGTCGCGTGCGAAATGTGCTACCCAGAGTACAAGTGACGACTCATTCTTTGTTGCCGCGGGACTTAGCTTGTGCACATTTTCGCTGCGCTCACCTTCCCCTCTTCGGTCCTACGTAACCATGAACCTTCCAAGTTGGAAGGCTGTTGGTTTGCGTACTGGAGATGTGTTAGAGCTAGGTCTCGGGTCGCTGAATGTCTCAGTACTAGTAGCCTGTCAGTTTTGTGCCCTATTATCGCACTTTCTGACCTTTTATCATCTCGTTACAGTCGTGGATAGTTGCTGCATAACTCGTTCTCATGTGTTTCTTCTCTTTTTTTACAGACACTAGTATTGTGCCGTGTCATCATCAATAATGATATACAGTCCACTTCGCTAATAACGACTGCGGATATAACGACAATTCGCTAATAACGACAGAATTTCCATGCCCAGAGCAAAGTCCCATCCCACTGGAATACATAATAATGAGACTTCGGGTATAACGACACTTCGCGAATAAGGACACCTTTTTGATGCCCCGCCGAGTGTCGTTATAAGCGAAGTTGACTGTATTATGTACATGTACATGTATGTGTGTGATCATTCCGAAGACGAGCTCGCGTGCGAAACGTGCGCCCCAAAACTAAACGTGTGTGGCACTTAAATAAAGTCTTTTCAGGGGAAAACACCTACAGTGTACAATGTATTATGTGCGTGAACACCTAATCAACGATTTAGGCAATGACTGTGACCGTGAGCTGAAGTGAAGACATCAGTTGACAACTACGTTACGTACGTTGATGTACGTGTGTCCTTGTGTGCGTCGCACTGTCCCCAGCTTTGCTCCTTGCCACAAGAACGCATTGACAGGATCAGAGTAGCACTAACAGTTCCTGTAGGCTGTAATCACGGTAATCCTGTTGTTCTCTTTCGAGCCTGCTACCACTACTAGTCACTACGACTACAAAGACAAGTCATGAGAATGTGTGCTTGCACATGACATGTAGTCCGCTTCGGCACTGCTACGTGTATCAAAAAGTAATGGTTTGGAGCACTCAGTGCAATGCCACTCACTCACACCAGGCACGCATGACTGCACTGCACCGTACTGCACTGTGGCATCGCTCGTGACTCATGCCTCCTTTTCAGATCCGGTTATTTCTCCCCTCAATGCATGCTGTCATTGGTGTACAATGCACAATCATGGAGACCTACAATGATTATGCATGTGGTTGGTTTGATGACCCACAACTAATTACTAGGCACAATGCCACAACGCCGCCGCAGCGCAGGTGAGGTTCTAACCATGCTAACACAGTGATAAAGAAATCAATGACTGTGGAGCAACGCAATGAGCGCATATGCGCATGCATGAAAAGTTACCTACTCACTTGACAAAACAGCATTTTTTCATCTGTGCACAGTGTGCAGCCTGTCACTGGATCACACTTGCGGGAATTCCCCCAAAAATGATTCACGTCCCCATTACGGCTGCTCAGTGTGACTGTGTGTTGTCACTTGCTAGTTTGTCGCAAATCGCATGGCATGATGATTGTATGAAGACGAAACACATGACACTGGCGAGCAGAGGCATGCATGAACTACTTACTTACTACGTTTGATTGATTGCATGAGTCGCGCGTGCCTCGACTGGCAATATAATAAGCCAGAGAAGATAGTGTGCTACCTCAGTGCAAAGATATCTTCTCCAGACGAACTCTTGCATACGTTTCTCTGGTTCCAGTGCACTAACGAGCCGTGAACGTTCCAGCAGAATTTCTATAATACTTCCAGCTAAGCGTAGCCATTGTGGGTGAGTGAAATCAAGACGCTATCAGAGAGGGGAATTTCACTGTATATCTACAGTAACCTAGTGTGCCATTAGCGACTGTCACTGAACGACGTGGTCTGTAGTGTAGACTGAGTATTTAAACAGTATGGCCTGTACAAGTGACTATCGACCTTGTCCCGCTGGTCGCAAACCAGACCGGACAATCGTCGTGATGGGAAAAACAGGCAACGGAAAGTCTGCCGTGGCAAACGTACTGGCGGGAGACTACGACGGCGGCCTCTTCCCCGAATCCAGCAACCCTGCGAGTGAAACAAGTGGTTTGCCGACGTACACCGTCCTAGTGTCGTACGCTGGCAAAGACCATGCCATCAAGATTGTGGACACCATCGGCTACGGGGACACCTCCCTGTCGGAGAAAGATGTCTTGAACGCACTGGCTAAGGTGGCTCAGACGTGCACAGAGGGAATCAATCAGATTCTCTTTGTCACACGTGGTCGATATACCCAGGAGGACAAAACCACCATGGATGCGATGATGAACGTGATCTTTCAGCCCGACGTGGCCAAGTTCTCGACTATCGTTCGCACAGCAACACCAGCCAAAGAACTGGACGAAGCTGTGGTGGCTGCCAAGACTGCCGAGTATCGCCAGGAGATGATCAAGCTGCATCCGAATCTCGCCCAGATCGGTACCTTTCTCATGATCAGCAACCCGGACGATGGTGACGAACGCAGCATGCAGATGCGCCGACGCTCTCGCAAGACTCTTCTCGACCACGTGATACTGCATTACATGCAGTGCTATGCGACTCCAAGTTACTCCAGTGTTGTGGCAAGGGTTAACAAACACCTGGGCGCACAAACTGCTCAGCAGGAGGAACAGAAGCGCCAGGAAGCAGAGCGGACACGCCTCCAACAGGAGCTAAAGGCCAGAGAGGCGGAGCAGGAGAGACTTCGGCAGGAGCAGGAAAGAAAGGCCGATGAAATGCGGCGTGCCAATGAGGAGCTGCGACGAAGGGCTGCAGAGGCGGAACGCAATCGACGCCGACGCCGCAAGAAGGGCTGCTCCATAATGTGAATAAAGTCTGCAGCAGAGTTCTAGTACACAGGGAGCTATGGAGTGCGATAGCAGGGGTGCAACCCAACACTTTGTTTCATGATCAAGTACAATGTATATCCCTGGACATTCCATATGATGCACCCAGATCTGCAGATCTAGTGTAATACAGAACAGCAAGAGCAATCAAGGCTGGTTTGTCGCTACGGTACTTCTTGTTCTCGAACTTCAAGTAGCGACAAACACCCTTATTTCTCTGTATCCCTTGACATAATATAACTGTTCTATTTCGAATAACCTAGCCCTGTTTTATTGCTCATTATGTAACATATCGGTCGACTACCATCACTGTTTATTGGGTATGCTCTCCCTTTCCCCAGCTAGGGACTGATGAGCAAGATTGTATTCTCAGCTGGAATATGACTATTTAGAGTAATTTCAACACAATCACGAACATACGCAATCCATTGAATTCATTATTGCCTACTCGGAGAGAAAATTCGAATCTTTTTCATCACTTGGAATACTAGCAAGTCCTATTGCGATATTTTTGGAAGGCCCTTAACGTATTTCACCGCTGTGCCTACATGCAGTTGTGTTGGGTCGTGATAAACTCCTGGTTTGCAATCTCCGCTTACATGGAGCTGTAAGCTAGGCATTGGCTCGTTCAATGAGGGGAAGGGATGCCGCACGAAGGTGCCACAGAGATGTCCAGGAGCTATGTGCCTAGACAACATGGAGTCAGAACTCATTGGAACTTTCCGCACCTACAGTGTAAGCCTTCCAACTTTCGCTATTTCTTTATTCACATACAAAACATGCATTATGCATACCAGACAACTATCGAAATCTGCCGATTTTCCTGCCCGCAAAATCGGGCCAAGGGCTAATCAGTACTACAGTTTTGTCTTTATTTCTTTAGAAGAAACAATGTCATAATGATGAACTCTCCAAAAACAACAAGTAACCCCATAGCACGAGAAAAGGCCAAAAACTAAACCAAGAACATGTGCAATAACATGTTATTTAGAAAGACAGGACAAGTGAATAATAATTATTATTAGTCAGTCCATTGTTCATGATGATCTCCATCAGTACTACAGTAGCATGTACACTATACATGTATAGTGTACATGTACATTATACATGTACAATGTACACTATACATGTACATGTATAGTGTACATGTATAATGTACATGTACATGTGTAGTGTACATGTACATTATACATGTACAATGTACATTATACATGTACAATGTACATTATACATGTACAATGTACATTATACATGTATAGTGTACATGTATAATGTACATGTACACTACACATGTACACACGGAAAGTTGGGTGTGGTCCTCGAAAGAGTGCTCAATGCACCGGGGTGCAGAGCTTCATACAAAAGGAATAGAATACGAAGCTTGGGTTGGCTGTGACTCCGAGTTTCACGCCTATGGCGATCATCAGACAGCAATGATTACAAAAACTCAATGAATGTTCTTGATATAGTGTGGTATTAAAGGTGCCAGTGGAATCAGAGAATTTAAGCGCAAATAAGGTCAAGCGGTGATTCTATGCATGTACTTGCAAGATCAGCGCCAGACATCAGGTGTAATCCTGGTTTATGTAACTGGAGGTGTGAAGTTAGATAGGTAGAATTTGTTCTCATGTCTGCACTTGGCCACTAGCTCCGATCGCTTGTTGATGTTCACCCTTCTGTCAGCATGCAAGATCTCCAGCTTCTCACGCAGACAGTCTGCACTCGTCAACTGGTTCCGAGAAATAGACAATAAAGCGGCATGCACGTTTGTCTGCTTCGACATAGTGGAATATTACCCAACAATCTCCCAAGACCTGCTGGAAGAATCCATTGTATTCGCAGCACAGCATTCCGACGTCAGCCAGCAAGATCGAGATATCATCATGCATGCGCGAAAGTCGCTCCTGTTTAGTAGTGATGCAGCATGGATGAAAAAGGACGGAAGAGGCCTATTTGACGTCACAATGGGTTGTTTTGACGGAGCAGAGACATGCGAGCTAGTGGGAACTTACGCACTGTCAAAGCTAGCTGATAAGTTCGACAGTGATAACATCGGACTCTACCGCGACGACGGGCTGGCGGTCTTGAGAGATGCGACAGGCAGTGCAGCAGACAGAGCAAGAAAGGAGATATGCCGTATCTTTAAAGATCTTGGGCTGAAAATTACCATCGATGCCGGCATGAAGGTCGTAAACTACCTCGACGTAACACTTAATCTAGCCGACGGGACCTACCGCCCCTACCGAAAACCAAATGACACGCCGATGTACGTCCACACACTATCCAACCACCCGCCAACCATCATCCAACAAATACCCAAGTCTATCAGCAGACGATTGACAGATATTTCGTCCAACAGAGACATCTTCCAGGAGGCGGCACCTCTGTACAACAGTGCGCTCAAGGCCAGCGGTTACGCCGAGCAGATCGTGTACATGGAGGAGAGAGAAAAAGATGAAGAGAAAAAGAAGAAAAACCGCAGACGAAAGATCATCTGGTACAATCCTCCGTTCAGCAAAACAGTAGCCACGAATGTCGCGCAAAGATTCTTGCACCTCGTCGAGAAGCATTTCCCACCTCGCTCACGCCTAAACAAAATATTCAACAGTAACACAGTAAAAGTAAGTTACAGCTGCATGCAGAACATGTCTGGTGTACTAAAGGCTCACAACAATTCGGTCTTGCGGAAGAAGCAGAAAGATGATCAACAGAGAACAGAGAAAAGATGCAACTGCAGGGATAAAGTTAACTGCCCCATGCATGGAAACTGCCAGATCCAGTCAATCGTATACAAGGCCAGCGCGACAGAAACCGGAAAAGACGATAGAAATGAGTACCTTGGCTTAACGGAAATGACGTTCAAGAAGCGATACGACGGACACATGACGTCAATGAGGCATGAGCGAATGGAGAAGAGTACCGAGTTGTCGAAGCTCATCTGGGACATGAAGCGCAAGAATGCCGGGTACAGCATTAGTTGGTCAGTTGTCGCCCAAACACCAGCATACTCCAATGCCACCAAGCGCTGCCCTCTCTGTCTGCGTGAGAAGCTGGAGATCTTGCATGCTGACAGAAGGGTGAACATCAACAAGCGATCGGAGCTAGTGGCCAAGTGCAGACATGAGAACAAATTCTACCTATCTAACTTCACACCTCCAGTTACATAAACCAGGATTACACCTGATGTCTGGCGCTGATCTTGCAAGTACATGCATAGAATCACCGCTTGACCTTATTTGCGCTTAAATTCTCTGATTCCACTGGCACCATCAAGAACATTCGTTTTTGTAATCATTGCTGTCTGATGATCGCCATAGGCGTGAAACTCGGAGTCACAGCCAACCCAAGCTTCGTATTCTATTCCTTTTGTAGTGTATATGTATAGTGTACATGTATACTGTACATAACGTGTACATGTATAGTGTACATGTATTTTTTTTTTGGCCTTTGTTTTTGTTTTTTATTTTATTTTGGCACCTATGATCAGGGGATGGCCCACGCCTGGTAAAAAAAAGAAAAAAAAGTAAGTAAGTAAAATAGCTATGAATAGGATGAAGGCCGCAGACATCACGTAACTACGTTACTTGTTTGACATGTATTACTGCGTAGTTTATAACAAAAATATTATTGGGTTTTTGTTGATACTTTTTTGACACGTGACCCCGTCAACGGTCTGCTTTGTGCCAATGCCACTCGGTAAACGCCGATGTCGCGTACGACAAAGACGACTATCCCGTACGCGAAATAGTTGAGAATTGCATGACGTGGACCTGACGGCAAGGACGACTGCGAGGAGGCCCCTTTCGGTACCCCTGACGGGAAGGAGAACTGCAGAATTAGAAGTCGATGAAGTCGAACGAGGAGGCCCCTTTCCGTACCCCGTACTGCAAAGTGCCATTGATGGATGCCTTTTGCACCTGGAACGACCCCTTAAACGCTGTCGCGGCGACTATCCCGTACGCGAAATAGTTGAGAACTGCTGACGTGGACCTTTTGCACCTGGAACGGCCCCGCAAACGCTGTCGTGTCGGCGGAGTGAATGTGCAGGGTGAAAAGAATTGCTGCAAAGACGTCCGCTCTAGGCCTTTGGAGACATCGTGGGAACTCCTTCCGGTACTATACAAACTGCTGACGTGGCCGTGGACATGTACATGGCATATGGAGACATGGTGGAACTTCATGTACATGGATACATGGTGGGAATTCCTTCCGGTGTACTATAGTAGAATGACCCCCCAGCAGATGGACCCCCCGGGCATTGTACTATATAGTAGAGTGACCCCGGGGTCAATCTACTATATAGTACAATGACCGGGGGGTCGTTCTACTATATAGTAGATTCAAGAGTCCATAAAGTATATGTAGAGGATATAACCCGAGTCAGAGGGTTATACCGGCTGAATATAAATCCCGACTGCGATAGCAGGAGGGATTTATATGAGGGTACGGTATAACCCGACTACGAGGGTCATATCCTACTTATGCCAGGTACCCCTACGCATTTCCAGAACAACGAACCTATTTGGAGATCTCCTACATCATGCAGTACATGAACATCTTCTGATGGTTATCAGTTGTCAATTGAAAGAATGGTCGAGCAAGATCAGAAGGAGATTCCTCCGTGGATGTTTGGCATAAGATTTCCTTTCAGTTCCAGTGCATATTGTAGCATCTTCATGATCTTGTCTTGAGTCGTGAGCGGTGCGGAAGTCGACTGAATTGCTGCGGTGCTGGAGTTTGTCGTTGAATCAAACTACCGTCACTAGTTAGATTACAGCTTGGACTCTTTGGGAGTAAGTGTTACTATAATTATGGTACAGTGCTGATTTTCACATGCGGCATCTCATAATCAGTTTTGCTTGCAAGTAGATGCATTTGCATACACTGTTTTGTATCACATTTCAATCCAATCTATTGTAGCCTTTTCCAATCGGGTTGAAGTACATGTAAACTGGTATTATAAACTTATTTACGAAGGAGACAGTCCGTTGATGATCTTCAACTCTTCGAAGTACAATGTACATTGCTGACCCATTCGGGATACTTCGTGGTTATTCGACGTTCTTTATCTTCAGATTCAGTATAATAGAATACTCTGTAGACGAATTCCAGGTCATTCTTCTTTTCCATTGTGTACTGTTCCTCGTCAGTGTGCCGTTCTGTGTGGAGTGTACACGCGCATGTGGTGTCCGTTGTGTCTGTTTATGTATGGTCCGTGCGCTGGAGTACTGCCGCCGTACAAGTTCACTGCCTTTCAGGCAGTGAACATGTACGGTGGCAGTGCCCTAGCGTACGTACCGTGCACCGGGATTTATATTCTATATATATAAATCCCGCGCGGGATTTATACTGGCCAATATAACCATGGCTAGACGAGCGCTGATTGGCTGAAAACAGGCCCTCCGTACCGTACCATGGTATAAAATAACACATGGTACGGAGGGCATTATGGCTGATTTATGCCCTAGTGCGTAGCCCGAGGTCGTGCACCGTAGCCCAAGGGCCGCAGGCCCGCGGGCTACGGTGCACGACCGAGGGCTACGCACTAGGGCATACAATCAGCCATAATGCCCTCCGTACCATGTGTTTATTATAGTTCATACATGCCACGTGCCTAGTTGTAGACAAATAAGGTAAACATGGTCAAGGGAGGAGGAAGGTTCCAATCAGCTGTCATATGAATGAAGGGTCGAACAAGATCGGAAGGAGCTTTCTCCGTGGAATGATAGAACGTTTTGTGTCAGATTTACTTGCAGTTCCAGGAATATGTCTTTGCATTTTGGTGTTAGTGTTGCCTATTGGGCGGTACGAAAGTTAGCTGATTCGCTGCTGCTTTGGCGTTAACGTTGGCCGCAAACATCCTTGACCAAGGGGCACTAGTAATTAGACTAGTTTTGAGAGTACATTGTAAGTGTTCTTATTCGGAACAATGATACTTTTTCACATACATCTGAGATTTTGTTCGCATTGCTTTCAGTTTACTTGAGGTCCATGTGTACACTGGACAATCATGTAGCTAGGTACATTTGAAGTACAATGTAGATGTAACTGTATATTTTACGGTAGGAGTTCGAGATACAATCTGATCTCTTCCAGATAGGTAACTTTGTGATGCATGTTCACCTGTTGACTTGTTCGTCTCAATTGACTTGAATTTAGTAATGCATGGTAATGACATGCTGTGTGCTATTGTCACGTTGTTATAAATTACTTCTCCTATGTCGACACTAGAGAGGTTTTGCATTCCGAATTTCGGAATTATTTTCGGAATGTGGCGGCAGCAGTCGAAAAAGTAGTCGAACTTTCGGAAGTGTGGTGGCGAAAGTGCATGGTTTTCCGAAAATGGATTTTCGGCTCTTTCATGTTTGGGAGTGCATATTTTGAATACAAAAAAGTGTATTTTTCATGTTTGTATTTTTGCTTTCTGCTGCTCTCGATTATTTGAAAAATGTCCACGTATGTAGTTTTGATTTTTGCTGGTTTTTGCTGATCTCGCCATGTTGACTAATCTTCTCACACTCCATCACAATCTATCTTTCTTTGCCATGGAGCCTACTGACAGTACAAGACAGTAGTTCGCCAACCTCGTCTTCAGCTGTTGGATCACTTGGTCCACCATCAGTCCGTCCTCGTCTTCGAACCGCACCCAAATTCAGTTTGACCTGCACATAGATTTGATCCTGCTCAACCCCTTCGACGCTCTCCATTTTGTTTTGCATGGCAACCCTTGGAAACGAAGTCGAATCAGATTTTCGGAATGCAAAACACTGAAAATGCCGTTTTTCGGCACGCGCTTTTTTCGGAAAAGCACAGTCGAAAATCATTCCGAAATTCGGAATGCAAAACCTCTCTATTGCTAGTAAAATATAAATGTTTTGGACGGTGCACGTTAGTAGTTTCGTTTTGTGTGGTGTGTGCGAGTGCATGTGGTGTCCTTAGGAATGGTCCCATGTGTTCTATGTGCGCTGGAGTACTGCCAATTATGTACCAGGTCACTGCCCAAAAGGCATGGCTTGGTGCATATTTGGCAGTGCACCAGCGTACGTAGTACGCCTGGGGTCATTCCTAATGGGCATGGGTACGCCGTACCCGGGCATTATCGTCTGATAATGCCCTGGTACGGTGCTGCTCTGATTGGCCAAATGCTAGCAACAACCTGACAACAGGCACGTGACATGTATGAACATTGACTCTTGGTAGATTGCCCCCTGTCATTCTACTTCAGAGTCCACCAGACTTGTCGTTTCGCACGTGCAGGTAGAAAGGGATAGAGTTTACACCACAGATTCCACGTGGACATTATGGATTGTGGCAAGAGTCCGGGGTTATGTACTCTTGATTGTGGGAATATGTGGTGAAAAGTCCACAACATTTGTACATAGGTCGCGCACTTTTCCTCTTTAGGAGACATGAACATCCCACCTTGTGTTGGATTGTTTTTGTTTTGGAGTTGGAAGAAAGTTTGCAAGTTCAGTGTTCCTTTGCGTTTTCTGTGTGCTCCTTGCTCCTTTTGGATTATTGTGTGTGTGATAGGTGCATTGATATTAAAATAGAGAGGTTCCAGGCTGTCCAAGAGAGTGCTCAATACCGAGTGGTAGAGCAACAAAAGCAAAAGGTGCAACCTGTGCCTGGCAGAGAAATTGGCAATCGCGCAAGCACCCAAGCACCTCTCTCTCAACAAAAGGAGTGAGCTTGTGTCGAAGTGTCGCCATGAGAATAGGTACTACCTTCGCTGGTAGTTCGCTTCGCCGGCCGAGGGGGGTCGTTGTACTATATAGTAGAGTGACCCCGGGGGCAATCTACTATATAGTACAATGACCGGGGGGGGGGGGGGGGATTCCACTACGGGGGTCATTCTACTATATGACACCGGCACCCCCGTATCGCAAAGCCAACGGTGGGGAAGGAGAAGTGCAGACGTGCAGGAAGACGAACGAGGAGGAACCAGGACGAGCGAGCAAAGGCAGGACTAGCTGGACGGTAAGTAATAGCTGAATTGTGCATGACAACTTGACATCCATGCGGCACTCGCCACTTGCCACTGCATATTTCTTGTCCCCTAACAATGTCTCTCCTCTGCCCCCTGTGTGTCCACGGCCCTGTTGCTGAATTGGCCCGATGAATCGAATGTCTTCCGCAACTGGAACGGCCCAGTAAACGCTGTCGCGTCAGCGACTGAATGCGCAGGACGGAAAATATTGCTGCGAAGACGTCTCCTCTAGACCACGGTAAGGCAACCCATTGATATGTTGCCAGTTACCTTCTACTAACACGTTATTAGGTGGAGAGTGGCTTGTACTCACGTTATCAGGTCGAGAGCGTATTGTAGTCACTCTCTCTATTCCTCACGGCTGTTCATATGATCACGTCAGCGGACATCTAAGATGGCGTCGGCTTTGAGCATGAGTCATTTGAAAATTCTGCTCGCGATACGCATTTTTCCTAAACTTATCGTAGCAAACGATGATATCTTCGGCTTCCTCCGAGCCTGTTGACCAGTAACTCGCGATTTTCCAGAAGAGAAAGGAAAGACGAATCGTTTGATACCTCGCTCGACGACGAGCGTCGTTTTGGTCCCGATCGTCGAAGAGAATTGGGCCATTTTTGTTCGTCGTA
This sequence comes from Sycon ciliatum, assembly GCF_964019385.1. Taxonomy (NCBI): domain Eukaryota; kingdom Metazoa; phylum Porifera; class Calcarea; order Leucosolenida; family Sycettidae; genus Sycon; species Sycon ciliatum. The sequence continues at coordinate 19,242,905 of NC_088655.1, forward strand.
ACTATTGTTGTATGTTATTGTGCAGCCGTATTTCCTGCTCCCAGAGAAGCGTTGCTGGAGTTTTCCCGTGCTTTCAGGAAGTTTTCCTGGTTGGCCCAAGGCTTCGGCCATCCGACAAACATAAATTCGTGAGCGGAAGCTGGTACATTTTTTTGGAAGCTGGTGGAGATGTTCTTGCACTTTGTGTGATTTTTAGGGCTCGATGGATGGTCTTCTGCATGTCCTGGCATCTGTATGCTGGATCGGTGGCCAGAAATTCGCTGATTAGCCTTGCAGTACTACGTACTTTGCATCTGAGCATGAAAAATGGCCTCAAGGGCATGGGAGTTGATATTTCGGAGGACTTACTTGAACAACATCATGCTGCTGCGATCATGATAATTGTGCACAATTGTGTTACATGATAGTCGCACTACTAAGCAGTGATAGCTGTGCCTTGTGTTGAATTGAGTACAAACATTATACATCATGACTAGAAACTACCACGCGATCAAAGGTATGCACAGCACGAGTACGCAGCAGCCGAGTCCTGGAAGACGCTCGCACCGTGATTTGGTGGTAGCGGCATAGCACAGTAGAATGCATGCAGCATACTCCTGTGTCAAGCCACAACTGACAAACGTTACGTGTCTACAACAATGTACATGCCATCAATTATATATTCACAGCGTAACGGCACAACTTCCGAAGGCAGATGTCACAATTGGAAGAGAACATATTTACCAGGCAGACAAACTGGGTGTAACTCCAGTCAGACTGCACAGGCATAAGTCACAGCAAAAGCACACTCATACTATAGTCATAGTCATGGCTACACACAACACACACACGATCGCATACGTGCGCGCGCACACGCACCCACCCAGACGCAAACACAACATGAATACGGATGTGCGGCACTGAAAAATTTGCACTGCAATAAGAACAGGAAAATGAGCACATACGTCAGTGGTGTATGACTACCACTCAATACCGGTAATGGAAAAAGACACTAGATTTAAAGTTCAGCTGAGGACAGTGTTATGTCCTGGGTCAGACTCTTCGTGGAAACAACCATGCACGGAGATAACAATAGCTATGGACTGTCGGGATTAAGTGGAGTGCAGCAATGCTTACACACTGCCACTGTCCAAAGAGGATGATGGATTCATCGCCTGCTGACGTGTCAGATGAGGGCAAAAAGTCACACACCTTGCGGACACTCAAGGATGATCATAGCGCTTTCGTTGCTGCTGGTTCCCAGACGTCGCTCGCAACGATGTGTAGTAGCGTTGTTATCCGGTCCCAAATTCTGCTGGTCGAGATCAGCCATACCGGTGTGCCAGTTTTGCATCTTGACCTGGGGATCCATCCCTGGATCTACGCTGCATCAATGCTGGCAGAGATCGGCCAGCTCGATAAGCACAACGCCAGCCGCATCCAACGGCAACAGCAATGGGCAGTACACAGCATTGGTCACACTACATGCCAAGCTGCAGCAATTAATGCATACTAGTAGCCGACGCAGAAGCAGCCTAGCAGAAAGCCCCACGCATTTAAGGCTGGCCCAGCTACTAGGGCTTAGCTCTGTAAGGCCATTAGCAGTGTGCCACCAGCAGCATTTTGGAGGTTTTGCCGGCAACTAAATCCAGCAGGAGTCGCAGGCAGCATTGCATGATCAGACTGACAATTTCAGGTGACAGTTTGTTGCTGAATCTCCTGCTCACTCCCATCATATCACTACAAGGTAGCTCATCCATACTGTTAATACTGTGCGGTGCTCTTATGTCGTTGCCGCGGAATAATACTACAGTAATACCAACTGTAAGAAGCCCTGTTGGATCAGTTTTACACTGGTTGCTGTATTCCGAGCTCCAATAGATATTCCTGGGACAAAACCACGGACTAGAAATTCAGGCTTGCACTGTTTCTTCACTTCCATTGTCTTCTGCAGGTTTTAATAATGATGATGGCTTAGCACTGAGCAACATCGAACATTTCATGAGCTCGTTCAAGACGAGATCGTGAAGAGAAACAAATGCCATGTTACGCCTAATCTGCACCTTTTAGAGATGCACGCCGTGCCAGCTGTAACCCGACTCCATGTGGCCTTGGCTTGCTCGTTGAGCAAGGCTCGGAGAGCATCCAACTCCCACTCTTATTAGAGTGAAGCGTTCCTGCGCCCATGAAACGGCTCGAACGCCTATCAAGAACGCTGCTCATGTCCAGGCCACTCCGTGGCCGTAGCTAAGGCATGGAGGGAAACGGCATCCACTATAATCCTTCTCTTTCGGCTAGCTTACTCCATAGTGACTAAGTCCTGCTCTTCTTCGTCCTCCTTCTGTTACAATTTTTATTTTGTTGCTTTGATCTTCGCGTTTGGTCAGGTCTAACAAACCCAATTTACATAGGGTTACCTAGTTGATTCTACTTGATTCGAAAAGGATCCACCTGAAAACACACCAAGTTCATAAATCGAACGTGCAATGTGCAAATTTGCGATTTTCCAGTGAATTCGACGCCATTTTGATAGATGGCCGCAGCTGAACAGCCGTGTCCTGTACTTCATTACGTTTATTAAGGTGTACGTATAATTTCTCAAAAAAATTTATTGGTCTACAGTCGTGTCGGAAGGGTACGGTGGGACTGTAGACCTCTTACCTTCTAACACGTTATCACTATATCAGGTCGAGAGCGTATTGTAGTCACTCTCTCTATTCCTGTACCTCATTACGTTTCAGGTGTACGTATAACTTTTCCAAAAAATTTAATGGTTTACGTCTTCAGATAGAGAGCGTATTGCACCCACTGTCTACTCTCTGTAGTGCATTGAGATTTTGTTGATCGCACATGAAAATGGATACACAGACAAAGCAGGCCAAGTACATGGCGAGATGTCGCCAGAAGAACGTCTTCAGATAGAGAGCGTATTGCACCCACTGTCTAGTCGATTTTGTGGATCGCACATGAAATGGATACACAGACATAGCAGGCCAAGTACATGAGAGAGTGGACGATGTGCGGATCGACACGGCCTGCGGGTACTTCATTAAAGTTACCCGTGACATAACTAGGATAAAAGTTAATCACTGCAAAGACATTGCCAAGTATGTGAGCACTTTGGACTTGACAGAAGAGTGCACGGGGGACGTTGACAAAACATACCGTGGTGACTGTCACTATCATGACAGCAGGGCACATCGCATGCAGCATCGCAGATCGTGTCGAATTGCGCATCATAATATTGCAAAATTGCTCCTGTGCATGCAAGTGGATTTCATTGCACTTCTCAGTTTGAGAAATGCTCGATTATGACAATTCTGCGTGTGAGTGCACTAGCCCTGAACATACATGTAGGTGACCCGTTTGTGGTGTCTCATAGCTAGCCCTTTCCCAAAGATGCTGGCCACTTTTTTCGGAACTTTTCGTTGTTTAGGAAGAAATCGCAACTTTCGCAACTTCCTTCATTTTCCGGAACTATTTCACAACTTCTCCGCAACCTTGGCGCAATTGGCCCATGGCATGGGGTCAAAAGGTCAAGTCACCGACTACATGTTGCATTGTTGGACAAATACATACTCGTGCTCGCTCATTTCTCGCCTGCCTTCAGGCTCATTTCTGAGAAACAGTAGATCAACGGTAGTTATGATATTTATGTGCATTCCCTTTTCCGTGCAGTGTAATGATGTACATGTACATGTAGGATACATGCAATAGGCTACTGGCAATGTGTAAAGGTGGTTCACAGCAGGAAGGGGTGTACGAGTTTGCTGTCGCAGCATTGCTATTTCTGCTCCCTGTTTTGTAGGTTTTGCACAAGAACTCTCCAATTTTAGTTGCGATATTGGCAACTTTTGAGCTTTTTCTGAAAATATGGATGCGATTTCAGCAACTAGCACTTGTTTTGGCACGGTTGCGAAAAGCAAAAGTTGCAAAAACTATGGCATCTTTGGGAAAGGGCTACTCATAGCCTACCTCACGACCTTCTGCTTTCTTCCTTCATCACTTGTATCTTGCAGGTATCTCATCCCGTGACGCCCACATTGAAGTCTGAATTTGAAGTGTGAAGATGCTTCAGCAACCACATCGTACTTTTCCATTGTTTTCATTGTGCTTCTACTGTGCACATGTGGGGTAAACATGTGATGACATTGTATGCTGGCGACACGGTCAGATGTTGTCCATGCGTCTAATGTACACCTGCATGTTATGCATTGAAAACAGGCCCGTCGCACCGACTTTGGAGGTGGGGCGGCCATGGAAGGGGATGCGGGGTCCTCCCCCCGGAAAATTTCAAAAATTGAAGCCAATTGCAAGCATTTCCAGGTATTTGGTGCCATTTCAGTGTACGGTAACTACAATGAAAGTCTTTTTGATTCTGCAACAAACGAAGAAGACGCTACGATCGGGGACAAACATTACCCTCCCCGGGAAAAAATTCAAAAATTGAAGCCAGTTGCAAGCATTTTCAGGCATTTGGTGCCATTTCAGTGTAACTGCAATGAAAGACATTTTTCTGCAACAAGCCTGTTGTGAAACGACAAGTTCTCGAGAGTGAAAGGCCTTTTCGCTTGTGACATTGTGTTCATTTCAATGCAGCTGTATCCCGACTCCGCCGTACCGCTGATGTTTACGACGTGGCATACGCTACAGGCGCTATGTGCGGTTTGCTGTGTGCGCTGTAGTTGTATGTTGTATGTGTATGCTTTTCTCATATACGCTGTCATTTTCACGCTATAACTACCTGGTGGTTTTAGTGTTCAGTTGTTCCATTCATTGTTCATTGTTATTAGTCGATGGAAGTGAATATACTGTTGAGAATAAATAGTTGTCCTCGTGCCGTGTGGGGTCGTTCGTTCCTCATACTTTAGAGAACCAGAGGGTTCACAACATTTGGCGACCACGCCAGGATACGAAGCGAGCATGGCACAGGAACTATGCCTATGGATCATTGAAGCCAGCTTTATCGCCAACGGAATTCGGTATGGATTCGAAGGCGATAGGTTGAGAGAATACTTGGAGAAAAGGCTCCGACAGAGCGAGGAGTTTGAAGAGCGCGGTGCTAGACGGCAAGAATGTGCGCTCCGCACAGAGTTTAACGAAAAGCTCAAGAAGATGGCCGAGCGCATCGCCGTCAGTACATATTATGAGGAAGCAAAGCGAGATTTGCTTGCCTCGCCCGGAAGGACGCCGAACAAGGCGCGTAAGACTTTGCTTACAGACAAGCAGCGGTCAGAAGAGTACTTGAAGCCAGCGGGAGGATCAGATCCAAGGCCCACTGCGTCGGTACAGAGCATGGCGACATCGGTCGGAGACGCTCAGAAGCAGCTGGAGTCTCGGCCGAACGACGTAGAGGCGCAAGACGTCGAGGCGCAAGACGTCGAGGCGCAAGACGTCGAGGCGCAAGGCGTAGAGGCGCAAGTCGTAGAGGCGCAAGAGTTGGAGGCGCAAGACGTAGAGGCGCAAGAGGCGCAAGACGTAGAGGCGCAAGAGGCGCAAGAGTTAGAGGCGCAAGACTTAGAAACACAAGGCGTAGAAGTTAGCACGGAAAAAGTGAGCGGCTAGACTGTGTGGAACATGGAGATTAGATGTATGTTATCCGGTCCAGCGTCTGCCCCACGAGGCAGTGGCCCAGTAACGGTGTCATGTGTGACAGCCAAGATCTGCAAGCTTATCGGTTGTGTGTTGTCTGGTCCATCGTCCACCCCATGTCGAAGTGGATCGGTGACAGTGTCGTGTGCAACAGTCCACAGCGGCAAGCTTCGCGAAATCGAGTTGGCCGAAGTGGTGGGCTTTAGTGATATTCTACCATGCCCACCACCGCAGCAGAAGATGACGCGTAGTATGCCCCAAATCGTTTGACTTGTGAGTTGTTGTACGGCGGTGAGAAGCCCTTTGGTGGGGAGAATGTTGTGAAACGACAAGTTCTCGAGAGTGAAAGGCCTTCTCGCTTGTGACATTGTGTTCGTTTCAATGCAGCTGTATCCCGACTCCGCCGTACCGCTGATGTTTACGACGTGGCATACGCTACAGGCGCTATGTGCGGTTTGCTGTGTGCGCTGTAGTTGTATGTTGTATGTGTATGCTTTTCTCATATACGCTGTCATTTTCACGCTATAACTACCTGGTGGTTTTAGTGTTCAGTTGTTCCATTCATTGTTCATTGTTATTAGTCGATGGAAGTGAAATATACTGTTGAGAATAAATAGTTGTCCTCGTGCCGTGTGGGGTCGTTCGTTCCTGATACTTTAGAGAACCAGAGGGTTCACAACATTTGGGTGGGGAGAATGTTGCAAACCACCAGTTCTCAATTGGGAAAGGCCTTCGCGCTTATGTCATTGTATTCGTCGCAATGTTGTCTTTCGACTCCGCCGTACCGCTGATGTTGCTGCATGGCATACGCTATATGCGCTGTGTGTGTTTTGCTGTATACGCTGTTATGTCCAGTTTTATATGCGTATGTTTTTGCATGTACGCTGTTTTGCATGCTATAAATAGCTGGTGTTATTAGTGTTCATTGTTAATTATTCGATGAAGTGAAATATACTGTCTAAAGGAAAAGTGTTGTCCTCGTGCTGTGTGGTCGTACGATCCTGACAATTTAGAGAATCTTAGAGGGTTCACAACATTTGGCGACCACGCCAGGATACGAAGCGAGCATGGCAGAGGAACTATGGAACAATTTGGAAGCCAGCTTTATCGACAATGGAGAGCGATTAGGATTAGAAGGCGAGTTGTTGAAGGTACATGTGGAGCAGAGGCTCCAACAGTACGCGGAGCGTGAGGAGCGCAGTGCCAGACGGCGAGAGGAGGCACTCCGCACCGAGTTTGCCAAAACACTAAAGGAGATTAACGAGCGCATCGCCAATGCGCATGAGGGTGAGGGTAAAGCCGCGATGGGAGGTACAGAGGAATCTCCCAGTCACAGCGGTGGGCGTCAACCGTTGATGAAAATCCCCTCATATGATGGAACGCAGCCATTGGAGCGTTATCTTGACCTGTTCGAGGACATCTGTTCCAAGAACGAGTTCGAAGAAAGCGAATGGTTGCTGCGACTGCGCATCGCGCTAGCGGGTAGCAAAGCGGAGAGGATATGTATTGGATGCAATAATTACGAGGAAGCAAAACGAGAGTTGCTTGCCTCGCTCGGAAAGACTCCGGATAAAGCGTGGAAGACATTGCTGACAGGCAAGCAGCGGTCAGATGAGTCGTTTCATCAATACGTTGTCCGTGTTTGCCGAGAGGTAGAGGTGTGGGCCACACTCGCTATGACAGAAGATGGCGAGGTGGACACCAAGTATAGCGCCGATATAGGAAAAATGTCCCCGGTGCTGCAAGCAATGGCAAAGCAGGTAATCTTGGAGCAATGCGGACCTGAGATGAAGACGTACCTGGTCGAACGGCAGTGCTACGGGATGTCACTGCGCCAGGTACAGGAGCACGGCGCGTCTTACCAGGTCGCGCACGGACGACAGGGTGATACTGCCAGGAAGCCAGTAGAACGATCCGTGCCAAGGCCCACGGCGTCGGCACAGTGCATGGCGATATCGGTCGCAGATGCAGAGAAGCAGCTAAAGTCGCTGCCACAGGAAGGGAGAAAGGGTTTTCTGCAGCGAGAGAGACTCTGCTGGAACTGCCTTAAGTATGGCCATATGCCAGAGAATGTCGGTCAGGCGCGAGATGCACGAAATGCCAGAGGAAACACCACCTGCTAATACATGATGTGTTGGATAGAGCAGGTTACAGCCGGGAGAAACCGACTGAGATAGTAACGGAGAAGAATGTTGGATCGTGTTGTCTACACTCGCCAAGTGTGCGGCTGATGACCGGAGTGGCACGAGTTGAGGGAAGAACTCGAAACGCGAAGGTTCGCGTGTTCCTGGACTCGGGTGCTGAAGCGTCATTCGTGACTGCAGCGTTGGTGTCAGCAATCGATGCAGAACACGTTGGGGTTGAAAATGTAGAGGTGAAGCCGTTCGGCGCGGAACCAACCCAACAGCGCATGGATAAGTACGCCATCACGATCCAGGGTAGCTCCGCTAGCATTCGGGTACGCGCGTTCGTGAAACCAACGCTAGAGCTGGACCTGAAGTGCGCAAGTCCGCAGACCATTGCGCAGTGGCACAGTTGGGGAGTAGAGCTGAGTGACAAGCCTCAACAAGGGACATCAGACGAAATACATATGCTGATTGGTGCAGACTATATCAACGCGGTACTGCACAGCAAAAAGGAAGTTAATGGTGAGACGGTGTGGAACACAGAGATAGGTAATGTATTATCTGGTCCAGCGTCTGCACCAAGTCGTAACAGTCAGCCGGTGACCGTGTCATGTGTCACAGCCCACATCGACAAACTATGGCAGTTGGATGAACCTCCAGAACAACATCAGCACCTGCCATCTTTCCCGCTATGTCGCCAGGGCAGCGGGTACCAAGTGGGTCTCTTGTGGCGAAATGAGCGTCGCCCAACGGATAACTATGCTCAAGCTAGAGTCATCGCAACGCGGCTTCTTGAAAAGCTGGAGAGGAATGGGAAGCGTGCGCTCTATGATGATGTGCTGATCAGGGAGTACCGCGAGCTTGGAGCAATTGAGCTGGAGCCATGTGAGAGCGATGCCGGGTACTATGTACCGCATCATGGTGTATTCCGCGAGCACGCTGCAACCACGAAGTTAAGAGTGGTGTTCAATGCCTCGGCGACGGCGCCAGATGGCAAGTCGTTGAACGACATGGTTGACCCTGGACCGTCGCTATTGCCGAGTCTCGCAGGTATGCTATTACGGTTCCGTGAATATAAGAGCGCGCTGCAAGCGGACATCCGCAAGGCTTTCTTCATGGTCGCGGTTAATCCCGAAGACCGTCCCGTCCGTACCTGCGTTTCTTGTGGCCAGGTCGAAGCGACAGCGATGAACTGTTAACCTGGAGGCTAACGAAACTGCCATTTGGCGTAAACTGCTCGCCATACATGCTTACTGCGGTGATTCAGCATCACTTGAAGGAGCTACGGGCGTTGTCTGCACCCAAGGAGGGAGATCGTATTGATCTCTTGCTCACGAGTTTCTACGTTGACGATTTGGTCTCTAGTGTCTCAAATGCCTCGGAAGCTAAGGAGATGCAAGAGTTCAGCGTGCGTGTGCTTACGGATGCTGGCATGGAGTTACGCAAGTGGCGAGGCAACGAAATCCCGTGCGATCTAGAGGCCGGAGATAAAGTTCTCGGTCTGAAATGGAAAACCAGTGATGACTTGCTCAGCATAGCAGCGCTAGGCGAGTCCGATAGGACGTCTGTTTGGACCCGGCGATCCCTCCTCAAGTGTGTTGCGTCAGTATTTGATCCGCTAGGTCTAGCAGCACCGGCAGTTGTGCCGGGAAAGATACTGCTACAGCAAGCCTGGAAAGTCGGAGGCGACTGGGATGATAAGTTGCCTGATGGCATCGCAGCCGCATGCGCGCAATGGTGGGGAGAGTTGGCCGAAGTGGTGAGCATTGACATACCACGTTGGATTTGCTGCAATCTTGACACGCCGATTGCGCTTCATGCCTTCGCCGATGCCAGTGAGAAAGCGTTTGGATGTTGTTTGTATGCAGTCGTCAATGAACAGTCGCACTTGGTATTTGCCAAGGCCAAAGTGGTACCCGTGTCTCCACCCACGTTAGCCCGCCTTGAGTTACAAGCAGTATGTCTAGCGGCTCGCTACGCTGAGTTTGTGGTGAAGGAGCTGCGTGTGACCGTCACGCAAGTCTATGGCTGGACTGACAGTCTCACTACCCGTCATTGGATCAGTAATCCGTCGTACAAATGGAAAACATTTGTGGCTAACCGCGTCAGTCAAGTCCAAGAGATATCGAAGAAGGTCGGCATTGTGTGGAACCATTGCCCGGGCCTTCACAACCCAGCAGATTTACCGTCGCGTGGGAGTAGTGCACAGCAGATCCCTAGTCCGTTCTGGAGGGGCGGACCAACCTGGATCACGGAGCCCAATGACTGGCCCACCGCATCCTCAACCGCAGCTACAGATGAGTCCAGTGTAGAAGTACGAGTGTCAGCCACCACCTGTAGTCGAGAATCTGATAAGGAATGGTGGCTCCGATTCAGTAAATGGTCGAGGGCACAGGGCATGGTGACTCGGATGTTGCAGTGGAAGCACACTGAGCCTCGTGCTGAACTCTATTTTGCAGCAGACAACGTATTGTACCGCATCGTTCAAGCCGCATGTTTTGCTGAGGATCTTGAGCTGATCAAGCAAGGTCAACAAGTGAAGCCTGGGTCGAAGGTGTATCAGCTTGCATCGTTTCTGGATGAGCATGGAGTGCTCAGAGCCGGGGGACGACTTCAGCACAGCGAGTTGGCGTATGGAGCCAAGCACCCAGTCCTGTTAGGCAAACATCATCTGACCGAGTTGCTGTTGGAGAAAATGCATGTTGAAAGGATGCACCAAGGTGTAGAAGGAGTCTTGTCGTTCATCCGTCAGAAATTTTGGATTATCGGTGGTCGACGGGCGCTACGCAACATTACTCAGCGATGTGTTACATGCCGCCGCTACAAGGCTAAGGCTGCCTCAGAAGTCTGCCCGCCGCTGCCGGAAGACCGAGTTGTTCACGAGAGGCCGTTCGCAACTACCGGCATCGACTATGCTGGTCCGTTGTACGTGCGCCGTGGTTGGTTGTTGGTTGGTTTTTTATTTCACTTCGCACATTCAAACGGGATGACGACCCAATAAAATGACGGCGAAGGCTTAGCCTAGAAGTGGCTATGGAAGAACATAGTAAAAGCTATGGAAGCACAAAGTAAGAGAATAGGATACTAATGACTGCGGGTAAACGGGGGGAGAGAGAGAATACGATGTATCTGTGATACTACGTGCGGGTTACTGAACTTCACGGGGAGGGAGAGCAGAGCAATCAGCAGCAACTCGAACTACTCCCTACAGGCGTATGGTACGTGAGTCATCTCCGAAGGTATGGATAGCATTGTTTGTGTGTGCCACCACCAGAGCAGTTCACTTGGAGGTGGTCGATAGTTTAAGTACTGAGTCATTCTTGATAGCATTTCGGAAGTTTGTCGCGAGACGTAGTTTGCCGTCTCGGATCAGGTCTGACAACGCTACAACGTTCAAGGCGGCATCTGACAAACTGAGTGTGCCATGGATGTTCAATCCTCCAGCTGCACCATGGCATGGAGGCTTCTATGAGCGAATGGTTGGTACAGTGAAGAGTGCCTTGAAAAAGGTAATGGGAACAGCGTTTCTGAAGGTCCAGGAGCTTGAGACCCTCTTGTATGAGGTTGAAGCAGTGGTGAATAGTCGTCCGCTAACTTATGTGTCTGATAGCCTGGATGAGCCACCAGTAACCCCTGCAATGATGATGGGTGACATCTGGATGTCGTCAGAGAAGCCAGCAGGCACCCTGGACGCTGCGCAGATGTCATCGAGATTGCGTTACCTCAGTCGGACACTGGAGCACGTCAAGAATCGTTGGGAGGTGGAGTACCTAAGTCAGCTGAACAAACACCAACAGACCATGTCGCGCCCTTTAGCTGTGGGTGATGTTGTCTTTGTTATCGATGATACCAAGCGCAAACAGTTCTGGCGTTTGGGACGGATCATCGAGTTATTCCCTGGTCGAGATGGTAAGCGTCGTGTTGCCAAGGTTAAGTTGAGTACCAGTACCCTGTTGAGGCCGATCCAAAGGTTAGTGCCGTTAGAAGTATCGTCACAGGACGTGGCTCCTGGGCTTGCAGATACCGCTCAACCTGCTATCGTCCCTCAGCAGCCAGCGTATGAACCGTCAGCACCGTTACCACCACCACGGCAGCAGTAGATGACGCGTTCTGGGCGCGTAGTCAGAGCCCCGGATCGTTTTTGACTTTTGTGCATTGTTGTACGGCGGTGAGAAGCCCTTTGGTGGGGAGAATGTTGCAAACCACCAGTTCTCAATTGGGAAAGGCCTTCGCGCTTATAGCATTGTATTCGTCGCAATGTTGTCTTTCGACTCCGCCGTACCGCTGATGTTGCTGCATGGCATACGCTATATGCGCTGTGTGTGTTTTGCTGTATACGCTGTTAATAAAAAAAATAAAAAATTTCACGGTTCGCGTGAAACTCGGCTGGAAGCCGGGTTTTCCGCATCCGCCGTGGGAACGCCACCACCCTCTAGGATCAAAGGCGCAGATGCAGCGCCTAAACGGTGGGAGGTGAGTAGATTAGACCCACCACCAAGTGGTCAAAGACCGAAGTCCCATTAGCTGCATCCATGTATACGCTGTTATGTCCAGTTTTATATGCGTATGTTTTTGCATGTACGCTGTTTTGCATGCTATAAATAGCTGGTGTTATTAGTGTTCATTGTTAATTATTCGATGAAGTGAAATATACTGTCTAAAGGAAAAGTGTTGTCCTCGTGCCGTGTGGTCGTACGATCCTGACAATTTAGAGAATCTTAGAGGGTTCACAACAAGCCATGATCGGGGACAAGGATTTGTCATGTGCTCCAAAAAAAAAAAAAAAAAAAAAAAAAAAACGGCCGAAAAAGTGGGGCAGCCCCGGCTGTGACGGCCTTGGAAAAGGATTTGCCACTTGCGATCCTGGGACGAGTATCAGGTCAGCTTTGTCCTGTGTGGGCTGTATCAGATTGCTGTTCACTTCTCTATCTGTTGGATGTGTGACTTTCTGCAAGTTTCTGGGGTATGATGGCCTCTCCCTTGCTTGTCACTTTGTATGATATTACATTCTGTATTCGCTGCTTCCATGGCGTGGTCTGCAAACTGCAATCCTTGGGCAAATGTCATGTTTGCTATGTTGTGCTTTGGCCGTCAGCTTGTCTACACGCTGTAGTTGAATTATTTTTGTTTCACAACTGACTTCCTCAAGTACGGTGGCCACTGCTTTGCATGGCATTATATATGAAGAATTTCCTGTTTGTGTCTTGTGCATGTGCGTGGCCACGTGTGTGTGCCGTGTGCATACGCATGTTTGTGTATCTGTGTGCGGGGTAGCGCGGCGGGGAGGGCTGGTATGTATCAGTGTGTTATTGCAGTCTCATGGCTACATACAGTACATCGCGTGCGCGTGGTCATTATGTTTACCTCCGGGGTTGGAGGGAACGGAAAAAGAACTGAAATTATCCATATAAAAACCGCTCTGTGAGCGGTTCTGAAAAACCTTTACTGGTACTGCCCCGTCGTAAAAGTAAGAAATTAGAACTGGCCCATTGTCCCCCCAAATGCGAACTGATCCACGTAAATCGCGAATGACGGGACCCGAACGCACCAGTAGCACGATGTTCCTACCTGTGGATGCAGATGGGGACGTTGGACAACTTGGTCCGGACTATAGGCCATGTACTGTACTAGCGGTAGGTGGTGTTACCCTATGATAATTGCTGTCCTGTGCCCTCCCGACCTCGTGCTACTGGTGCGTTCGGGTCCCGTCATTCGCGATTTAGGTGGATCAGTTCGCATTTGGGGGGACAATGGGCCAGTTCTAATTTCTTACTTTTACGACGGGGCAGTACCAGTAAAGGTTTTTCAGAACCGCTCACAGAGCGATTTTTATATGGATAATGTACATGTATAGTGTACACAATCTGCGGACAGCATGCTGTTTCGTTCTTTTTGAACTCATCAGCGCAGCACAGAGGAAATGAGGCCGAACCTGATAGCAATGGAAATAAAAATTTCCAATCAGGCCCGAACGTACCTTGCCAGAGTGCTCAAACTGACAAGTCAGTGAGCTCTGCATAACGCAAACAGCAAAGGCACTACCCCACGCAAGAGTGCTCAACTGCTACAAGAGCAGGAGCGAAATACTCAATCTGCGGACAGCATGCTGTTTCGTTCTTTTTGAACTCATCAGCGCAGCACAGAGGAAATGAGGCCGAACCTGATAGCAATGGAAATAAAAATTTCCAATCAGGCCCGAACGTACCTTGCCAGAGTGCTCAAACTGACAAGTCAGTGAGCTCTGCATAACGCAAACAGCAAAGGCACTACCCCACGCAAGAGTGCTCAACTGCTACAAGAGCAGGAGCGAAATACTCAATCTGCGGACAGCATGCTGTTTCGTTCTTTTTGAACTCATCAGCGCAGCACAGAGGAAATGAGGCCGAACCTGATAGCAATGGAAATAAAAATTTCCAATCAGGCCCGAACGTACCTTGCCAGAGTGCTCAAACTGACAAGTCAGTGAGCTCTGCATAACGCAAACAGCAAAGGCACTACCCCACGCAAGAGTGCTCAACTGCTACAAGAGCAGGAGCGAAATACTCAATCTGCGGACAGCATGCTGTTTCGTTCTTTTTGAACTCATCAGCGCAGCACAGAGGAAATGAGGCCGAACCTGATAGCAATGGAAATAAAAATTTCCAATCAGGCCCGAACGTACCTTGCCAGAGTGCTCAAACTGACAAGTCAGTGAGCTCTGCATAACGCAAGCAGCAAAGGCACTACCCCACGCAAGAGTGCTCATGTATAGTGTACATGTAAATGCACGGGACACCAAAATAATAATGCAGTCAACCTCGTCAAAAACGACCTCCGCAGTAGGACCAACTCAGGCATAGCTAGATAGTTTTGTGACGTACATGTACATATAGGGGCCAATTGACTAAAGAAATGCTCGACCTGAAGAAAAACGAATCCTCAAAAACGATCGTAACTGTTCTCATCCAGGATCAAGTTTTGAGGGATTGTTATTGAGCAAAGTGTACTGCAAGTATACCTGTGCATACATACATAGCCCAGCTTCGGAAGGTGGCGTATGATAAATGCCGATGGAATTCATTGCGAAACAGCACTGTTAATTAGCCTGGCCATAATAATACGATTACATCTGACATGCTTACCTGCCTACTTGTGCGCACGCATGCATTCTTGCCGGAGATGTCTACCTGTGGCGACAATAATTTTTTCATGGACTGATCTTCTTTTTTAGTGTTTGCACACTCTTGGCTGCTGCTGTGGCGCTTTTGTATTTACATGCTGCTACGCTCTGTACGGCTGCACTAGCCGTGTTAACTGTCGTACCCAGATGCACACATTCAATCCCTGGCTATGCTTTGGAATTGTTTTCGTTGCCTATGTCCTCATCTCTCTTCGTTTTGTTTTCGCTGCCTGGGCTCTCATTTATCTTTGCGTGCTTGCTTGCTTGTATTGCTGAGGGAACATATGCTGGTTTGTATTCGTGGGTCCCCATGGTGCATGGGCCACGCGTACTCATCCGGCGGATATGTGTGAATAATAATAATAATACATACATGTACAAGGGCAGCATCAGTACGCACGGCTTGAGCATACACCAAGGCAGTTGAGTGTTTGAACCAGGGAGTAGTAATTTTACTACATGAGCCCCGGCCAGCGAAAACCAGCACTTGTGTACTTGATATCAATCATCAAAATGTGACGTCAAAGTTTGGGACGCGCAGTGAGCTGGCTTTTGAAGATTCTTTTCGATCGAGTGGGTGTCTTTGTTGTCAAAGGAGTTTCAAGTGTCTTCAAATGTCTCTGGTCAATTGATTTTAGCGCTAGGTGAGAGCTCGTCACACGGAGGTTGAGTTTAGACACAGCGATGGCGACAGGTGTCGCGACAAAGACTTAGGTCCAGAGTTGTCAGCGTGAGACTCCCTGTACGAAGCGGCGCTGAAAGTTAGTTCGCGATCGGAATTATTTCTTTGTTGGCGATCTCGCTGAGTTTGTCCAGCAGTGGCGAGTGTCATATGCATAGCAACGAAGAGCCCTCATAAAATCGACACTGGATACTGGTGGCGACGATAGTCAGTGCTGAAGAAATAGCGACTGCGAGGAGAAGCTGAATTTCGACCCGCTGAGCGATCCGTATTTCTACATCGACAACAATGATGTTGCAGACACTGGTGGAGGGCTTCTCACGGCGCAAAACAGAGCGTAGTATTCTCAGTACTCTACCTTGCCAGACGACATCAAGCTGGCTGCTGCCTGTGTTGAGAAAGGGGATCCCTAAAAACTCAAACCGGCTGAACGCTTTGGGGCAACATGTTCACGTGCTACAAAACGCCAGCATTCGCTCATATCATTGAAATACAATTATGCTGAAATCATGGTCTGAGTGAAAGTGTGCAAGGGAGTGGATGTCAGTAGTATTGATCAGTACATCTATCAGTATGGCAAGCTTTGGGACAACGCCCAAACTGCCAGCGCAGAGGTCCCTGAACACAATTTGGAAGGCCAGCCACCAATCATCGTTTTGCACTCTGGTGTTGTAAAGAAGGTAGTGATGTATACGGAATATCGTCACTGTGACTTCTGAACTACTCATGCCTGCACAGGCTGCAGCACCAAGAGGGCAAGCCTGACTTGCATTCTATTTACTTACATGTACCTGTTCCACATCACAATCAGAAACTGTAGGATCAACTTGCATGGAGTCACTAGGCATGGATGCTGCGCCAACTGTACCGAATCTTGACCTCTCTGACTTCAAACTCTATTTTCCATGCTTTCGCTTATCAGATTGTTACCAAACTTGATAACTTGAATGATTAATAGTGTAGAAACAATTTCGAGGGAAAAAATAATTTTTGAAAAAATTACACATGTTCAGGTTTCTGCTGGCTGGGGCTCACATTTATTTGACTACTCCCTGCAATGGACTCAAAACGGGTTTATTCAAAACATACGACATCGAAAGAAGGAAGAAAACCAAAGATACAAGGGATGAAACTCGACGATGAAATCAAAATGAAAATTTGAAAAAAGCCTTATCCAAAGAAACTCAAGGCAAATATGTACAAAGTACGAGCTAGTGTGCAGTGTATGTAAGTTAGTGCAGTAGATGTGAACGTGTTAGTGTGTGGGTGATAAGAGCTGGCAACCGAATGTACAATGTACATGACGTGTACATGTTACGTATGACTCAGAGTGCTAAAAAGACTGTCCATGCATCATGCATGTAGTTTCGTTTACGTACATGCAGGATACTACATTGTCTACAACTTACAGTACAACTAACAAGCAAGGACAGGTACTAGGTAGGAATACTACACTAGGTACATACTGTAACATAGGAAAGGATCTACGGTACAAAGAGTTGGCATGAAGCTGCAGCAAACTCCTGCCGTGTGGTGCTTGCGCAATTGCAGGGACCACTTGTTCCGTCATGTTGGCGGCCTGACCGTTAGTGGCGGTCCTGGATAGCATCCTTCCACCCTGTGATCACAAACAATGTGAAAGTGCAACACAAATTCAAATCAGCATTGTGCGTACGGTATTGGATTCAGGTCATCGCAAACATGCCTGTGCATGTGTGTGGTCTTCCTGTGATGTAGTACTCAACAACAAAATAGGGATAATACAGAGAGGATTGACAACTCTTTGCAAAGTAGAGTTATAATTCAAACGGTTGTAAGAACCTGCGGAGACCAGGCCCAAACTTACCTACGCCGCGTGACAATCACATCGCGCACTGTGCTTGCTACTTGTCCCAATGTTGTCAGGGCTGTTTTCCACCACGGTATTTCTTCCTTGACCTTTGCAGTCAGCTCCCCATTGATGCGCGCGAGCTCTGCCAGCTCCTTAGCGTTCTCCCTCATGTAATCCTCCTTGCTGATGCTCATCGCCTTCAGCTTCTTTTCCAGCTGCTGGAGTTTGCGCTCCGTCGCGGTTTTCTGCTGAATATGGCCATCGATCCTGCCCTTGACTTCGGCAAACAGAGGTGGAACGTAGACAGCCTGATAATGTAGAATGATGTGCTCGATCATACGCTTTCGAGTTCTCCTGCGTACCTCGTAACTGTGGTCATCGCCGTCGTCTGGGTTGCTGACCATGAGGAAAGTGTTGATGCGCCCCACACGGCTGATTCAGACTGCAAAAACCCGTGCACAGCATCTCGGGTTCGAGGCCAGGCCAGCAGTCACCGAAGTAGGGGATTTTCCCGTACTCAAGCGTACTCAAGGGCTGAGAATTTTCTCAGGGCCAGCTCTCTACACGCGGCTTCTCGGCCTCACCGAGCGGAGCCTGAGACACTGAAAACAACAAAAATAGCCTCGTGTGAGAGTACAGTAGCTGTAGCACAATCGCGTGTAAAAAACGAGTGCTTCTTTCTTCGAGCGAGCGACTTTTCAAGCGTTTCTTGTCGATTTCTTACTCCTTTTTGAGCGTGTCTTTTGCTGTACGTAGCCCAGGGAAACTGCCCTGGGTAGCTAGTTGGGGAAGTTTTGGTGGCGGCGAGGGAAGTTTATTTGTATAGCGGAAACCTTCATCTACAAAATACGTTAGTGTCATTGTGATCTGTAGGGTAGTTTTGTGTGCATGGTGTTCTTTCTGACGTCTCTTATGGCTGAACAATGAGCTCTGATTTCAAAAATTTGAATTTTCACCTTGAGCATGTGGGTATGTTGTGTCGCTTGGGTGGATGTAAACTGCCCAGCCATCGGAGTGGTCGGAAGTCTTGGAGCCCTCTATTAATTTTATCTAGTGAAAGATTATGCATTGCAGATCTTCAATGTTCTAGGTATCAAGGTAGAAAAAGATGAAAGTGGTGTCCACCCCACACATTTCTGTAGGGCATGCTTACTATTTATCCAGAAGTCAGCAGAAAGTGAAACACCGTGTGATGTTGGTGGTGATATTAAGGGAGGGGATAGTGGTGGTGGTGGCTGTAGTAAGGCTCTGCCAAATGTACTAGCCTGGATGCCGCACACAGATGATAAATGCATTGTATGTGGGTGGATTGAGAGTGCAAGAAAGGGAGGTAGACCAAAGCAGGAGAAGAATCTTAAGGGGGCGTGCTCGGTGGATAACAAGAGCCAAAACACCGGGGAGAGTTTGTTGGGTGTCGATATTGACGAAGCCACGCTGTTCGGGCGAGCCACGCCTTCGCATGTATGTACTCTTGGAGAGGAAGGAGGTGAATTAATACACCACAAATTCAACCTCCTTCGCTCTGGCCTGCAGAACACAAACAAAGATGTTGACCGTCTAAAGGTCTTGGTCGTGCAGTACCTAACAACCACACTGCCGACACACCAGTGCTTAATTTATAATGCACAACAATTGCAGTATTAAAGCCAAGGGAAAATTCCCAAATCTAGCTACCTATGGAGAAGTAAACTGTTTTGTCGCTCACAACATCAGCGCGGGTGGTGGCGGGCCATAGGTAGGTCAACATTATCACTCTGATACATTCAGAAATCATTTGAACAGCAAAACTGTAACTAATTACTTCAAACATGAGACAAAAGTCAAAATACAATGCAGCGATGCAATTTGAAATCAAAACTGTTCTGCACCACTGAAATCGAATTTACTACTTCTTATACTGCACCTTCTTTACTGCTGATGTTCAGCCACTGTGCAGATCCTGCTGTGCAGATCCTGCTGTGCAGATCCTGCTGTGCTAGCCTTGTGATCTCATATCAGAATCCAGCCAGAATAGTACAGCAGCTGCATGGGAGCATGCCTGTCCCAGGCCCGCCATGCAGATGCAGTGTGCCAACAGAACAGCACCAGAAAGGGGGGGGGGGGACTTGTCAAAATACTCAAGCGAGTGTCCATGAAAATTCTTTGCTTCCTCCTGCCAGGTTGAAAATCACGTGCACTGATTCAGCCACCAGGTGGCATGCGTCAACACATCTACGGGTAGCCCTGAATCCTGAACTAAACTCTAAAGGAACGTACAGTTCAGGTGCTGAGCACGTGCAGGAACTACACAACGTTCCTCGTCCACAGGCAAGTAGAGGACAATGCACTGTGACATGATCCGTAATACTAGAACTTGAACTACTATAATTATTGTAGAAGTAATAACAATAGTTCCTGCACGAAAATGATGTTGTGTCGAAGAACGGCATAAACCGAAGAGTCACTGGGTCTGGCAGATGTCGCCTTCATCTTTTATCGAAACTCCACGTCAAGACAGCGAACACTACACTTCAAAACCACTTGACTTGGCCTACAACGAGACGAACTCCAAACAACTCGACAATGTTTTTTTTTGTAGCTCTGTAGCTCTTTTGGCACCAAGCAAAAAAATATTTCCTTGCACTGCGTGTAATCTCTGGGTGGGCACCGCCAAGGCGTTAAAAAGGTGGGTTTTTACCAAAAATGTGTAAAAGGACGCCATCTTGCCTTTTGAATCACGCGAAACAGCCGTGCCAGGCTGGGGTGCAGAGCGACCGACTCCTTCTTGTAGGCCTTCGTCTTGGCCGCGATTACGTCTTCTCGCAGCTCCCCACCCGGCGTTCTCGTGCGAACCAGGGTGCAGAAAGGCGCCACTTGCGGCTGAAAGATCACGTCAATGACGGAATCGGAGGCCTGTCGCTCTTCCTGGGTGAATCGGCCATTGGTGACGAAGATGATCTGGTTGATCCCACCGCTGCACGTGTGTGCCAAATGCGCAAGCTCCAGTAGCACCTGCTCCTCGGTGAAGCGGTTGTCGCAGAATCCGATGGTGTCGATGATCTTCACTGCGTAGTCGCGACCGGCGTATGGCACGAGGACGGTCTTAGTAGGCAAGCCCTCGGTCTTACTGGTCGGAGAACTTGACTCCGGGAACAAGTCACCTTTGTATCGACCGGCAATGACGTTTGCCAAAGTGGACTTGCCCTTGCCAGTCCGACCCATTAGGACAATCGTGCGATCAATCTTCTTTCCATCTGGACACGGTCTGTAGTCGTCGAAATTGTCCATCACAACCTTGCGTCAACCGAGTCAACTGAATACTAGTACCCGGGTGTCTGACGTACGCTAGAGCAGTGAATGGTTCCACTAAAGACTTACTCGACTGAGATCCAATAGTTCACAAGTTAGTCACTCTAGCCTAGGCAGCTGTAAATTGCTCTGAAATTTGTTCTGAAGTACTAGTAGCCGTTGAAATTGTGTGCTTTTATACGCTGGTCATACTATGTTTTGACCGGCTTCGTTGGAGGGTGGCAAAGGGTGAGTAATAGGTGTTTCGATGTCGTCAGACCACACTGACCACTAGCACATGATCGAAGTGCTGCTAGCACAACTACATGTATTTCAGTTTCTGTTTCAGCAGCGTTCCCCCGGGGAAAGTCCCACCAAAACCTAAACTAAAACGCTAAAGCCGGTGATCTTGACAACGAGGTCATCTATGTACATATACAGTCATGTATCTCTTTGGCTGTCGTGGGGAAAGTCCCATCAAAACCTAAAGGTGATCTTAACTACCGTACGAGTAGATGTATCTCTTTGGCTGTCCTGGTCCAGCTTTCTCCAGCGATACCAAAGCAACAGATCGTTAGATGAAGGGACATCTCCCTATTCGTCCCGGTCATCCCGAACGGTAGACCCACTGCTACTACATGTACTAGTACTCAGTCACATGCTAGACTGTAGACATGTACGTTATTTTGTGTTGTCAAATTTTGTTGAGCTTGACTAAAAATACTATGTGGCGTGCATTTGTGTACTGTACCATCAACCACAAAACGAGATACCAGCACGTTCGGTTCCCTGAGTGCAGCAAAGGGCACCCCAAAAGTCGGAAAAGGCAATACACACACACTACAAAGTACGCGATGCAATCATCATGATCATACCATGCACCGTGGCCCGGGTATTTACTAACACTAGTACTAGTAAACAGTTTCCTCTGAGACAAAAATGCGATAATACTCATAAAAAGTACACACTTCAGGCTCATTACAAACATCTTGAAAGTTTTTGTCTTCACAAGTATACTTTCAAGCCTTCTCGGCAGGTGAAATACAGGCAAGGGAAAAGGAACAGGAACAGTGGATTAAATACAGTAAGAAGGTGGTAAAACATCTGGACGCACGCATCCGACAACACGCACCGCTACACCTTATTCCACAACACGCACGATCCACTCGACCACGGAGGGGACGTCCAGCAAAGAATCATCCTGGTACAAGATGGTCCAACGCAGCGGCATCAACACCAAGCAACGTCACCTCACAATTAACTAATAATAATAATAATAATGACAGTTCGCATTTCGCTCATTGCATGAGGTCAACGCATCTGTTAACAATTTCGAGCCAAGCAGCTCTATCAGAAGCAGATTGCACAGCATCCAGAAGCGACAGATTAATGCAATGTAAGACAATTAACTAGACCACCAGAAAAACAACCGGACAAGACACCTACTGGCGTGGCAGTGACAGGAACCGCATCAACCAGAAGAATGACAAGATCGGCAACGGCGGCGATGGCAGCGACTAAAGCACAGACAGAGGCAACGGCTAGGGTCCACTCGACTAGCCATGTGAAATCGGATGTGTCCACCGCACATGCTGATTGTTCTGATGTTAGTTCTGATAAGTATGAGTCGTCCACAGCTAGTCATTTGTTTGAGCATCCTGATTGTCGTGCTGTGTATCCAGATGATTGTTTTTCGATTGTGTCACGTGTACGCAGTGCTAGATTGCTGAATGTTTTGGAAGCTGTATACATCCACACAAAGAAACCCAACCTTTGCAAGCAGAAACAAATCAAATTCACACTTAGGCTGTTAGGTAGGTCGTCAAAACCTCGTTAGTTACATGTATGTCCAGTGGTTGTCTCTTGTTGTCGCACTACATGTCACGCTTATTGAGTTTTCTCGCATTTGCACCTTTGTGTCATTATTGCAATTTTCGCTGTTTACTTTAGCTATCTTCTTTCTTTTTTTTGCGCTGTTTTACCACCTTCTTACTGTATTTAATCCACTGTTCCTGTTCCTTTTCCCTTGCCTGTATTTAAGGTGGCGATCTACCTTCGCGGATAGTCCACCGTAAAATACAAACATCTCAGCCAATTCTTTTTGGAATTAGGTCAAATTTTCTGGAGACATTCATTATGTACCAAAGGACAAGGAGCAGCACAAATAGAGGACAGACTCCGCTCATGTCCATTGTTATTGCCGAATCACGATAATTGGCCGCACCCGCACCTCTTAACCGCAAAATTGAAATATGCATCCATCAGGTAGAAAATAACCAATTGCTACTGCGTTCCTAACATATAATTCTAGGTATTGAATATCAAGAAACAGTTGCAAAGTCCTTTAGATCACCATGTCACAACAAAGCGTTTTGACGCGCGCATCCGCAAAAAAAGTCATGATCGGGTCCACAACCAATGTGAGAACAAGCAATGATGAATGGCTAAACGAAGACATTCACGAACTAGCTGATGCATCACAGAGCTCAGAAATGTATAGGTTTAGGGGTATAGCACCTACCACTTTGCCGCAATCGTGGTAGAAAAATGCGGGATAGGCTAAAAAGTTACCAAAAACACACAAAAAAGGTCTATCCAATTCCAGCCTACCTGCCTACAAATCTTCACATCAGAAGCCATCTGGCTCGTAGGTGACCTCATTTTGGTCTCCTTGATGATTAGTAATGCTCTTCTTCAGTCTTCTTTACTTCTTCCTTGACTTCTTTGTCACTTCTCACACGTTCCCAGCTCTTCCTGGTTGTATCACAGTGGTGTTACTTAGTGCGGTGCCGAGCAGAAACGCGATGCTATCTGGTTTCAATGTTCAGCTAGAGTCTTCATTTCTTCTCTAAGGGCTTGTTCAATCATGAGCATTGCAGGTAAAATCGAGTCGGAAACCCAGCCTTCACTGGTGGCCTCTCTCCATGGGTATGGCAATAAAGGTGCTGATGAATGAGGCATATCCAGGGTGCAGCCATGCCGTTTCCGTCACATATGACGGCGATCGCATGCGGTTGCAGCACTGCCACTTTGGTAAACTGCCTCAGGTCCAGCGTAGCATTTCACATGTCTGCTTCTGAACTCATCTCGGAGAACATGACCACAGGTTGAATAGGATCGCGTTGCCGCCACAGGTCTTAGTATAAATGGGCGGTAGAATATTGAAAACTATGCAAAGCGTCACTGGCGGTGATGAATTCGGCGCATACTAAATACAGGCCTGTGGACTTCCAATTTGAAATTGAATTTCTCAGAAGTGAATGGACTTCTCTTCTCACCACACACAATGAAATCCCAAGGCAAATATCTGGGTTTGCCTGCTCGCTTAGTAGATCTACGATGGGATGTGGACTGGTACAGCTGACAGCATACTGATATGACCAGAAATAGCAGAAATCACTCAATATTTCACAGACTAACTCCAGTAGGCTATATTTTGCACTCACTGCCTGACGCCGAAAGAGAGAGAGACAAACTAATCACCACAATAGCTAGAACTGTTGTTGACATCGTCATCGTCAGAGTAGTCAGAGTTGGAGATGAAGTTGAAATACGTCTTCGCTTGGCAATTTTTTTGCCAATAAATTTGAATAGCGTCGTCAACGTCAGGGATATTTTCCGCGGATAGGTGGATATCGAGAGCTTCTGGCAGTCAGATTGGCTGCTTCGGACATCCAAGACGACGGACAGTACTCATTCCACCCGATCTTGGTGACAGGCGACGACGTGAGACGTCTCCAATAGACTTTCCAAACACAATTGTTTGAATTGAAGAAGGGCTGAGGCTTCCTGCAGCTTCATCTGTGAAAAGAATTCGGGTGGACACACCCATTCCCATAGCGCTGCATATCACATCCGAACCAGTTCCGTTATTTTACAACGTTTCGGCACTTGGCCATCATCAGGTAATAACAATGAATACCGTGGAAGCCACACAAGAGCAGTATATACGCAGAGTGTAGCGCCAAAAAAGATGCGAATTATGTCACCTAGTATGGTCTTGTGACTCGTTGATGGCGGTTTGTACAATGGTCTTGGAAGCTGCAGAGGAGCGAGTGTCAATTGTCTTTTCTTTTGCAGTGCCGGCGAGAGGGATTGATCCCCAGATTTATTTCGAATTGTGTGCGGAAGCCAGCATCAACGAGTCACAAGACCATACTAGGTGACATAATTCGCATCTTTTTTGGCGCTACACTCTGCGTATATACTGCTCTTGTGTGGCTTCCACGGTATTCATTGTTATTACCTGATGATGGCCAAGTGCCGAAACGTTGTAAAATAACGGAACTGGTTCGGATGTGATATGCAGCGCTATGGGAATGGGTGTGTCCACCCGAATTCTTTTCACAATTGTTTGAATACTTCACAAATTATCGAATTATTGATTTGCGCATGCGCACTGTGTCCATGATGACGTAATATGTGCCTATTGGTATGGCATGACTCAGCAGTGGTATGTCTGACAAGCACAGAAAATTTGAACAAAATCCACAAGGATTTACCGTGAAAAGACCGATTTCTACGTTTTCCCCAAAAAGTTGCAATTGTGCAAGTCAAATATATGTTACATTCGGTCTTTGCAAGCTCATAGCAGCCATATGGATGAAGCAATCTCACTCAAATTTTCACAGATGATGTCTGGGATCTATACGAGCAATTTGGCACCGCATTGGACGAAATCAGAGCAAGTTGAAAATTTCACAAAATTTTGACCCCTGAAGGTAGATCGCCACCTTAACCTGACGAGAAGGCTTGAAAGTATACTTGTGAAGACAAAAAACTTTCAAGATGTTTGTTATGAGCCTGAAGTGTGTACTTTTTATGAGTACAAGTACTAGTAGTAGTAGTAAATCTACTGATTGACATAGTCGTGCTGTGTTGTGTACCATGGTGAACTGTGTAGCTTTGCGCTCACCATGAGTCATCGGGACTGATGCCAGCCTTGCCAGGGACTTCCCTGTCATTGAGATGTCACTGGAGTGGCGCATGTCAAGTTTTTGATTTGCCCCTACCATGCGCCTAGCGCCTAGCGCCTGCCTGAGAGCGGTAAAAAAGAGCTGACAATGTCATTGACAGGCAGATTCCGGGCACGGTGTTGGTTGGGGCTTGAGCGCAGGTGCACTAACAACCGACTTCCCCCACTTTCCTCTATGTTTTCCATGTTTTGGTAGATGTAGAGTGCGTCACGCAGCCAACGTGAACATTGCACATTCGCAGTTGTTTGAGGATTACCTTACCCGTAGCTCACCATAGAAGCAGGACTTCATCTGAACTCGCCAGGGAATCAAGACGGCCGCTTACACAGGAAGAATCCAGCGGTGCGACAAATGGACAGGCAGACGCACAATGCCAATGGAGCGCCCTGTACTTGCACATGTAACACCATACGCCCTATCCTCGCGGTATTGAGCATTTTCGCAAGCATTTAGCCACATGGCCTGTAGAACCGGAACAAGAACCTAATGATGGTCTTGAAAATAGTGTTACGTGCATAGATCGACGTTTCATGATTTCTTGCTCTATGTCTACAACGTGAATGTACCACTTACTGACCTTGCAACACCGTTACCATGGTTACGCACAAGAAGGACTGGCAGGGGGGGGGGGGGGGAGAGACTTCTGATACACCCACACTGCTTCCGAAGTCCAGTGCTGCACATGTTCTGCGTGCGCATCCTTGCATTCTACCCGTCTACTCGATTGAGCTGTTCTCTCTTCCCAAAGTTGCTCACAGTCACAGGAAACCTGAATTGTGCTCAGAGCCAGCATGCTAGTCAAGTGTTGCACTCCATTCAGAAGATCATGACATGGACTGGCTTGGATTTGGGGGCCTATCTTTGTTTTCTCTTCTTCATGACTTGTATCTTCTCAACATCTGCCCACGCATGCCACTTCAAATACATGTACCTGCGAACAGTTTATTTGACAAGAAGGGCGGCAATGCAGCAGAACCGACCAACAAAACAAACTAGCATCTTAAATAATGGGAAGACAAAATAAAGTAGAAAAGTGGAAAATGAGGAAAGAGTTTTCACGATGCAAACACAAGAGAAGTCTAATAAAAATTGGACTCTGAGGCGCCTGGACTTACATGCACATGGTGATATCTGGTACTACAATGGCGCTCACTATTTTCGCTTCAGGTGAAAATGACTGCCAGTTTGCGTTAACAGGAAGCAATGGGAGTTCAATATTCACAATTATCAAGTATCACACTCAAATATGTGTACAGTGCCACAGTCTTAGGCCAAAATAAAGTAGGAGCCTCGCACCAAATCAATAATAGTGTGTACTACATGTACATGTACAACTGTCCCCAAGCAGAGTTGCCCTTGACTTGCAACAGTGCTCAAGGGCTCTAACTGAAAAAATACAATGCATACAAGTAAGCTATTGGTGTTTTCTCAAGTACATGTATAGCCTATTGCCTATAGGCCATGTTTCTGTCACGACGAGACGAAAACAATACCGCCACAACGAATTGGAACACAACGTACAGTCCACCACCGTGCTACCTTGTTGCACTTTGCACTGTGGAGCATGGAGAGATCACAAGATGATGCAGTCGTCATCACCCTGCGACTCTGCTGCCTTTTGTTGGAGCTCCGCATTGGCACGCCTCATCTCCCGGACTTGTCTTTGCTGCTCCCGACGAAGTCTCGCCTGCTCCGCTTCTCTGGCCTTTAGCTCCGCTTGGAGGCGTTTCCGCTCCGCTTCCTGGCGCTTCTGCTTCTCCTGCTGGGCAGTTTGTGCGTCCAGGTGTTTGTTAACCCTTGCCACAGCACTGGTGTAACTTGGAGTCGCATAGCACTGCATGTAATGCAGTATCACGTGATCGAGAAGAGTCTTGTGAGAGCGTCGGCGCATCTGCATGCTGCGTTCGTCACCATCGTCCGGGTTGCTGATCATGAGAAAGGTACCGATCTGGGCGAGATTCGGATGCAGCCTGATCATCTCCTGGCGATACTCGGCAGTCTTAGCAGCTACCACAGCTTTGTCCAGTTCTTTGGCCGGTGTTGCTGTGCGAACGATAGTAGAGAACTTGGCCACGTTGGGCTGAAAGATTACGTTCATCATCGCATCCATGGTGGTTTTGTCCTCCTGAGTGAATCGACCACGTGTGACAAAGAGAATCTGATTGATTCCCCCGGTGCACGTCTGAGCCACCTTAGCCAGTGCGTGTAGGACATCCCTTTCGGAAAGAGATGTGTCCCCGTAGCCGATGGTGTCCACAATCTTGATGGCATGGTCTTTGCCAGCGTACGACACTAGGACGGTGTGCGTCGGCAAACCACGTGTTTGGCTCGCGGGGCTGCTGGATTCCGGAAAGAGGCCGCCGCTATACTTTCCCGCCAGTACGTTTGCCACGGCAGACTTTCCGTTACCTGTTTTTCCCATCACGACGATTGTCCGATCTGGTTTGCGACCAGCGGGACAGCGTCGGTAGTCACTTGCACTGGCCATGCTGAGGCTGTAGACGCAATGAAGGCAGTGAATTGCAGCTGAATAGAGCAGTTGTCGAAACCCACTATTCCTCTATGCACTAGTCTTGGTTGAGCTTAACTTAACATACAGGCTAACTCCAGAAATATACCGGTTACCTTCTGTTGGCACTAAGCACACACAAAATGGATTGTCGAGGAGGCAAGAACTATTTTTTCCAAACCTGGAAGAAGTAACCTTGGCATGGTGCGAGAGAGGGCTCGAGGTAACGTATTTATGCCAGTCTAGATAGGAGGCTTTCGCCAATGACGTAATGTGTTGAGCCGCATATACAGTGTGCATAATCATACAAATACATGTACATCAATTCGCTATCATCGCTTCAGCAATGGGCAGGTGTAAGGCAAGGTCAGGTAGATCAACGAGAAACGAAACTGTTCTGACCAGAGCGAATCATTTAGGGGAACTGACAGCACGTTTGGGCCACTGACCACTGACCGGGATAGATTGCACATGATACACTTACATAATTATTATGCTTTGTAGCATTATGTCATACCCCAATATCAATATACTTTCTAGCTCCGCCATGAATAAGGCATGCTTAAATTTATAGTAATCAAACTACTTCGAGTAGTATGATAGCGAAATTGTATTTCGAGATGCATCAACATTCCAATCCAAGGGAGAAGCCATGAAGTCCCCAACTCTAGCTCTGAGTCACGGGCCTGGAACCTTGTCCAGTTTCGAAACTTGATCACTTCCAAGAATCGCGCTCACGAGTCGCGTGCGAAATGTGCTACCCGGAGTACAAGTGACGGCTCATTCTTTGTTGCCGCGGGACTTAGCTTGTGCACATTTTCGCTGCGCTCACCTTCCCCTCTTCGGTCCTACGTAACCATGAAACTTCCAAGTTGGAAGGCTGTTGGTTTGCGTACTGGAGATGTGTTAGAGCTAGGTCTCGGGTCGCTGAATGTCTCAGTACTAGTAGCCTGTCAGTTTTGTGCCCTATTATCGCACTTTCTGACCGTTTATCATCTCGT
Organism: Sycon ciliatum; assembly: GCF_964019385.1. Lineage (NCBI taxonomy): Eukaryota > Metazoa > Porifera > Calcarea > Leucosolenida > Sycettidae > Sycon > Sycon ciliatum. The sequence goes on from NC_088655.1 coordinate 19,272,027, forward strand.
TACAGTCGTGGATAGTTGCTGCATAACTCGTTCTCATGTGCTTCTTCTCTTTTTTACAGACACTAGTATTGTGCCGTATCATCATCAATAATGACATACAGTCCACTTCGCTAATAACGACTGCGGATATAACGACAATTCGCTAATAACGACAGAATTTCCATGCCCAGAGCAAAGTCCCATCCCACTGTAATACATAATAATGAGACTTCGGGTATAACGACACTTCGCGAATATGGACACCTTTTTGATGCCCCGCCGAGTGTCGTTATAAGCGAAGTTGACTGTATATGTATGTGTGTGATCATTCCGAAGACGAGCTCGCGTGCGAAACGTGCGCCCCAAAACTAAACGTGTGTGGCACTTAAATAAAGTCTTTCCAGGGGAAAACACCTACAGACTGTGTACAGTGTACAATGTGCGTGAACACCTAATCAACGATTTAGGCAATGACCGTGACTGTGAGCTGAAGTGAAGACATCAGTTGACAACTACGTTACGTATTAAAGTACACGTACGTGTGTCCTTGTGTGCGTCGCACTGTCCCCAGCTTTGCTCCTTGCCACAAGAACGCATTGACAGGATCAGAGTACATGTAGCACTAACAGTTCCTGTAGGCTGTAATCCTGTTGTTGTCTTTCGCTGCTACCACTACTAGTCACTACGACTACTCAGTACTAGTCACTACGACTACAAAGTCATGAGAATGTGTGCTTGCACATGACATGTAGTCCGCTTCGGCACTGCTACGTGTATCAAAAAAGTAATGGTTTGGAGCACTCAGTGCCATGCCACTCACTCACACCAGGCACGCATGACTGCACTGCACCGTACTGTGGCATCGCGCGTGACTCATGCCTACTTTTCAGATCCGGTTATTTCTCCCCTCAATGCATGCTATCATTGTTGTACAATGTACACTGTACAATGTACAATCATGTACATGTAAACCTACAATGACTATGCATGTGGTTGGTTTGATGACAATTACTGTTACAATGCCACAACGCCGCCGCAGCGCAGGTGAGGTTCTAACCATGCTAACACAGCGGTAAAGAAATCAATGACTGTGGAGCAACGCAATGAGCGCATGCATGAAAAGTTACCTACTCACTTGACAAAACAGCATTTTTTCATCTGTGCAGCCTGTCACTGGATCGCACTTGCGGGAATTCCCCCATAAATGATTCACGTCCCCATTACGGCTGCTCAGTGTGTTGTCACTTGTCAGCTGCCTAGTTCGTTGCAAATCGCATGATGTATGAAGACGAAACACATGACACTGGCGAGCAGAGGCATGCATGAACTACTTACTTACTACGTTTGATTGAATGCATGAGTCGCGCGTGCCTCGACTGTCAGTGGCATATAATAAGCCAGAGAAAATAGTGTGCTACCTCAGTGCAAAGATATCTTCTCCAGACGAACGCTTGCATACGTTTCTCTGGTTCCAGTCCACTAGCGAGACGTGAACGTTCCAGCAGAATTTCTATAATACTTCTAGCTAAGCGTAGCCAATGTGGGTGAGTGAAATCAAGAAGCTATCAGAGAGGGGAATTTCACTGTATAACTACAGCAACCTAGTGTGTCATTAGTGTCTGTCACTGAACGACGTGGTCTGTAGTGTAGACTGATTAAACAGTATGGCCTGTACAAGTGACTATCGACCCTGTCCCGCTGGTCGCAAACCAGACCGGACAATCGTCGTGATGGGAAAAACAGGCAACGGAAAGTCTGCCGTGGCAAACGTACTGGCGGGAGACTACGACGGCGGCCTCTTCCCCGAATCCAGCAACCCTGCGAGTGAAACGAGTGGTTTGCCGACGCACACCGTCCTAGTGTCGTACGCTGGCAAAGACCATGCCATCAAGATTGTGGACACCATCGGCTATGGGGACACCTCCCTGTCGGAGAAAGATGTCTTGAACGCACTGGCTAAGGTGGCTCAGACGTGCACCGAGGGAATCAATCAGATTCTCTTTGTCACACGTGGTCGATATACGCAGGAGGACAAAACCACCATGGGTGCGATGATGAACGTGATCTTTCAACCCGACGTGGCCAAGTTCTCGACTATCGTTCGCACAGCAACACCAGCCAAAGAACTGGACGAAGCTGTGTTGGCTGCCAAGACTGCCGAGTATCGCCAGGAGATGATCAAGCTGCATCCGAATCTCGCCCAGATCGGTACCTTTCTCATGATCAGCAACCCGGACGATGGTGACGAACGTAGCATGCAGATGCGCCGACGCTCTCGCAAGACTCTTCTCGATCACGTGATACTGCATTACATGCAGTGCTATGCGACTCCAAGTTACACCAGTGTTGTGGCAAGGGTTAACAAACACCTGGGCGCACAAACTGCTCAGCAGGAGGAACAGAAGCGCCAGGAAGCGGAGCGGACACGCCTCCAACAGGAGCTAAAGGCCAGAGAGGCGGAGCAGGAGAGAGTTCGGCAGGAGCAGGAAAGAAAGGCCGAAGAAATGCGGCGTGCCAATGAGGAGCTGCGACGAAGGGCTGCAGAGGCGGAACGCAATCGACGCGGACGCCGCAAGAAGGGCTGCTCCATAATGTGAATAAAGTCTGCAGCCGAGTTCTAGTACACGGATAGCTATGGAGTGAGATGGCAGGGGTGCAACCCAACACTTTGTTTCATGATCAAGTACAATGCATATCCCTGGACATTCCATAGGATGCACCCAGATCTGCAATCTAGTGTAATACAGAACAGCAAGAGCAATCAAGGCTGGTTTGTCGCTACGGTACTTCTTGTTCCCGAACTTCAAGTAGCGACAAACACGCCTTGATTACCCTTATTGTTTTGAATCCCTTGACATATAATTGTTCTATCTCGAATAACCTAGCCCTGTTTTATTGCTCATTATGTAACATACCGCTATACTACCATCACTGTTTATCGGGTATGCTCTCCCTTTCCCCAGCTAGGGACTGATGAGCAAGGTTGTATTCTCAGCTGGAATATGACTATTTAGAGTAATTTCAACACAATCACGAACATACGCAATCCATTGAATTCTATTTTTTGCCTACTCGGAGAGAAAATTGGAATCTTTTTCATCACTTCGAATACTAGCAAGTCCTATTGCGATATTTTTGGAAGGCCCATAACGCTTTCCACCGCTGTGCCTACATGCAGTTGTGTTGGGTCGTGATACCGTCACTCCTTGCGATCTCCACTAACATGGAGCTGGAGGCTAGGCATTGGCCCGTTCAATGAGGGGAAGGGATGGCCCACGAAGGTGCCACAGAGATGTCCAGGAGCTATGTCCCTAGACAACATGGAGATGGAACTCTTTGGAACTTTCCGCACCTAAAATGTAAGCCTTCCAAGTTTCTGTATTTCTTTATTCACATACCGAACATGCATGATGCATACCAAAAACCACCAAATTCTTGCGATTGTTCTGGCGGAAAAATCGGGCCAAGGGCTAATCAGTAGCGTGGATTATACATGTACACGCTACAGTGTTGGCAACTGAAATCCGACCCCATTGCCGGCGCGGCGCGGCGCGGCGGCAAGGGGGTCGGATTTCAGTTGCCAGCACTGTACATTGTACATGTATAACGTAGATGCAAGGGACACCAAAACAATAACGCAGTCAACCTCGTCAAAAACGACCTTCGGAGTAGGACCTACTCGGGAATAGCTACATGTAGATAGTATTGTGACATACATGTACATGTACATGTAGGGACCAATTGACTAAAAAAATGCTCGACCTAAAGAAAAACGAATCCTCAAAAACGACCGTAACTGTTCTCATCCAGGATGGAGATTTGAGGGATTGTTATTCAGCAAAGTGTACTGCAAGTGCCTGTACATACATACAAGGGCAGCATCAGTACGCACAGCTTGAGCATACACCAAGGCAGTTGAGTGTTTGAACCAGGAAGTAGTAATATTACTACATTTATTTGACTACTCCCTGCATGGGACTCAAAACGGGTTTATTCAAACAATACGACATGGAAAAAAAGGAAGAAAACCAAAGATACAAGGGATGAAACTCGACGATGAGATCAAAATGAAAATTTGAAAAAAGCCTAATCCAAAGAAACTCAAGGCAAATGTAACAAGGTTGTGTAAAAGAATCAACATCGTGGCAAACGTGCTCGCGGGAGACTACGACGGCGGCCTCTTCCCCGAATCAAGCAACCCTGCGAGTCAAACGAGTGGTTTGCCGACGTACACCGTCCTAGCGTCGTACGCTGGCAAAGACCATGCCATAAAGATTGTGGACACCATCGGCTACGGGGACACCTCCCTGTCGGAGAAAGATGTCTTGAGCGCACTGGCTAAGGTCGCTCAGACTTGCACCGAGGGAATCAATCAGATTCTCTTTGTCACACGTGGTCGATATACCCAGGAGGACAAAACCACCATGGATGCGATGATGAACGTGATCTTTCAGCCCAACGTGGCCAATTTCTCTACAATCGTTCGCACAGCAACACCGGCCAAAGAACTGGACGAAGCTGTGTTGGCTGCCAAGACTGCCGAGTATCGCCAGGAGATGATCAGGCTGCATCCTAACCTCGCCCAGATCGGTACCTTTCTCATGATCAGCAACCCGGACGATGGTGACGAACGTAGCATGCAGATGCGCCGACGCTCTCGCAAGACTCTTCTCGACCACGTGATACTGCATTACATGCAGTGCTATGCAACTCCAAGTTACACCAGTGCTGTGGCAAGGGTTAACAAACACCTGGGCGCACAAACTGCCCAGCAGGAAGAATAGAAGCGCCTGGAAGCTGAGCGGAAACGCCTCCAACAGGAGCTAACAGTAAGAGAGGCGGAGCAGGAGAGACTTCGGCAGGAGTAGGAAAGAAAGGTCCACGAAATGCAGCGTGCCAATGAGGAGCTGAAACGAAGGGCTGCAGAGGCGGAAAGTAATCGGCGCCGACGCCGCAACCATAGTTTCTCCATAATGTGAATGGAGTCTATGGCAGAGTTCTGGTGTACAAGCAGTGATGGAGTAGGATGGCGGAGGTGCAACTCAACACTTTTTCTCATAATCAAGTATATCGCTGGGCATTTACTCGTTTTATTTCGAATAACCTAGCCCTATTTTAATGCTTATTATGTAGCATATGTCTTGTTTCCTGACTGTTTATTTCTTTAAAAATAGCGATTATTATACAATGTTATTATACAATGTATTATTACACAGGTCGATGGCCGCCGTGTATTTCCAGTAAAAGTCCCTGGCTTGGTCTAGACATACCCAGCTAGCTACAAAACAAGTGGCGGCCCAGCGATGGCAGCACTGACGCCGAGCTCAAGGAATATCACCCTGAACTCTGTTCCAGGTGCGGAAATTTGGCCACCGTGTGACTCTCGCGGCAGCACAGCGCCAAGGTCGAGGTCGGCTGAAGCATCGCTTGACGAAACAGTGTTGGTGGCCGCCGTGTATTTCCAGTAAAAGTCCCTGGCTTTAGCCTTCATGTTGCCAATTTTGGTCACAAGAGGGTTCTGCTTCCTCTCCAAACAATTCTTTCAAATCAGTGTACTAGACCAAATTTCAGTGAATTCTCCGAGTCTCGCTACTACACCTTCCTCTTCATCAGACCCCGGGATTTCTCTGCATGTCCAGCCATGACTGTATCAATGTCGCCTCCGAGTGGTCGGTGAAACGGACGTGTTGCAACTCCAAAGCGAAAACAAGCGGCAGCTGGAAACAGCAAGAAAAAACTGCGATCCGCAAACTGCATCGACTCTCACACAACAAACACTGCGAAAACGGCACGTAGATGAGAAACGTGCTTTGTACAGGGGTCCACGACTCACGTTCAGCGTGAATCCCACGTTCCCCGTTTTCGGCCATTTTTCGTCACTCACCTTGGCAACAAGCATGTTTACGGCGTGTTTACGTGGTTTTCTACCTAGTCTGGACAGGAACAGGAACGTAAACAAAAATAATGTTGACATACATGTACATGTACATGCATAAAAGCGCTCGAAAAGTTGAGAGGGCATGCGATTGATGCGCCCAAGCATGTAGCTTGTCAAGTGCACGGGATGACTGTACATGTACACGTACACGTCGTTATGTACATGTACAAGTCATTGTTGCGGAGTATACATGTACAATCATGTAGATGTAGATGTAGATGTACATGTACATGTACATCTACATGACATTGTAGATGTACATGTACATGATGTATAATAATCATACACGGTCTGGAGGGCTTGATGGCTGAATCATGTCTGAGCTCCCAGCCCAAGGGCCGTAGGCCAGAGGGCTGGGAGCGAGGGCATGATTCAGCCAGCAAGCTCGACAGACCGTGTATGATTGGATTTCTTACTTGACCCATGCGCACGCACGGAACGTAGCCTACTCAAACATTGAAACAAGCCAAAGACTAGCACAGTTCGGCGAAAAGTCACTCTGCACTAGTCACAGCCAGAACACACGAAGTAACAAGAGTCAAGAAGACAAGCGACATTCCCTTCTACATGCACTTCCACTTCTTTCTTCAAAACCCGCGCCTTGTCACATTATTGGCTACATCTCGTTGCCACTTGACCACGGGCATGATTGTCAATCATACCTGAAGTGACGTCAGTGTTGCCAAGGGCAGCGGGCATGATGGTTCAATCATGCCCGCGGCGGGAAAGGTGGTGATTAGACAATTCCTAGGATACGGTCACGTGTCATGTAAGAATGTACAATCATGTACATGTACATCTACAATGTACTACTGTAGTAGTCTCCGTGTACATGTATATTGCAGATCGACTACTACAGTCGACCTACCCTTATAACGATAACCTCTAACGATATTTCCCTTATAACGATATTTTTCTGCCAAACCAAATCACTCCATTGACTTGTGTATACAATGCCTAACCTCTATAACAATATTGCTATAACGATATTACCCCTATAACGATATAAAATGGGCTGTGACCAATCGACATTTTCCATTTTATAACAATATCTAGCAGGGAATATGTTGAGCCTACTATCCAGGTAGGGCAAGCTTCACTTGATAAGTCGTTGGGACATGACGAAATGCAATGGGGCACCAGTGGGCACCTTGCTGTGCACATAATGTGCATGTATGTCAGTTTTTATGCTATGAAGAGTGTAAAAAATGAAAAAATCCATGCATTATGACATATGTATATGAAATGAACCAGTTACCCCTATAACAATATTACCCTTATAACAATATTTCTTGGTGTGACGCAAATATCGTTATAAGGGTAGGCCGACTGTACTATACTACATGCGCTACAAGTACAAAGCCCAAAGCCATGAGTAAGACTAAATCATGCCAGTGCAATACAGTATTATTCATGTTGTAGACCTTCATGTACATGTGATAATCATTGTACAGCTGTACACGTGTCTAATCTTGGTTTGATGAATGTTTTTGAACGCGAAACTCGGAGTAACGAGAAAGCTTTTAGTCTCTGTTGTTCTGCCTTGTGTACCTAATCTTCGATTCGTCTGTGGTATGGAGAGTGGAGACCTCCCTCCAGGTTGGGTGACGACTTACGAGTACGGAGGCGGCCTGCCCTGAACGTTAGGCCTAAGGGTATAACTGGGTACTTCATTTGTAGGGACATGTAAGCTCACTTTCCCTTCCTAGAGGAATACTTCCAACAAAAGAGTGCCAGTCACGCCAACGAGTGTAGCAATACATGTATGTGCATGCTAAACAATAGTAAACATATTATGTACATGTACATGTACATGCACTGTCTGTACTTGCCTCAAAACCTCACTATGTGTATGTGTCGAGTCTAGTAGTCGGGGTTTTCAGATAGGAGAGAAGTAATTATAGTTTCAAAACCGTCAGCAAAATTTAATTTGGCACTTCTGACTTCGTACCACTACCACTAACGGTACCGGTGCAGTTAGTTGTGCATGTGCAGTTTTGATACTGATAGCGACCTGGTGACTTGATCACTTCCAAGAATCGCGCTCACGAGTCGCATGCGAAATGTGCTACCCAGGCCAGACAGCCTGTGTCACTTGTGTGGCACTTCGCAGCAGGGGAAAACACCTACAATGGCAACATGACTGTCTGTACATACTCATAATAATTATTGTTAGATTGTATAATACCTACTGTACAATGACTACTGCAAAAGTATTGTACAATCATATACATGTATCATCATCAGTGCATGTGTACGTGTGTGATCATTCCGAAGACGAGCTCGCGTGCGAAACGTGCGCCCCAAAACGTGTGTGGCACTTTCCATGATCCAGGGGAAAACACCTACTGTACAATGTGCGTGAACACCTAATCAACGATTTAGGCAATGACTGTGAGCTGAAGTCAGACAGTACGTAAGTACAATGCACAATGTACGTGTGTCCTTGTGTGCGTCGCACTGTTCCCAGCTCTGCTCCTTGCCACAAGAACGCATTGACAGGATCAGAGTAACACTTACAGTTCCTGTTGTTGTCTTTCGCTGCATGTAGCGCACTAGTCACTACGAGTACAAAGTCATGCAAATGTGTGCTTGTACAGTCATGTACAATATAGTCCGCTTCGGCACTGCTACATAGCAAAAAGTAATGACTAATGGTTTGGAGCACTGAGTGATACTCACACCAGGCACGCATGACCATGATGACTGCACTGCACCCTACTGTACTGTGGCATCGCGCGCGTGACTCATGCCTACTTTTCAGATCCGGTTATTTCTCCCCTCATGCTCAATGCATGCTATCATTGTTGTACATTGATTATGTACAATCATGTACATGTAGACCTACAATGACTATGCATGTGGTTGGTTTGATGACCCACAACTTGGCACAAGTTACTAAGGCACAAGGCCAGAACGCCGCCGCATGTGAGGTTCATAACACAGCGATAAAGAAATCAATGACTGGATCAACGCAATGAGCGCATGCATGAAAAGTTACTTACTTGACAAGACAGCATTAACACACACAGATGAAATTTTTTTCATCTGTGTAGCCTGTCACTACATCACACTTGCGGGAATTCCCCCAAAAATGATTCACGTCCCCATTACGGCTGCTCACTGCTCCCTGCATGTACTGTACTAGTGTGTTGTCACTTGTCAGCTGACTAGTAAGGGTTTCCACAAAATAATTCAAGAAAAAAATCTCAAAATTCAAATTCAAAATTCAAAAAAATTAAGCAAATTTCAATGATAGAATTCAAAAAAATCGCAAAATTTAAAAAAATTCAGCCAATCACTCTGGTTGCGCCGAAACTTCTGGACATCACCATGGCAACACCATGGTAACGCAAAATGGTGGCCGAAGAAAAATGGTTGTGGTCCATCTTCTGTCAATCTGCTTTCCAGTTCCGGTGATTATTATTATTATTTTTTTGATCCAAGGTTTCTCCACACAGGTCGATGGGACGATGGCATCCAACAGCTTACTGAAAACCCAAAACCAACCATGCAAGTGGGTAATGTATGGCAAAATTCAACAAAAGGGACTCAAAATTCATAAAAAAATCAAAAAATCAAAAAATCGCCGAAATTCAGAAAATATTCAGAATTTTTTGTGGAAACCCCTACTGACTACTTTGTCGCAAATCGCATGATGTAATACTAGTATGGCGAAACACATGACGCTGGCGAGCATGTGAGCACAGGCATGCATGAACTACTATACACTATTGAGTACTTACCTAGTACGAAGTAGTGGTTGCGACTTCGGCGATGATTTGTAAGAAAGGGTTTGCTCCCCACACCGGAGCTCGCGCTATTCCGCCGACTTTACTTGACACTTGACTGACTCACGACTGCCATCCAGAGCACACGAGAAGTTCATCGAACCGTCGACTCGGCAAACCTGCAAGAAAGCACCACTCCCTGCTCAATACACAGTGTTTCGGGGAATTCACCCCTCATCAGTTGAGCTTGAGTAGGCTGAGGAGGATTGTGCCTGAAGAGCACCACTTATATAGTGCTCTCCAGGCACAAACATCACCAGGGATACAAACTTACAGAGACGCTCCATTTCCAGCGCGACAAACACCTCGTGAACACCAGGTAGCAGCATGAGTCAGTGTCGCTCCTGGACGGTGAGACGGTGAGACCAGACGTTGAGGACCCTCAGTCGTTCGCAACGCTGTCACCTCCAAACCAACTAGTCGCAAGCCCGCGCTGGGCACAACAGTACGAAGTAGTGGTTGCGACTTCGGCGATGATTTGTAAGAAAGGGTTTGCTCGTGAGTCAGTCAAGTGTCAAGTAAAGTCGGCGGAATAGCGCGAGCTCCGGTGTGGGGAGCAAACCCTTTCTTACTTACCTAGTAGCAGTAGTACCTGCTTACTGCCGTATACTTTTGAATGCATGAGTCGCGCGCGCCTCGACTGGCATAAATAAGCCAGAGAAAATATTGTGCTACCTCAGTGCAAAGATCTCTTCTCCAAACGAACGCTTGCATACGTTTCTCTGGTTCCAGTCCACTAGCGAGACGTGAACGTTCCAGCAGAATTTCTATAATACTTCTAGCTAAGCGTAGCCATTGTGGTTGATCGAAAGTCAAGAAGCTATCAGAGAGGGAAATTTTTACTGTTACCTAGTGTGTCATTAGTGACTGTCACTGAACGACGTGGTCTGTAGTGTAGACTGTGTATTTAAACAGGATGGCCTGTACAAGTGACTATCGACCGTGTCCCGCTAGGCGCGAACCAGACCGGACAATCGTCGTGATGGGAAAAACAGGCAACGGAAAGTCTGCCGTGGCAAACGTACTGGCGGGAGACTACGATGGCGGCCTCTTCCCCGAATCCAGCAACCCTGCGAGTGAAACGAGTGGTTTGCCGACGCACACCGTCCTAGTGTCGTACGCTGGCAAAGACCATGCCATCAAGATTGTGGACACCATCGGCTATGGAGACACCTCCCTGTCGGAGAAAGATGTCTTGAACGAACTGGCTAAGGTGGCTCAGACGTGCACCGATGGAATCAATCAGATTCTCTTTGTCACACGTGGTCGATATACCCAGGAGGACAAAACCACCATGGATGCGATGATGAACGTGATCTTTCAGCCCGACGTGGCCAAGTTCTCGACTATCGTTCGCACAGCAACACCAGCCAAAGAACTGGACGAAGCTGTGGTGGCTGCCAAGACTGCCGAGTATCGCCAGGAGATGATCAAGCTGCATCCGAATCTCGCCCAGATCGGTACCTTTCTCATGATCAGCAACCCGGACGATGGTGACGAACGCAGCATGCAGATGCGCCGACGCTCTCGCAAGACTCTTCTCGACCACGTGATACTGCATTACATGCAGTGCTATGCGACTCCAAGTTACACCAGTGTTGTGGCAAGGGTTAACAAACACCTGGGCGCACAAACTGCTCAGCAGGAGGAACAGAAGCGCCAGGAAGCGGAGCGGACACGCCTCCAACAGGAGCTAAAGGCCAGAGAGGCGGAGCAGGAGAGACTTCGGCAGGAGCAGGAAAGAAAAGCCGAGGAAATGCGGCGTGCCAATGAGGAGCTGCGACGAAGGGCTGCAGAGGCGGAACGCAATCGACGCCGACGCCGCAAGAAGGGTTGCTCCATAATGTGAATAAAGTCTGCAGCCGAGTTCTAGTACACAGGGAGCTATGGAGTGCGATGGCAGCGGTGCAACCCAACACTTTGTTTCATGATCAAGTACAATTATGTATATTCTTGGACATTCCATATGATGCACCCAGATCTGCAGATCTAGTGTAATACAGAACAGCAAGAGCAATCAAGGCTGGTTTGTCGCTACGGTACTTCTTGTTCTCGAACTTCAAGTAGCGACAAACACGCCTTGATTACCCTTATTGTTCTGTATCCCTTGACATAATATAACTGTTCTATTTCGAATAACCTAGCCCTGTTTTATTGCTCATTATGTAATATATCGGTAGACTACCATCACTGTTTATTGGGTATGCTCTCCCTTTCCCCAGCTAGAGACTGATGAGCAAGATTGTATTCTCAGCTGGAATATGACTATTTAGAGTAATTTCAACACAATCACGAACATACGCAATCCATTGAATTCATTATTGCCTACTCGGAGAGAAAATTGGAATCTTTTTCATCACTTGGAATACTAGCAAGTCCTATTGCGATATTTTTGGAAGGCCCATAACGCTTTTCACCGCTGTGCCTACATGCAGTTGTGTTGGGTCGTGATAAACTCCTGGTTTGCAATCTCCGCTAACATGGAGCTGTAAGCTAGGTATTGAACCGTTCAATGAGGGGAAGGGATGCCCCAAGAAGGTGCCAGAGAGATGTCCACGAGCTATGTCCCTAGGCTACACAGAATTGGAACTCATTGGAACGTTCCCCACCAACCAACCTTCCAAGTTGCTCTATTTCTTTATTCACATACCAAACATGCATTATGCATACCAGAAAACTACCGAATTCTGCCGATTTTCCTGCCCGCAAAATCGAGCCAAGGGCTAATCAGTACTACAATTTTGTTTTGTTTTCTTTAAAAGAAGCATAAAGATGAACTCTCCAAAAACAACAAGTAACCCCATAAAGGCCAAAAACTAACCCAAGAACATGTGCAACAACATGTTATTTAGAAAGACAGGACAAGTGAATAATAATTATTATTAGACAGTCCATTGTTCATGATGGTCTCCATCAAAACTACAGTAGCATGTACACTATACATGTACAATGTACATGTGTAGTGTACATGTAGATGCACGGGACACCAAAACAATAACGCAGTCAACCTCGTCAAAAACGACCTCCGGAGTAGGACCAACTCAGGCATAGCTAGATAGTTTTGTGACGTACATATAGGGGCCAATTGACTAAAGAAATGCTCCACCTGAAGAAAAACGAATCCTGAAAAACGACCGTAACTGTTCTCATCCAGGATGGAGATGTGAGGGATTGTTATTCAGCAAAGTGTACTGCAAGTACCTGTGCATACATACATACAAGGGCAGCATCAGTACGCACAGCTTGAGCATACACCAAGGCAGTTGAGTGTTTGAACCAGGGAGTAGTAATATTACTACATTTATTTGACTACGCCCTGCATGGGACTCAAAACGGGCTTATTCAAACCATACGACATGGAAAGAAGGAAGAAAACCAAAGATACAAGGGATGAAACTCGACGATGAAATCAAAATGAAAATTTGAAAAAAGCCTAATCCAAAGAAACTCAAGGCAAATGTAACAAGGTTGTGTACAAGTAAAAGATTCAACTAAATCCCTAGACGAATGCTTTGAAAAGATGATATACATCCCTGATTGGGACAGTTTAACCCCGACCATGATGCTATCCTCAATTTTTACCCTAGGTACATAGGAAAGGACCTACGGTACAAAAAATTTGCATGAAGCTGCAGCAAACTCCTGCCGTGTGGTGCTTGCAGGGACCACTTGTTCCGTCATGTTGGCATCCTGACCATTAGTGCGGTACTGGATAGCGTACATCCAAACTGTGATCACAAACAATTTGAAAGTGCAACACAAATTCAGATCAGCATTGTGCGTACGGTATTGGACTGTTCAGATCATCGCAAACATGCCTGTGCATGTGTGTGGTCTTCCTGTGATGTAGTACTCAACAACAAAATAGGGATAATACAATTTTCAAGAGACATCCAGATGGATGCATCTTGTTGATTGCCATAATAAAGTAACACTTCGTTGTGGCTCTTTTTTCAGTCTCCGTTTTATGATAGCAGATCAATATACATGCACATTGTGATCATAATATGTTGGCAGTGGGGCTAGTTACCACAGCAACCTAAAAATGCTTCAGCGCATTCTAGTGCATCCAATTGAGGAGTTCAACCCTACTGCACGTTGGAGTAGGGGTTCAAAGAGATTGCATAAAGCTGCGGAAAAGGTACCCACATGAGTGGTTCTTGGTCGACTCATGTGAGACCCCTTGTGTACAGATAATCGTTCAATGACTCTCTCGAAAACAGGACACGTACCTGTATGAGGGCCAGGGAAGACAACAAATTTCAAAGTCTTCACCACCATCATCGAGGAGAGGATTGACAATTGTTTGCAAAGTAGAGTTACATGTATAATTCAAACGGTTGTAAGAACCTGAGGAGACCAGGCCCAAACTAACCTAGGCACAATCATATCGCGCAATACTGTGCTTGCTACTTGTCCCAGTTTTTTCAGGGCTGTTTTCCACCACGGAAGTTCTTCCTTGACCTTTGCAGTCAGCTCCCCGTTGATGCGTTTGAGCCTTTCCAGCTCCTCAGCGTTACTCCTCTTGAACTCCGCATCGCTGATGCGCGCAGCCGCCAGGTCCTCCTGAAGCTGCTGGAGTTTGCGTTCGGTCTCGGTCTTCTGTTGTATATGGCCATCGATCCTGCCCTTGACTTCGGCAAACAGAGGTGGAACGTAAACAGCCTGATAATGCAGAATGATATGCTCGACCATACGCTTTCGAGTTCTCCTGCGTACTTCGTAGCTGTGGTCATCGCCGTCGTCTGGGTTGCTGACCATGAGGAAAGTGTTGATGCGCCCCAGGCTGGGGTGCAGAGCGACCGACTCCTCCTTGTAGGCCTGTGTCTTGGCCGATATGACGTCTTCTCGCAGCTCCCCGCCCGGCGTTCTCGTGCGAACCAGGGTGCAAAAGGGCGCCACTTGCGGCTGAAAGATCACGTCAATGACGGAATCGGAGGCCTGTCGCTCTTCCTGGGTGAAGCGGCCATTGGTGATGAAGATGATCTGGTTGATCCCACCGCTGCACGTGTGTGCCAAATGCGCAAGCTCCAGTAGCACCTGCTCTTCGGTGAAGCGGTTGTCGCAGAATCCGATGGTGTCGATGATCTTCACTGCGTAATCGTGGCCCGCGTACGGCACGAGGACGGTCTTAGTAGGCAAGCCCTGGGTCTTACTGGTCGGAGAGCTGGACTCCGGGAACAAGTCACCCTTGTATCGACCGGCAATGACGTTTGCCAGAGTGGACTTGCCCTTGCCTGTCCGACCCATTAGGACAATCGTGCGATCAATCTTCCTTCCGTCCGGACACGGTCTGTAGTCGTCGAAGTTGTCCATCACAACCGTGCATCAACTGAGTCAACTGAATACTAGTACCCGGGTGCCTGACGTACGCTAAAGCAATGATTAGTTTCACTGAAGACTTACTCGACTGAGAGCCTATAGTTCCCAAGTAACTTAGTCACTCTAGGCAGCTGTTAAATTGCTCTGCAATTTGTACTGAAGTAGACGCTCAAATTGTGTGCTTTTATTCACTGGTCACACTCTGTCATGATCGGCTTCGCTGGAGAGTGGCAAAGGATGAGTAATAGGTCACCAGGTGTTTCGATGTCGTCAGATCACACTGCCTAACAACTAGCACATGATCGTAGTGCTGCTGGCACAACTATCAATTATTTCAAGAGCATTACCGCGGGGAAAGTCCCATCAAAACCCAAAAGGTGATCTTGACGACGACAGTACGAGTACATGCATCTGTTTGCCAGTCCTGGTCACACTTTGTCCAGGGTTATTCAAGCAACAGATGGTCAGATGAACGGACATCTCCCTATTCGTCATGGACTAAAGGTCATCCCGAAAGATACAAGTAGAACCAGTACTACTACTTCTGCATGCACAAGAACAAACACAATTATTATTTGTGCTCTCACGTGATGTTGAGGTTGCTGTCACGTGATGTTGAGGTTGTCTAAAAATTTCAGTGAACTAACTTGTAGGCAACTTATTTTAAATACTTTGTCCTAAATACTAGTAGTAGTAGACTAGTAGTAGTGTCGTGTCCGTGTGTTGCTATCTGTAATGTATTCCGTCTGCTCCTACATGTATCTTTGTGAAGTGTTTGCCGTGGCGTCGATGTGTCTCGTCTATGAATAGCGTTGGGAAACGTATCACTATTCGTGCTTTGCTGGCTGGCTGCTCGCGCCCTTCGCTCCTTCAGCTTGCACGCTACTATGTACTAGGACATAATAGCAGTATATAGGTATATGGGTTGTCGTTGTTCTTGTTGCTTCTCGGTTGCTTGGAACTTGGTCCTAGAGTGAAGCTTTGGTCTTCTTGTGTGGTGAGGGTGAGGAATGGGTATCTGGACTCCTGGTATATTTCCGTAAAGAACCTGGAATTGTAGAATCCTGATAGTATGTCTGGCCCACTCCCCGGTCATGACAGTAGTACAGTGAGTATGGTTAGTGACCGGGTGTACCGATATACCGGCTATAATGATAGAACTCGTCAAAATCAAAATCAAATCACAAAAAAATACAGCTAAAATATCACTTTAATTATACACTATTATCGGCTATACCGATATATCGCTTAGGGTTGGTTCACATAAGCAAAATCGTCGCCGCAAGACATCGGCGGTGAGCCAGCTCCCGATCCGTTGCGCCTACGGTTCGAGTACCAAATCTACTACAAAGTAGTACAGAATGTGCCAAAATGCTACGACAGGTTTGCCAATTAAAGCTTGAATTCTTTGTTTCTTCAGTAGTTCGAGGTCTTGCGGTGATGGCCACTTGGTGCTGCCTTTTACTGGAGATCATGAAACTACTTCTACACATTTTATTGCAGTCTAGTAAGCGATTGTGTCGAAATTATGCTTGCAAACGTTGATGAAGTCACAAAAACTTGCCAATGTATCCATTATAATTTTATATTTGTTTCAATTGTATTTGTCTCATAACTTGCACAATGGTCAAGCAGATCATCTGAGAAGGACGGGCTGGTATCCTGACTTATTTGCCGCCTTGAAGCGACTACAAGAATGGCGAACGGATCTCCTCTCTAGCTTCAATTTAGGAAAATTTAGGACGGACAAGTATTGCCATATTGGTTTGATATTTTGACAAAGTCTGGCTCCCGGCAGCCGGCGATCACCGGCGCGAACGGTTCACAAACCACTTTTGGTCAAAATCGTACGGGATCGGCGCCGGGGCAGATCGCAAGAGTTGGGCACTGTCCAACTTTGCCGGCGGTCCCTTGCGATATTTTACCGTATGATTTTGTTACGACTGCACTGGTTCACACAATCGCAATGCGCCGGGAGAGGTGGTAAGAAGCCCACCGCCGGTGACTCCCGGCGCGTACCGGCGATATGTGAACCAACCCTTATTGTGATGGGCTTCAGGAAGCAAACCGTATCAAATCCACAGGAAAATATCGCATAATTATACTGATCAAGAGTGATGATCACAAAACAAGTGTTCTTCCAATATACAGTAGTTCACTTCTTCCAAAACTGATCCAGTGTTGCCTGGATGCATCAGGCAGCAGACGTGATTGAGAGAAAATTCTTCCCTGTATGCTAAGCATCCGCAAGTACACGTGGCTGATTTTCATGCTTTTTCCAGCAGGTACGCATCATTTCATGCACAGTCATGTGCCATGTGTCAGTCATACATGCAAATCGGCTATAGTGATGCACCGGATATAGTGATAAATTATCGAAAATCAAAGGGGCACGTTTGATATATCCACTATTTGCTGTAGTACTAGTACGTGTGTGCTGCGTATGTGCTTTGCGCTCGGCATGAGTCATGTTGACTGGCGCCGGGGACTTCCCTGTCATTGAGTGTCTGCCAAGTAAGTAGTTTTGATATGCCCCTGCGATGCGGCATGCGCCTGAGACCTGGCGAAAAGGAGCTGAGAATGCATGTACATGATTGTAAAAATATCATGTACATGTACACATAAGTGACAAGCAGATCCAGGGCAGGTTGTTAATTGTTGTTGGGTCTTGAGCACAGGTGTGCCTCCCCCACTTTCCTTCCAGTTTGTTCTATGTTTAGTAGAAGTACAGTTATTGTGAAGCTTGCCTTTTGATCCTGTCTCTTGTTGTTGTGTACTTTCCACAATACTGTATTGCATTCCAATACACCAAACCACCACATTGCGCTCTTGGCCGATCCAAACTCTGCACTCACATCACCATCACCACAGCGAGGACAATTCCGGTATATACTACTTGGTCCGCGTCAGCGATATTGTCGCTTATCACTCCCTTAGTATTGACTCACATAGATTTTTGCCATACCTAAGCAGTCAAATATTCCTGCATATTTCACTCCTTAGGGCTATATTGACTGCTTATATTTGACTGCTTAGGGGTTGCGCAGTTGAACAGTGCCTAGTGCAGCATTGTCACTCCATGAGTAGGTGGTGGTGCAACGGTTGTGCAATCATAAAACCGGGATTCATGAGGTTATCGTTCTGGAATTTGAAATACGGACTGTTTGTCGTGATAAATCTAATATTGACTTCGTACTTGGTCAGTATAGCCTATAGGAAATAAAAACCTCGTAAAAGACCTCGGCTTCGCCTCGGTCCTTTACTCGGCTTTTATTTCCTATATTGACCTCGTACTCAGTCAATATTTGATACATATTGCTGACGCGGACCAAGTAGTAGATTGATATTGACAATGACCCTCGAGACAGCTGTTTCGCTCCTCCTGAGCTCATCAGTGGAGGCATATGATGTTGAATGAAAGAATAATAAGAATAGACTGATCTTTATACGGCTAAATTGGCGCAATTGCGCTCATTCTGCATAGAAACGTGGCACACCCTAAGTGACAAAAGTGACAAAAGTGATAACAAGGTCAGGTGATAACGACACGCGCTCTTGGCTGGGACAGGAACATGTGGCACGTGTGAAAAGGTGGGGGGGGGGGGCAAAAAATCAGCAGCCAGTCTAACACCAGAAAAGTAACATGACTGTAGTTATTGCATGTGCCACAAAAAACAAAAACAAAGATACTTCGGCTGACTGTACTTGTCCCATAGTGACGTGACGGGGAACGAACGACGAAATGAACTGGCCGACGCGGCAGACACAGAGGCCCCTGAGGCAATCACTGTCCTGCCAGCCCGTCGCACACAGCCACACCACGCCGCCAAACCCGTTGAACACGTACACTGATGTTGGCTGCGCCTTCAGTCAGCATCTTCCGCCGCAAAATAGCCTCTTGCCACACAGAGAGGCCCGTGGGGCATTCACTCCAGTCAGGGCTGTGCTGTGTCCGATGCTGCTAAATTTTGATCTAGCATTTGATGTTGAGGAACTATCCCGCTTGTCTCGTAATTTCAGTGTCGCTTTACGGCGCATTTGAAGTTGAGAAGAAGTACCGACGACCCGGCCATTATGGAATCCAATACACCACACCACCATAATTATTGCGCTCTTGGCCGATCCGAACTCTGCACTCACATCACCATCACCACAGCTAGGACAATTCCGGTATATACTAGTAGATTGATATTGACAAAGACCCTCCTATTCTTATTATTCTTTCATTCAACATCATATGCAAGACACCGCCCATGATGCGCTGTGAACCTTGTCACGCCCATTTCTGTGCTCTCTCGAAAGCGTCCAAGTATTCAAAATAGGTCACTTTTTTATCTGGTCACCAATGGTCAATCCTTCGCTCAGTTACGTTTTCGGTTTTCAACAGGGTTCTTTTTCCCGCAGACCTATCTGTAACCTATTCAGTTACCATCGGTGACTTCTTTCACTTGTGATTTTTTTCTCCTCCCCTCCCCATTCGGGAGAATAAAGTTGAAGACACCACTGCAGCTGTACTTATGGTTGATAAATATGGTGGTAAAGACACACCTGGCAATATGGCGGTAAACACACGCCTGCCCACACAAGCTCTCTAGGCTGCAAAGTTCTGGCACAGAGCTCTCCTTCTCACCACCACCACCATCAGTTGGCGCCTGGCGCCTGGTCGATGCATGGCTGGCGGTATCCGGCATAGCAGGCTGGTACATCAAGTAGCGCATGGCACATAGATGATGACACAGCAACGACATAGCTCGATTGCGACGTACGTTTCGTCCCCGTTAATTAACGCGTTGGACTCATCAGGCAATCTTCTTCTTGGATGTCTTCATACGGAGCTTGACTCGGGAGAATAAAGTTGAAGACACCACTGCAGCTGTACTTATGGTTGATAAATATGGTGGTAAAGACACACCTGGCAATATGGCGGTAAACACACGCCTGCCCACACACGCTCTCTAGGCTGCAAACTTTGCAGCCTAGAGAGCGTGTGTGGGAGAGCGTGTGTGGGCAGGCGTGTGTTTACCGCCATATTGCCAGGTGTGTCTTTACCACCATATTTATCAACCCTCCCCATTACTATTATTATTATTATTAAATTTGTCATGTCGCTCGCATGTATAAAAGAAGGCGCCATCGCATGTTTGTGCTGCGACTTTAAATAAAACTCAACAACAACAATGCCTCCACTGATGAGCTCAGGAGGAGCGAAACAGCTGTCTGGAGGGTCATTGTCAATATCAATCTATATGCCGGAATTGTCCTCGCTTTGGTGATGGTGATGTGAGTGCAGATTTTGGATCGGCCAAGAGCGCAATAATTATGGTGGTGTGGTGTATTGGATTCCATAATGGCCGGGTCGTCGCTACTTCTTCTCAACTGTGTTGCATTGTAAAAAACAAATAATTATAGTAAAGTACAGTGCGTCAAGCAGCAAACGTGAGCATTGTCATTACATGTATCAGCTGCCTGAGTGAGGATTCATTACATGTATCAGCTGCCTGAGTGAGGATTGCCTTCGCCCTGCCAGGCAGAGGGACAGCTACAGACTTGGAGGCTGAGGCTCAGTAGTCACTATCACTAGCCGTGCTGACACTAGGCACCTACGGATAATGCTGGCAGAAAAATTGGCAGAATTCGGTACTTTTCTGGTAAGTTTCATGCATGTTTGGTGTGTGGATAAAGAAATGGAGCAGAATTCGAGGAATTGCCCGCCATAAGGTTTGTATGGTTCTGCCAATTTCACTGCTTTTCGAGCAGAATCTGCCAGTGCCTAACTGACACTGTGGACCACGATGAATATTATGTATCTAATATTGACTGAGTACGAGGTCAATATAGGAAATAAAAGCCGAGTAAAAGACCGAGGCGAAGCCGAGGTCTTTTACGAGGTATTTTATTTCCTATACTGACCAAGTACGAAGTTAATATTAGATTGATCACGACTAACCAAAGCATGTGCGCAATCGCTAAAAAGGAGTCAAATATAAGCGGTCAGTATAGCCCTAAGGAGTGAAATATGTAGGAATATTTGACTGCTTAGGTAAGGCAAAAATCTATGGGAGTCAATACTAAGAGAGTGATAAACATGTACATGTATATGGAAAGGGCACACGCTCGATTCCACACATTTCGACTCCTAGTCCTAGTTTTGACCATGGACGATGTACGAGTACATGAACTTGCACCGTCAGTCAGTGTTCGGCTAATGCAACTGTTGCACATCACTTTTGATCCGAAAAGGCCTCTTCTACGGGCAGAGCGAAGCACAAACATCACCATGTACTGTATGATCATCACAGTGAATACTCAGAATAGTTAAACCCGACACGAATGAAAAATAAAGAATAGAATAATATTTTTTGGAAAAAGATCACACACAAATAGAATAAAAAAGTTGGAAGGCTGTCGGTTAGCGCTACGGAGATGTGTTGAAGCTAGGTGTCAGGACGTCGAATGTCTCAGTACTCTGTCAGTTTTGTGCCTAGTTATTGCACTTTCTGACTGTATATAGTATCCAGTTACAGTGATGGAGAGTTACTCTTGACTCGTTTCCATAATGTCCTTTTCTTTTCTACATTTATTTATGGCTCAACATCCGAGTTTCAAATTGCACACCTGATGAGCCGTCACGAACCATACGGCGAAACGTACGTCGTGGGAAACAACTTGTTTTGTAGTCGACTAGTCCATCACAATGTCATGCATGAGGAGTGCTGTAGGAGTTTGGCTTTCGGCTTGTACAATTTGTTTTCGCAAAGCTTCCCCTTTCTGTGCTTATCTTTGACATTTATGACCCACCCAAGTTGGGTGGTGTGCTGCTTTGCTGCTTCGAATTGTAGTAAGACCGCTTTGTCAAATATCGTACTGGTCTCGTCATCGTCCAGTAACAATCGACATTCTTTGTTCCGTTGGGACTGTAGCTTTTGCTCGTTTTCGTTGCGCTTGCCTTCCCCTCTTTGGTCTTTTCATAACCTTGAACCTTCCAAGTTGGAAGGCTGTCGGTTAGCGCTACGGAGATGTGTTGAAGCTAGGTGTCAGGACGTCGAATGTCTCAGTACTCTGTCAGTTGTGTGCCTAGTTATTGCACTTTCTGACTGTATAATATCCAGTTACAGTGATGGAGAGTTACTCTTAATTAACTCGTATCCATAGTCCTTTTCTTTTCTACATTTATTTATGGCTCAACATCCGAGTTACGAATAGAATAAAACATTATTATGTAAACACATACAATATCCGTAAAAAGGAGAAGAAACACATGAGAATGAGTTAGTATGCAGCAACAATCCACGATTGTAACAAGATGATAAACAGTCAGAAAGTGCGATAATAGGGCACACAACTGACAGGCTACTGAGCCATTCAGCGACCCGAGACCTACTGTGTACATGTGCATGTAAAATGTAGCTCTAACACATCTCCAGTGCGCAAACCAACAGCCTTCCAACTTGGAAGGTTAAGGTGGCAGACTACCCAATATTCGCTGAAAAATCGAATTTGTAAATTCATATTGAGTGCGACGTCAGTTGAAAAAGCTTGAATAGCTGCAAAATGTCTGAAATTTGTGTCCCGATCTGACCAGCCGTTCAAGAGTTCTGGCCGAAAATGTGCCCTTGCAAGGAAAGATTTTTTTGTTGCACGCTGTCATTTGTTGGCAGCAATGTATTTGAATGTGAGCAGACCGTGCGCAACTTGTCGTATCATGGAAACACGTGAAAGTGTGCAGAATTTTGCTCCAAGTCCAAAAATCACGTTTTTGAGCCACGTATTGGGCTGCACGGCGGCGGGCTTTGTCCTGCTGCACGGCGGCGGGCTTTGCCCGCCGCCGTGCAGCAGGACTTTTGCCAGCACCCTCGTGACGTTGCAGATATGTGGCTTGATTATTGTAGTTGACGTTGATTTAGTGACTTTAGTCGTGTCAAGAAGTCAGGTAGGATTCAGTACTAGGCAGTAGCGGAACGTGAGTGGTAGTCTTTGCCGGTTTCTGAGGGTATCCTGGATTTGGTGTGCAGCGCTGTGGAAATGGCTTTTTATTATTCTTTATTTCCACGATGGCCCATGGCCAATAAGGAAGATAATATGATTCAAATCAGTCCAGAATCATATAAGATCAGTCTTGCAAGTAAGGAAACCAACACATTGCAGGGGGATGGGGTCACGATGGGGTACAGTGTGAGCTACTACAGGAGCATATGGATGATAGAATGAGGCTAGACGCCATTGATTTAAACGCATGCTTGCTATTTGTTTCACGCAGGTCGGGGGGTAGTTGGTTGAAATTGTGAAGGGATAGGTTGATGGGTGAGTTGGTGTGTCGGTATGTGTGTGATGTTCTCAATGTGTATGTTCTCATGTGTCGTAGTGCATATGGCTGCTCTGTGATTGGTCGTGCAAGGTGAGGCTGTTGCAGGTGAAGGGGAGCGCGGATGTACTTGATGTTGTGGGCAAGAGTAACCTGTCGTAAGAGTTGCCGGGAGACTAATGTGGGGAGTTGGAGATGATGAAGAAGTGAGCTGTGATGGACTGGTGCAAAAAGGGGGATCCGCAGGCAGATACGGGCTGCTCGTGGCTGAACGCGTTCTAATTGGTCCTTCTGCGTGCGGGTGGTGTTGGATAACACGAGACTGCCGTACTCTATAACCGGGCGAATGTAGGCGGTGTAGATTACGAGCAGACTGGGGGTGTTAAGTTGGCCTCGTGTTTTACGAAGTTGGTGAAGGAGTTTTTTGGATTTGTTTATTATGTGCGTGACATGTGAGTTCCATTGGAGGTTGTTTTGTAGTATGATTCCAAGGTGACGGTGTTCTTTGACTTGCTTTAGGGGTGTGCTTGCTTTGGACGTCCCAGCACTGGATGTTGTATCAAAGGTACGACCTCGTAGCACGTATGTATGTATGTATGTATAACTCATAATCACAAGGTGATCGTAGAGGCATTAATCAGCGAGAGAATTGTGAATGATCACGTGCTAAACCTAAAAAATTCAAAAATTGACTTGGGTCTGTGGGAGTCTGTGAGAGAACGCCAACTGGTTCCGTTGTGACAGATTCCAGGGCCACGCGCACGGACAGAATGGGCACGAAAATGTGAAAAAATTGTAAATGCATTTGTTTGGCTCCTGGGTGGCTCGCACACCGTGGCACTATGCCGGAAATTTTAGTTTTTCCGGCCTGGAAAGCCTGTCAGTAAGGCGCAAGAACTTGTAAATCATGTCCTGAGGGCCAGCATAGTGGCAGGAGTGTGTGGTCAAAACTTCACTCAAATCCATTGAGAAACACCAAAGTTACGGTCAATTGAATGCCATATGAAATTTATGGGTAGGCTGCCCCCGTAGTGGTTAATGGCTACGTAGGACCAAAGAGGGGATAGGCACCGGCGGAAAATGCCGGCAGAAAAATTGGCAGAATTCGGTACTTTTTCTGGTACGTTTCATGCATGTTTGGTATGTGGATAAAGAAATATAGCAAAATTCGAGGAATTGTCCGCCATACCCTTCATTTTGATGTACATTTTACACACGGTTTTCTACATTACATAACTCTCGATATGGCATAATTTTTGCGTGGTTCCAGAGATTACGATTGATTATGGAGAGTAGATTGTAGGCTGAGTGTGCAATACACTCATGTACGATAATTATGTACCTGCCATTGGATCACGCTGCGGGAACTCCCCCAAAATGATTCAACGTACCCCACCACTGCTGTTGAGGGTTGCAACGTTGACACCTAGCTAGTTGACAAGTGTGTTGCAAATCGCGTGATGTACATGTAGATCTACATAATCATTGTATGACGCTGAACGCTGGATAACAATCATGACGCTGGCGAGCATAGGCATTAACCTTACTTTAATACGGCTGTACTTTCTTACTACTTTTTCCTGCATGTGCCGCGCCTCGACCGACATAAAAATATTAAAGCCCGAGAAAATCTTGTGCTACCTCAGTGCAAAGATCGCTTCTGCAGACGAAAGCTTGCATATATTTCTAGTTTCTGAGGTTCCAGTGCATTATAGTGACCTTTCCAGCAGATTTCTGTACTACCTCTAGCTAAGAGTAGCCATTGTGAGTGAGTGAAATCAAGAAGCTATCGGAGAGGGGAATTTCACTGTATAACTACAGCAACCTAGTGTGTCATTAGTGTCTGTCACTCAACGACGTGGTCTGTAGTGTAGACTGTAGTGAAGTCTGTAGTATAGACTGTGTATTTAAACAGTATGCCCTGTACAAGTGACTATAGACCCTGTCCCGCTGGTCGCAAACCAGACCGGACAATCGTCGTGATGGGAAAAACGGGCAACGGAAAGTCTGCCGTGGCAAACGTACTGGCGGGAGACTACGACGGTGGCCTCTTCACCGAATCTAGCAACCCTGCGAGCGAAACGAGTGGTTTGCCGACGCACACCGTCCTAGTGTCGTACGCTGGCAAAGACCATGCCATCAAGATTGTGGACACCATCGGCTATGGAGACACCTCCCTGTCGAAGAAGGCTGTCCTACACGCACTGGCTAAGGTGGCTCAGACGTGCACCGAGGGAATCAATCAGATTCTCTTTGTCACACGTGGTCGATATACCCAGGAGGACAAAACCACCATGGATGCGATGATGAACGTTATCTTTCAGCCCAACGTGGCCAAGTTCTCTACAATCGTTCGCACAGCAACACCGGCCAAAGAACTGTACGAAGCTGTGGTGGCTGCCAAGACTGCCGAGTATCGCCAGGAGATGATCAGGCTGCATCCGAACCTCGCCCAGATCGGTACCTTTCTCATGATCAGCAACCCGGACGATGGTGACGAACGCAGCATGCAGATGCGCCGACGCTCTCGCAAGACTCTTCTCGATCACGTGATACTGCATTACATGCAGTGCTATGCGACTCCAGGTTACACCAGCGTTCTGGCAAGGGTTAGCAAGCACCTGAACGCACAAACGGCCCAGGAAGAGGAGCGGAAACGCCTCCAAGCGGAGCTAAACGCCAGAGAGGCGGAGCAGGAGAGACTTCGGCAAGAGCAGGAAAGAAAGGCCGAGGAAATGCGGCGTGCCAATGAGGAGCTGCGACGAAGGCCTGCTGAGGCCGAACAATGCTCAATAATGTGACTAAAGTCTGCAGCACGGTTCTAGTACACAGTTGGTGACGGAGTGAGATGGCGGAGGTGCAACCCAACACTTTGTTCTATGATCAAGTTCATCCATGGACATTTACTTGTTCTACATGTATTTCGAATAACCTAGCCCGGTTTTATTGCTCATTATGTACTTCGAAATAGCATACCGGTATACGATCCTCACTGGTTATTGGGCATGCTCTCCCTTTCTCCAGGGACTGCTGAGCAAGATTGTATTCTCAGCTGCCATTATGACTAACCGTACTCGCCCGATTAGTGCTCCTGGGTACTATTTTTTTCAATGCCCATCGCAGATGCGGCACTATCCAAGAGAGGGCACTATTTATTCAATGCTGGTACATTTATGTGATCCAGCATAAACCAAAGACGGCAAAGAAACACGGAGCCTGAAGTTTACTGTAAGCTATCATGACTCCAGAGAAAGGGCAACAAGAACTGAGATCTTGATCGTGAAATCGCCAGTTAAAATGACATGGAGAAGATCATTACCAAAAGCATACCAAACTTCCACTTTTGCTGGGTTATGAGCCAAGGGGGGGGGGCACTATTCAAGAGAGGGCTCCATTTTTTCCACTGGTTCTTAGCGAATGGGACACTATTCGAGACAGGGCACTATTCAAGAGAGTGCCCTAATCCCGCGAGTACGGTATTTGAGTAATTTTAACACAATCGCGACCATACGCAATCCATTGAATTCTATTTATTGTCTACTCGGTGAGAAAATTGGGATCTTTTTCATCACGTGGAACACTAGCAAATCCTATTGCGATATTTTTGGAAGGCCCATAAGGTTTTCCACCGCTGTGAGTACATGCAGTTGTGTTGGGTCGTGATACAGTCCCGTTTTTGCAATCTCCACTAACATGGAGCTGCAAGCTAGGCATTGGACCGTTCTCTGTCATTCATACACCACCATCAGTTCCACCCCTCCGCCCGGGAATGCTAACTGCTGCAACCAGCTTCTCCCAGCATGGCATACTGTAAAAGCCATAACGAAGTGCTAACTCTAACGAGTTAACGAGGAGAAATCTGTCGTTAAAATAGAAATCGTTATACAGAAATCGATACATATACTGTCCTATTGAGCGCTGAGAATGAGTGAGAATCGTTACCTTTGGTACACCGAAACTAGTCAATTTTGGGAAATCGTTATAATTATACCTTGACAATCGCCTAGATTGGGACACCCATGTAAACTATGTGGTCACCAAGGTTGCCAAGAAAATTGGCGCCTTGTGGCGGGCACGCCGAAGCCTATCAAGACGCTCTCGTCAGGTGTATGTGAAGGCGGTCTTAATGCCCGACCTGCTTTATGGCTCCTGCTGTTTTTCAGCCGCAATGCGAGAGGGTCAACTGAAACGACTGCAAACCACGCAAAACAGAGCCATCCGCTGTATCGATGGCAACCCGCCCCGGACAGCCATGCAGCCGCTGCTCACTGCTCACTCCCTGTACCGTGTCAGCGAGCTCTACAGGCAGAAAATATTGATCACCATCTGGCGGTGCATCAACGCCCGCACCAGCCCTGTGCTCGCCCAGCTTCTGACCCCGGCACAAGGCACCCCTACCCGCCATCAGCAGTCAAATGGCCTACTAAGCCAGGCAAACCGTAGCCGCCGCGGTCAGCGGAGATTTTCTGTTGCTGGTGCTCTGCTGTGGAACGCTCTCCCTGGTGAGGTCCGCATAATTACCCGGCTACCTGAGTTTAAGCATGCATGTGTACCATACGCCTGTAGGGAGTAGTTCGAGTTGCTGCTGATTGCTCTGCTCTCCCTCCCCGTGCAGTTCAGTAACCCGCACGTAGTATCACAGATACATCGTATTCTCTCTCTCCCCCCGTTTACCCGCAGTTATTAGTATCCTATTCTCTTACTATGTGCTTCCATAGCTTTTACTATGTTCTTCCATAGCCACTTCTAGGCTAAGCCTTCGCCGTCATTTTATTGGGTCGTCATCACGTTTGAATGTGCGAAGTGAAATAAAAACCAACCAACCAACCGTTATATGCGCCTCGTGAGAATAATGGCTTTTACAGTACGTGTTTATGTACTTCGAAGTACATGATTGTAACCAAGCCTCATTTTCATAACCTCATACACCTACATGTACATGTACTCCCAGCAAGACGGAGAAGTAAAATCGGAGTTGCTGCCAGGCAGAGTAGCGTACAGGCAATGGATCAGCGAGAAGCGGGCCGCCAAAAGGTGCAAAAATAAGTAGAGAAGAAAGAAGCACAACGCAAAAACATTCTGCACTGAGGTGTTTCTATAGCTCTAGGGAGCAAGGTACAGTTCAGTGGGGTGAAGACAAGGTGTGGGACTGGCGAATGGAATAGTCAAATTTAGCCATGGAATGCTGTCGCGCACAACCATTCCTGGCGCATCAGGTGCTGACAATATGCGTGACATGAAGGCCTGCATTCCCTGGGATTACTTGCGCAGGAATGTCCTTCCATGCTGCAATGAGGGTGTAGGGAATGACCTCAGCAGGTAGTTCAGTGGTGCTGTCGGAGCAAGTGGCCATTGCAACTGGAAAGGGTGGCGAGAACCCTCAGACAACTGATAGTGTTCAATGTTCACGTTGTTTGTGTGACACACTGTACTTCTACTAAAACATGCAAAACAAAAAGGAAAGCGGAGGGGGGGGGGGGCGGAAGTGGGAAGTATGTATGTACCTGCGCTGGAGCCCCAACAAACCCCATGCCCTGGATCGGCTCGTCACTGACATTCACAGCTCTTTTGCACTTGTAATAATAACTTTATTAGGATGACCAAAAGGCAAATCACATATCGAGGGGTTCAACGCATTGAATGGTTGTGGTATGACAAAGAAAAGATGCAACCATTGTGTGTGTATGTATTTTCACGGCTCTCAGCCGCCGCATGGCAGGGGCAAGCGAAAGAATTATTGTCGGTGTAGGTGACGTCTCAGTGACAGGGCCGTCCCTGGCACCTGTCAACATGACTCATGGCCAGCCCAGAGCGACATTTTTTTACTACACAGTACTCGTACACAACACTGCGCGTACAGTGCGTACAGCACGTATGACCATGACGTCATAGTTGTAGTAATCCACGGTACTACTACAGTGCTGGCAACTGAAATCCGACCCCCCCCCCCCTGAGCGGTGTGCTCACATCGCAAAGACCCAACACGGGATGGTAAAACTACGAAACAGAGGCCGTTAGAATGTGAACCCACCGCTCAGGGGGTCGGATTTCAGTTGCCAGCACTGCACTTCTTACCAGTATACTTCCATCGCGTGCCTAGCCGTTTCTAGCTTTTGGGGTGCTCTTTGCTCCAGTCAGTAAGCCGGACGTGCCGGCAACTCGTCTGGTGGTACTTGTCCGTGTGGTCTGACGACATTGAAACGCCTATTACTCATCCTTTGCCACTCTCCAGCGAAGCCGATCAAGATTATAGTATGACCGGTGTATAAAGGCACACACTTTCAACGGGTACTTCAGAACAAATTTCAGAGCAATTTACAGCTGCCCAGAGTGACTAACTTGTGAACTATTGGCTCTCAGTCAAGTAGCTCTTTAGTGAAACGGTTCATTGCTCTAACGTACGTCAGACACCCGGGTACTAGTATTCAGTTGACTCTGTTGACGCAAGGTTGTGATGGACAATTTCGACGACTACATTCCCTGTCCGGATGGAAAGAAAATTGATCGCACCATTGTCCTAATGGGTCGGACAGGCAAGGGCAAGTCCACTCTGGCAAACGTCATTGCCGGTCGATACAAGGGTGACTTGTTCCCGGAGTCCAGCTCTCCGACCAGTAAGACCCAGGGCTTGCCTACTAAGACCGTCCTCTTGCCGTACGCGGGCCACGATTACGCAGTGAAGATCATCGACACCATCGGATTCTGCGACAACCGCTTTACCGAAGAGCAGGTGCTACTGGAGCTTGCGCACCTGGCACACAAGTGCAGCGGTGGGATCAACCAGATCATCTTCGTCACCAATGGCCGATTCACCCAGGAAGAGCGACAGGCCTCTGATTGTGTCATTGACGTGATCTTTCAGCCGCAAGTGGCGCCCTTCTGCACCCTGGTCCGCACGAGAACGCCGGGCGGGGAGCTGCGAGAAGACGTCATCTCGGCCAAAACACAGGAATACAAGGAAGAGTCGATCGCTCTGCACCCCAGCCTGGGGCGCATCAACACTTTCCTCATGGTCAGCAACCCAGACGACGGCGATGACCGCAGCTACGAGGTGCGCAGGTGTACACGAAAGCGTATGATCGAGCACATCATTCTGCATTATCAGGCTGTCTACGTGCCACCTCTATTTGCCGAAATCAAGGGCCGGGTCGATGGCCATATTCAGAAAAAGACGGAGACCGAGCGCAAACTCCAGCAGCTGGAGGAGGACCTGGCGGCGGCGCGCATCAGCAAGGAGGATTACGAGAGGGAGAACGCCGCGGAGCTGGCTGAGCTCAAGCGCATCAACGAGGAGCTGACTGCGAAGGTCAAGGAAGAAATGCCGTGGTGGGAAACAGCCCTGAAAATGTTGGGGCAAGTAGTAGGGAAAGTAATTGGCGAGATTTTTTCTAAATAAGTTGTGTGGCTGGTCTCCTCAGGTTCTGTTGGAGTTATAATTCCAAATGAAAAAAACTGCCTTCACCTGTTCATAATTATAGTATTCTGTCCAATTGATCACGTGGGGAATAGGATTACATGTTTGATAATTATTATTCGCTATTATCCGCTTCACAGGTGTTTCCGTGTACAAGTAAATTCAGCCTTGCTGGTGTTTCCCCGGTTCGTTTTGCCTGCTGAAATATGTGCACAAGATCACGATGTATACAAATGTATAATAATTATACATGTATGTCATGATTCACAGCTTGCAAAACATTTTTGGACTTTCTATAATATTTTGTGTGGAGCTCAAAGGTAAACTGTAGTCTCTTGCGGTGAAATCATCTGCTGTGGTTTTATTTTTACTTCGCACTTTCAAACAAGGACATAGTGAGAGATCAGGATGCTAAAAATCGAGAGTATAGTGGGGGGGGGGGGATACGATGTATCTGGAATACAACGTGTGGATTACTGAACTGTACGGGGATGGAGAGCAGAGCGACCAGCACTAACTCAAAATACTCCCTACAGGCGAATGGCACACATGCATGCTTAAACTCGGGTAGCTGGGTAATTGTGCGGACCTCACCAGGGGGAGCGTTCCACAGCAGGGTAAGCAACAGAAATTCTCCGCTGACGGCAGCGGCTACGGTTTGCCTGGCGTAGTAGGCCATTTGACTGCTGATGGCGGGTATGGGTGCTGGGATACGAAGCTGGGTGAGCACAGGGCTGGTGCGGACGTGTATGCACCGCCAGATAGTGATCAATATCAATTTTCTGCCTGTATCGCTCGCTGACACCGTACAGGGAGTGAGCAGCGGCTGCATGACGGTCCGGGGCGGGTTGCAATCGATACAGCTAATGGCTCTGTTTTGCGCGGTTTGTAGTCGTTTCAATTGACCCTCTAGCAGTGCGGCTGAAAAGCAGCAGGAGCCATAAAGCAGGTCGGGCAATATGACCGCCTATACATACTGTCATACACCTCAGGAGAGCGTCTTGATAGGCTTTGGCGTGCGCGCCACAGGGCGCCAATTGTCTTGGCAACCTTGGTGACCACAATCATAGTTTACATGGGTGGCCAAATCTAGGCGATCTTCAAGGTGAGCGCCGAGGTAGCGCGCAGAAGACGACGAAGGGAGGAAATAGCTTTGGTGAAACCCCGTCAGCCCCGTCAGCCCCGTCAACCCCGTCAGCACTCTGGCACATATTCAGCTAAGGATGGACCACAGTTTAGCATCGCCGTATGGCAGGCAGTTTCCTAATCGCGTGATGCTGGCCGTAAAGTCTAAAGGACATAAAACAATCCAATGGCAACCGATGGCAACCCCCTAGCCAGTGGCACCGTATACAGTGCTGTAAGAACCAGCTCGTTGCAGTTTTCCAAGACCGATTACATGTAGACACTGCATCATACGAAAATCGTTGAAAGGAAAGGTCATTGCTGTAACGCTGCGTTTCATACACATACATGTAGCAGGGCTACGGTAATCCTCAGACAACTGATAATGTTCAATGTTCACGTTGTTTGTGTGACACACTGTACTTCTACTAAAACATGGAAAACAAAAAAAGGAAAGCGGAGGAGGGGGGGGGCGGAAGTGGGAAGTATGTATGTACCTGCGCTGGAGCCCCAACAAACCCCATGCCCTGGATCGGCTCGTCACTGACATTCACAGCTCTTTTTGCACTTGTAATAATAACTTTATTAGGATGACCAAAAGGCAAAATCGCCTATCGAGGGGTTCACCGCATTGAATGGTTGTGGTATGACAAAGCAAAGAGGCAACCATTGTGTGTGTGTGGGGGGGGGGGGGGAGAGTTTCGAACTATGCACAGTAAGGGATAATTGTATGTATTTTGTTGTTTTTTTTTATTTGAATTCGCAATACCAAACGGGCAATAAGCCCAATTACATGGAAGCGAATAAAGGAATGCTAAGAATGAGGCATTTTGGTGAATTTTCACGGCACTCAGCAGATCAGGCGCCGGCGCATGGCAGGGGCAAACGAAAGAATTAATTGTCGGTGTAGGTGACGTCTCAGTGTCAGTGACAGGCCAGGCCAGGGATGTCCCTGGCACCCGTCAACATGACTCATGCTGAGCGCAGAGCGACATTTTTTAGAAACTACACAGTACACAACACTGCGCGTACAGCACGTATGACCATGTCTAGTTACATTGTATACTATTGCACGGTACTACTACAGAGCTGGCAATTGAAATCCGACCCCTGAGCAGTGCGCTCACATCGCAAAGACCCAACACGGGATGGTAAAACTACGAAACAGAGACCGTAGACTTTTGGGGTGCCCTTTGCTCCAGTCAGTAAGCCGGACGTGCCGGCAACTCCTCTGGTGGTAATTGTCCGTGTGGTCTGACGACATCGAAACACCTATTACTCACCCTTTGCCACTCTCCAACGAAGCCGGTCAAGACATAGTATGATCAGTGCATAAAAGCACACAATTTCAACGGCTACTTCAGAACAAATTTCAGAGCAATTTACAGCTGCCTGGAGTGACTAACTTGTGAATTATTGGCTCTCAATCGAGTAGGTCTTTGGTGAAACGGTTCACTGCTCTAGCGTACGTCAGACACCCGGGTACTACTATTCAGTTGACTCAGTTGACGCAAGGTTGTGATGGACAACTTCGACGACTACATTCCCTGTCCGGATGGAAAGACAATTGATCGCACCATTGTCCTAATGGGTCGGACTGGTAAGGGCAAGTCCACTCTTGCAAACGTCATTGCGGGTCGATACAAGGGTGACTTGTTCCCGGAGTCCAGCTCTCCGACCAGTAAGACCGAGGGCTTGCCGACTAAGACCGTCCTTGTGCCGTACGCCGGCCGCGATTACGCAGTGAAGATCATCGACACCATCGGATTTCACGACAACCGGCACACTGAAGAGCAGGTGTTACTGGAGCTTGCGCATCTGGCACACAAGTGCAGCGGCGGGATCAACCAGATCATCTTCGTCACCGATGGCCGATTCACCCAGGAAGAGCGAACTGCCTCTGATTGTGTCATTGACGTGATCTTTCAGCCGCAAGTGGCACCCTTCTGCACCCTGGTCCGAACGAGAACGCCGGGCGGGGAGCTGCGAGAAGACGTTATCTCGGCCAAGACACAGGCCTACAAGGAGACGTTGGTCGCTCTACACTCCAGCCTGAGGCGCATCAACACTTTCCTCATGGTCAGCAACCCAGACGACGGCGATGACCACAGCTACAGGGTACGCAGGAGTACACGAAAGCGTGTGATGGAACATATCATTCTACATTATCAGGCTGTCTACGTTCCACCTCGGTTTGCCGCAGTAAAGGACAAGATCGATGGCCACATTCAGCAGCAGACCGCGACCGAGCGCAAACTTCAGCAGCTGGAGGAGGACCTGGCGGCGGCGCGCATCAGCAAGGAGGATTACGAAGAGCAGAACGCCGCGGAGCTGGCAGAGCTCAAGCGCATCAACGACGAGCTGACTGAAAAGGTCAAGGAAGAAATGCCGTGGTGGAAAAAGGCCCTGAGCATGTTGGGACGAATAGCAAGCGTAGTTGTGCTTGGACCAATAGGCGGCACAGTATTTAACAAAATTATGGGCTAAGTTCGTTGTGTGGTTGGTTTCCTTAGGTTTTCATAGCTGTTTGAATTATAATTCTGACTGAAAAAAACTGTCAATCTTCTCATTGATGATGGCGGTAAATAGTGTGGAATTTGTAATCTTTCCTGGCCGTGATAAGAGTCCTGTCTCCTAGAGAGTTACTGAAAAAAAGAAACTGTGCATCATAGATCTCACATTATTCGACCAAGAATCATTTCTGCACGTCGGTAACATTGCTGCCGCTTTGTGCAATCCCTAGATCCACTCCTAGCAGGGATGAACTCCTCATTTGTATCCACTAGAATCCGTAGAAGTATTTTGATAGTGTTTCCCCCAGTAATAAATGCAAGATATGTTTCGGGAGATTACTAGGCTGCTGGCATCCATAGGATAGTCAAATAGAACTTTTTTGAAAGTTCATGATCACGTGATCGGAAAGATGATTAGAAAGTTCAAAGGCAATACAGGCAATTATTACTGAGTCGCATCAGTCGCTGTTATCAAAGCAGATCATTATAACGCTAATAGTAGTAGCTAGTAGCAACCGCTGATAGGAGTACTGAAGTAGTAGATTCAACATTTGAACTCTAGGCCAGGTTTGTGTCCTTCTAAAGTTCTAGCTACATGTAGGTCCAGAAGCGAGAATTGCGTCTCGTATAATATGCGTAAGACCTCTCAACTAGCCCTCGTAAGACCTCTCAACTAGCCCTCACTTGCTCATAATTATTATAGTGTTCTGTACAACTGATCACGTGGGGAATTACGATTACATGTTTGATATTATTATTATCCGCTTCATAGTTGTTTCAATTTACAAGTAATTTCAGCCTTGCTGGTGTTTCCGCGGTTCGTTTTGCGTCTTGAAAATATACATGTACACGTATGCACGAGTACGCTGTGGTTGTCGCTGTTTTCCTGGCTGTCCACATGCGACACTACCTGCATGTACATGTACATGCATACATGTGCACTGTACTAGTACTAGCACGTGGGCCTCGTTTCAAGCCTGATTTTGCTTTGCTTTGAACATTCCGCCGTCATGACGATGTACTCAACTGCAGTCCATTCATTGGAAACTGGCACCCTAACTTGTTGGTGTCACCCGCACATGTACATGTAGTTGTAGATATCGTGAAAACAACAGTATATCCTGCATTGTGTGACCCTTGCAATTACATGTACTCCTTGCCACATATTAGGGCAGAAAAGTCCAAGAACAGGGAAATAGAAATTCAGCCAGGTTTTACAAAATTAGGACAGGTATGCCATGGAAGAATGTGTGGAGAAGCAGATCCCAAACCAAGATTTTTGAGATTTAATATGGGTTTTGGATCCTCAATTCGGCCCAAATCCGACCTTCAAAAGCCAGCGGGACTGTTTCCGATGAATGGACTGTAATTATATTTTATGATCTACAGCTTGCAAAACCAGTTTGGATAATATTTCAGATTAATCATGCTGAAATCCACTATACCGTTGTGTTGCTGATGAAAGAATAGAAGACAGCATTGTGGTGCATCGTGGCCGGTGTTCACCTGTCCAAACACACAATCTGTTCACGTGATGAATGTGGTGCTTTTTGATGTGCTGCATGCTTGGAGCCTGGATTACGATGCGCGATACCCACTAGAATGTTTTCCCGCACGTTCGGGCTCTCCGCCTTCTCCGTGAATAAGCTTAACAACAAATAATATAGTAAAACCTGTAACTAAAGACCACCGTGACTAGCGACCAGCCTGGTAATTACATGTAAGACCACTTCGCCAGGCAAGGGCGATCTCATTTTCATTATTATGGTTGCGCAGTGCAAACCCCTAACTAAGGACCACCTGCCACTAAAGACCGCTTTCTCTGGGCCAAAGGGGTGGTCGTTAGTCACAGGTTTCACTGTAATTGAAAAGGCGGCGAGGTGACAAAAGTTTAACGATGGCAGTAAACAGAACCACCTGAAGCGTCATTTCACGACAGTTTTAATTCAGACGTCACGAACAAATTCTAGAGAAAGTGGTGATGGACAAAGAAATAACACGGGTATGGGAGAGTGTGAGAGTGAGTGTGGGCGTATGTTTCGCGTACGTCTTCCATGTATTATCATTTGGTATTATCGTCCTGAATGTTGCAAAGTGTATTCTGATTCATGTTATACATTTTGCGTCGTGGACGTCATGATTATTACACAAGTGAAAGTGTTGGAGGCTGTTTTCCAACGCATTCACAAGTTCTGACCTTTGTGTTCAAAAAGAGAGTATTACGGAGGATTAGCTAGACGGACTTCGCGTTTCTTGTTCGCGGACATTATTTTTTGGGTTCGCCAACTGGATTGTGAACTTTCGCATTTTTTTCGTACGGAAAAGTAGTCGAAACACGAATCGCGGATTCATGTCAGGACAGTCATAAATTTACTACTCTGTACTGTCTGTGCACAATGTACCTGTACATGTACGTCGTGTCAACGTCATGCATGTGCTGTTTGCTAATCCTTCTCATCACGCGAATTCGGTCACTGAGTTCGACTTTCCTTGGAGTGCGAACACGAACCCGAATTTCGTCTTGTTAATCCTCCGTAATATCTACATGTATTTTAAATTGTTCAACCAGTAGAATGTTGTGTTCGTCTGACCTTGTCAGGTTAGAAATTTGTCACTAGTGTTGTTCATACTTAAAATTTGTCCCTTTGAGCGTTTCATTGTTATGTTTCACGCACCTATTATCGTGCAAGAACACCTTGTGATTCTTCTTTGGCCTTGTCTAGAAAAACTGAGACTTTTCACCTAGCATTCACACACGTAGTCATTCGCATACACCTACACCTCACAGTTCCTCACTCTATCACATTCACCTGCTTCCACGCCTTCGTTTCACTCACCTTTTGTAGTAGCTCACATCGTTGGAACACTCTCACATCTTTTCTTCTTCTTTCTTTCGTCTTCTCTCCCACTTTGGTTTTTTCCACACCTCACCTTGTATACTTCCCACTATCCTATAGACGTTTAAAAGTAGTTTGTTTCTCCGTATAGCCTCTATTGTGAGACGATTTTTCCCTGATGATAGTCTCAAGAAAATCGATTAGGAACATCAATTTTAACATACATGTACATGACTGTATTCTCATTGATCATTTCGTAATGTCCGCTTGCTTCGCTTATACTATTTATCGCCTTAATACAGTTATTGGCTCCTCGTCGCCTACTGAAGTCGTTCTGTTGCTTCATGACTTGGTGAACGTGATCCGTTTGAGAGCAGCGGCGAGCCTAGTTGTCATTATGCTGATAGTGACAGCAGTCGCTGTCGATGCTGTCTGAGATCTATGCCGGTTGAGCAGCGAGAAAATGACAACTGATTTGGCGACCGACCCTGATGACTTCAGACAGGGTGACGTGAGGTAGCCGGGACTGCCACCTACATACTTACAATTGTACAATACTTACACATAGTACACATGCATGTTGATCTTTGAACAGGAGAACGTTGCGTAATTCGGATGGCACATTCGTTTCCTCCTGCAATTGCAAATCAAGGAACTCTGTTCTGTAGTCTGATGCGGTGACTTCAACTCCTTGGATGAAGTCAGAGCTTAGGGGACGATGAAACCCCGTCAGCACTCTGGCAAAAATTCAGCTAAAAAAAGACGACAGGATAGGATTGCTGTATGGCAGGCAGTTTCCTAATCGCGTGATGCTGGCAGTTGAGTCTAAAGGACGTGCAACAAATCAATGACAACCGATTACAATCTCCTAGCCTGTGGCTCAGAATATAAGTTGCTGCAAGAACCAGCTCGTTGCAGTTCTTCAAGGCCAATTAGACACTGCATCAGACGAAATCGTTGCCTTTGAGTTCCCAGAAGGAACTCCGCGACCAAGAGGAGGGCAATGCCGCAACTCGAAGACTTCGTAGCTTGTGCTGAGGACGCCCAGCCCGATCGAATCATAGTCTTGGCTGGCACAACCGGGACGGGTAAATCCACGTTGGCCGATGTCTTGGCTGGTCGTTACAACGGAGGTCTTTTTCCGGTGTCCAGCGGTCCAGCCAGTCATACTCAAGGTATTGTGTACCACAATGTTCAAGTTTCGTATGGTGGCAATGCCTATGTGTTGAAAATCGTCGACACCATCGGCTTCGCAGACACTCGATACAGCAACGAGCAGGTGCTGCGTCTCCAAGCCGAACTGGGAAATGTCTGCAGTGAAGGCATCCACCAAGTTCTCTTCGTCACCCAAGGCAGATTCACCGGCGCGCACCAAGAGAGCCTAGATTCGTTGTTGGACGTAGTCTTTGAGCCCGAAGTTGCCAGGTTCTGCACGGTTGTTCGTACCAGAACACCTACACCAGAACTGGCTGATGACGTGGTCACTGCGAAAACCGAGGCCTACAAACAAGATGTGATCGGAGTACATTCACGTGTCCAAGAGATCAGCACGTTTCTGATGGTGAGCAATCCAGACGACGGTAACCCAGCCAGCATTCGCATGCGTAAGAGGTCGCGACGGAAACTCATCGAGCACATCATTCTTCATTATAGGAGCCGATACGTACCACCGACGTTCGCCGCCATCACGGCCCGGATTGATGATAAAGTGCGCGCCGCACGAGAGCAGCAAGAACAAGTGGCAAGACTGGCGGAGGAGGCGCAAGCCCAGGCTGAACGTAATGAGCGACAACGACGGCAGCAGGAGGCGGACAACGAACGCTTGCGTCTGGCTAATGAAGAGTTAAAGAAGCAAATCGCTGCCCACCCTAAGCCCCGCAAAAAGCCTTGGTACAAGCGCCTTTGGTAATCTACAATTGAAGTAAAAATCTTCAAACTGCGTTCAGCGTGGCTCCCCGCTTCTGTAAGATCTGCTGAAGAAACGTGGATCGGAATACGATCTAAACCCTTTTTTTATGACCATAATGTTCATGAAGGATATTCATAAAAATAACATGTAGGTATGCGCGCGTGTGTGTGTGTGTGTGTGTGCGTGCGTGTGTGATGGTGTGTGTGTGTATGTGTGTGTAGTGTGTGTGTGGTTTAACTTTAATATGGGTATTATAGCTTTCATGGCTGAGGTTGTTGGTATGTCTGTTGGCTCTGGGTTCCCAGTACTCAGTAGCCGAGGCTGGCTGGTAAAAAAACTTCAATTTCATTTCAAAATAACGGTAGTACATTTATTGTCTGCTTCTATCAAAGCAGCGTTCTGTCTATGCTGGTTACCCCAGCAAGTGTAGGCTATGCATAGGTAACTGTCTTGGTCATTTTATTCCGATGTACTCCGTGTGGTGTAGACCAGGTGTGCATTGGGGGTCGATTCACATGGCTTCGCAGGTTGTGTGGATTGGGCAGTTATCTGGCGCTAGTCTTGATCTATCTCATTCAGATCATGTCCGATCGTTGCTATAAAAGAAAAACTTTGGGTGCACATCCAGTGTATTTGCAGATAAATTAAACATAAATTTCACGGTTCGCGTGAGACTCGGCTGGAAGCCGAGTTTTCCGCATCCGCATCCGCATCCGTATTTGCAGATATCGTGCTTCTTTTGCGACGAGCGTATACATGGTACATGGTCCGTGGTGTGAGGTTTTGAGGATGCGTAGATCTACGTGTGTTTGCGTGTGAGTGAGTGTACATGTATGTGCGTTTGATTTTGTGGGCTTATGTGCGCGTTTGTGTGTGTGTGTTTGCCTGCGATTGACCATCGCAACCAACACATACGCACACGCACACACGCGCGCGCACGCATGCACGCACATACACACACATACACACACACGCACACACACGTAGGCACACACACGCACACACATTTGAAGTGTACCAGTGATATACATGTACATGTATACTCACTAAAGTCTTGCAATGTGTGAGATTTTGGATCCATAATAGCTGTGTCCTGAAGCCATTAAACCAACAGTATAAATTAGTGTACATGTACATGTACATTGTATATGTACATGTACATTGTATATGTAGGGGTCGTCTGGAGCTTCACAATGTACTCTTCTATTACGTCATTGCACATACCTACGGAAGAAGGGGAACAAAACGAAGACAAAACAAAAATGCAATGGGTGTGTAGGCGCTACGTGAGCTGCGCAGGTGAGGTGCCGTGGACTCCCCCGACCAAGGGTCTGGGGATCGGCGTACATGTACATGTACATGTAGAGAGAGAGAGAGAGAGAGAGAGAGAGAGAGAGAGAGAGAGAGAGAGAGAGAGAGAGAGAGAGAGAGAGAGAGAGAGAGAGAGAGAGAGAGAGAGAGAGAGAGAGAGAGAGAGAGAGAGAGAGAGAGAGAGAGAGAGAGAGAGAGAGAGAGAGAGAGAGAGAGAGAGAGAGAGAGAGAGAGAGAGAGAGAGAGAGAGAGAGAGAGAGAGAGAGAGAGCGTAGGTGGAGAGATACATGTATATTATATACATGTACATGTACATGTATGTATAGAGAGAGAGAAAGAGTTCTGATGGCATGACGTATAAGTACATGTATACATGTACTTGTTCACGCACATGTACATGTATACATGATGTGATTGTACTTGTTCACGTACATGTCCTGTACTTGTTCACGTACATGTACATTATGTTACTTCAGCTCCTTTGTTGTTTATTTCTTGATACTATTTAAACGCAATATTGATAGCCCACGTCAAATCAGCTCAAAGCAGAGTACCCAATGCACAAATGTACTGAGCAGTATACACACACACAACGAGAATCCAATAGAGAATGCCAATTTGATGCTGCTTTCTGATGATCGCGGAAATGCGTAAAACTTTAAAACGTAGCAGCTGCACCTACTCCATTCATTGTACATGTACATGTATGTACACGTACACGTACATGTACATGTACATGTCCAGAGCTACTGCACATCTACATGTACATTGTACATGTACATTTATGTGAAGAAGAGGTTGTACGACTTCGGCTATAGTACATTGTAGATCTACATTTTATTATTATCCATGTTGGTTCCAAATCCACACCAGACCGGCATATACATATACATATACATATAGCGTTATGCAGACCTCACTGACTTGTCAGTTTGAGCACTCTGGCAAGGTACGTTCGGGCCTGATTGGAAATTTTTATTTCCATTGCTATCAGGTTCGGCCTCATTTCCTCTGTGCTGCGCTGACGAGTCCACAAAGGACGAAACAGTTCTGTCCGCAGATTGAGTATTTCGCTCCTGCTCTTGTAGCAGTTGAGCACTCTTGCGTGGGGTAGTGCCTTTGCTGTTTGCGTTATGCAAAGCTCACTGACTTGTCAGTTTGAGCACTCTGGCAAGGTACGTTCGGGCCTGATTGGAAATTTTTATTTCCATTGCTATCAGGTTCGGCCTCATTTCCTCTATGCTGCGCTGATAAGTTCAAAAAGAACGAAACAGCATGCTGTCCGCAGATTGAGTACATATATACATGTATGTATATGTACACAATGTATTTTAATATTTTTTCAAGGTAGAAACCTCTTGTACGGGCAAAGCAAAATAAAAATAACAAGGAAGAAGAGAAGAAAAACTAAACTAAAAAGAACATAAACTAAACTGAAAAGGAGCACCCATTTTGCTAGGCCAGAGGGCTGGCTCACGCCTGGCATGAAAATGAGAGATTGAGAACTTCTCAGAAACTAGACATGATGACAACTGTCTAGCTGACCACCAGCTGTGCCTCTGCTCGGACAAGGTACACAGTGTATTGATTACAATCATGTTATCGGCTAATTGGGGTCCACTGTCCAAGTGCCAGGTGATAAAAATAAAAATATTATTATAACCCAATGGCAATGCTGTAGGCAGCAAGCTGTTTCGGCCATAAAGGCCTCATCAGCACAGCGACGAGCTAAACAGGCCGAGCTACCAGCCGTGGTGCAAAGGAGGCAGCACAGACATTCTAGAATTAGAAGATAGCTCGTCGCTCTATACCGCGAAATCATGTGTCGATTATGCACATGTACAATGTACATTTGCATCATTGTATGTGTCAGCGGCAAATGTGAGGGGGGGGGGGAGATGATGCCTCAGCAGGATCTCATTCGACAAAATCAAAGTGGAGACAAAACAATCAGCTGTTAAATAATAAATAATTTCAGCAAAGCTGAAGTATTGCAGTGCGGGTAACTCTTGAGCACATTATTTTTTTTGCGATAGGAAAGTCACTTCCTTGTCTAGCTACATTGTACATGTGTGTGTTGTACATGTACATGTACATACATCTTTTTTTAATTTTTTTACTATGTTCACATTCCCAGCTCGAAAATAATAAACTAAGACAATGATACTGAGACTAGGATGAACGTGACAACTATTGAGCAGGGGCTGCACCGAGACGCAGCAATGATGGTGGGGCATTGATGGCTCTGCCGACCTGAGGTCTCGGCATCACGGCCAAAAACACGCACCAAAAATAAAAGATAGAGCTGTACGAGTCAGCAAAGTGAAAAGAAAGGAAGGGTTAAGACCAGCGAGTGTGCGGGAGAAACTGTGAGACTACTAACACATTACCAGGGTTGTGACTGAGAGGAGCATCATCATGGCTGATCATGGCGAGTCGATTGTCCGAGCCAGTTGTGGTGCATAGATAGAAATAGACGCGCGAGAGCATCATCATAGAGAGTCGACTGCCCAGATAAGAGCCAGTTTGTGCTTCGCAGATGGCGATAAACGTTAGTTGTGAATGCTTGCATTCCCTTGCTGTGGGGAGGCTGGGACAGAAGAGCGGCGGGGAGAGAGTTCCAGTCATTATAATACCCAATGCTAGTTCAAAACTAGTACAAGTAAAAGTAGTACATGTATGTATTAGATAAACCAATCTAACAAAATGTACATGTACATGCAGTCATTGTACAACTTTAAAGTACATGATATGCTGGGTTCAAGGCCGGCAAGGTGCTTTGCTTGCCCAAGCCCAAGCCAAGGTTTTGCTGACCGGTATCACCTGGCTGTCACTGCCATTCCCCACTTGTAGCTTTACGGTTCGGTGACTGATCATAGTTGCATTGTGCATTGTGGCATCTGCATCGCCATTGCTGGAAAGTGAAATCCAAACGCATCACAGTCATCAGCCGTGGGTTGCGCACCCCTACGTACGACGAGCGATACACTGTCTTTACTGGCCAATGTTACCATGGACATGTACAGTGCTGGCAACTGAAATCCGACCCCCTGAGCGGTGCGCTCTCGTCGCAAAGACCCAACACGGGATTGTAAAACTAAGAAATACTGGTAGAGACTGATAGAATGTGAACGCACCGCTCAGGGGTCGGATTTCAGCTGCCACGGGTGTACAGGTACATGTACATGTACGTCGCTTCCTTTCAAGAGCTAGGCTGACAGCGTGCGGGCCTTTATCGGCTCATCAAGGCCACCGCGGGAACGTCGCTCATTGGCTACAACCATGGAAACGGCACTGTAAAAACCTGAAGTCACATGCAACTAACCTAACTTACTTACTTACTTGCCACCAGAGGCCCAAACAAACTCGCCACCTGTCGTGAGTCCTGTGCAACTGCAACGCTAAGAGCCACTACACCAACGAATTTCGAGCTGCACGTATAACCTGGCACAGTGTGTATACAGTACAAGTACATGTTCACTGATGAAAACACGACACTTCAAACATGCACAGTTTCATTTCTGAAGTGTTGTGTACTGTACATGTGTCGCGGGTAGTAGTAGTAGTAGTAGTTTCTATTATTAATTTTTACCAGGGGATTCCCAACAGACCACTGCCCTTGTACTGGGAATCCTTGGCCTCGCCATGTTTCGCAGTTTAAGAAGCAGGTTTCCACTTCGCACGGCTCACTGGCTGCTTTGGCTACTGTGCATATTATACTTCGCCTGTGTGGCCATTGTCTTGAAGAGAAAGGGGGCGAGCCACTCCCCTGAGCTTCACCATCGTCTACCCAGAAATACAAAAGCACTTGATGTGCTTGGAGTGGACGCTGCAACGTCTGGGCAAGTCACCACGTCTAATGTTAGACGCCCTGGTCTGTTTTCCGTGAGTGATGGGAAGGTTAATGTAGGAAGTCACTTCCCTGAACTTCACCATCATCTACCCAGAAATACAAACGCACTGAGTGTGCTCCGAGTGGACGCTACAACGTTTGATCAGGCCAGGTCTAGACGCCCTGATCTACGTGCCGTGATCGATAGGAAGGTTACCGTTGGGCTAGCGCGAAAAGAAAGGACGAATGTTGACAGGCAGACCACAGCTGAGCGAATTCTGGCCGTGAGCTATTTCAGTGGCGAACAGCTGACGCGGAGCATGCTGCAACTGGCTGATTTGCTCGCGCTCTCCGTGGGATTGAATCGTCGTCGCGTGGTGTTACCGGATGTGTATGGTGGTTACTTGGTTTCGCTTGGAGGTGGCTCTCACATTTACAATCACTACCGACGTAAGGCGAACACCGAGGTGATCCCCAGGCCTCTCTCTGCGTATTTTGACCTCACGGATATCCGGCGTCTACTGAAGGTTCGAAACAATGTCCACCTTATTAGTGGCAGTGACGCCGAATCAGCGTGTCGAGGACGGTGGACGGTTCTCTACATCGTCTCCGA
Source organism: Sycon ciliatum (assembly GCF_964019385.1). Lineage (NCBI taxonomy): Eukaryota > Metazoa > Porifera > Calcarea > Leucosolenida > Sycettidae > Sycon > Sycon ciliatum. Next base: position 19,316,913 of record NC_088655.1, read on the forward strand.
CAATCTTAACCAGAAACCTGTGGCTGCGTGCAGATCCGCCAGCGGCCTGCACGAGAGGGAGGCAGTTCTACACCAACGCTTGCAATCCGCCACAAAGCGTTCAGATGCTATTGCCAACTGTCCGTGGCTGGAGGATTGCTTCTCGCCCAGTGTCCTTGCCCATGGACCGTTCCGTGACATTATCTGCGCTGCAGTTCCCAGCTATGCTGAACGACATTGGAGCATGGATGACCTTGTCACCCATTTGGACGTCGTGAACAACAGCCAATGCCTGCTAATACATACGTGGATCGGTACCGATCGCTATCATATTCGCAACGTCCCGCCTAATACGACTGCTTCATCCCCCTTGCTCACTTCCTTTAAACCTGCTGTGGAACTCCGGCAGATTGCAAACCGCTTACGTACAGCATCCGGCCTGGGAAGCAATTACACTGTGATCCATGTACGTACGGAGCAGTTCCTGAAGCAGCCAGGCTGGCAGTACCCGTATTCAGCTCGCGATCCTGAATTCATCAAGTTCTGCCTGCGCTGTTTTCAATCCCTACTGGCCGTCATCAAACACGTTGAACCCTGGGCTGGAACGCTGCTCTTGGCCTTCGACGCTCGGTCGGGAACCTTTCCGAAAAGCTTGCGCAGGGCGTTGCCGGACCTGCAGAGTTCGCTGCTGAACGATCTGAAACGGGCTATCCCCGATACTAGAATTCGCATGGTTGATGACATAGTGGACCAGTACTCGAGCCCAGGCGAAAAGGAACTCTTGAATAATCCCGGAATGCGTGCCCTGGTCGATACTGAGCTGCTGGTGGGTGGCGAGTGGTTGTTCGTGGTTGGTGGAGGCTCCTTTCAAGCCAACCTGTACGCTACACACGAGGATCGAAATCCACAGCCTGCTATCAGACCACGCACCTACGCTATCTGCTACCCTAGCGTCGGCTGGAATGTGAAAATGGCAGCTAGGCGCTTTCCCTATATCCCCAGTGAACTAGTGGTTTCTAACGACACGAAAATAATGAACGAGTTTCCATTTCGGGAGCTTAGACGTGAATTACCCGTCCGGTTGTGAGCACACAGACTGAGAGAGATACCATCTACCCAGCTGCACTAGTGGATAGTCAGGGCCGACACAATAGTTGTTTGTTCTGTCAATCATCAACTTCTGTGTTCTAGTCGTCTCCTCCCTACAACTTCGTTATCTTTCTTGTTATTAATTTTTGCCTCGAGACAGGTTTGTGTTCTGCGTAGAAATGAACAAAATAAGAAAAATAAAAAAACTGCGTAGCGAGAGCGGTCCAGATCTCTCACCTGATCAAAGAAATCCCTGCTTACCGAGATTAGGATATCTGAAACCCGTCGTGTATTTAGGCGGCACTTCAAGTCCCACTTCCACATAATTATATTAAATTTTGTACTTTGAAGTACAGTTGCATTTTGCATTTGTATCTATTTTGCATCGATATCCAACGGGCATGGTCGCCCTATATTTATGATCCCATGGCTGCGATCTGCAGTGCTGAATCGGTGCAAAGCAGAAGAGCATTGAAGGAAGCGAGATTAAAATACAATTATATAGATTACATCCTCGGCCCGAGGTGTTCTCACTTACTAGTCTTTCTACTTACTCTTTTCGCATGATTCTACTACTACTATTCTTAAAACTTCTTAGCACCAATCTTGATAATTATTGTTCTCGGAGACCCCCTTGATTTAGGCGTCTGCCTTTGGGGAATCCCCTAAATAACAAGGATAAACGACATGTATTTGGTTGGCACAGAGGTAGTGAGCCTAGTCGAGTGCTCAGCGCCGGTGGAGGGCAGCCTAATCTGAATGTGGTGACCATAATATAATTATATTATTATATTATATTATTATACCAGGCTGCAGGCGCAGTGCCAGTGGGTTGGTCAAAGGCCATGATTGAGAGACGAGAGGTACCTGGTTCACGTCCTGCCTGGGAGCAGATTTCCAGCCATGCTGCAACCCACAATGGGGACACAGTCAACTACTAGTAACTGGGAACTTGTGGCCAGGCACAAGAGGTACATGGATACAGCTACATGTACAGTAACGGGGTTTCTTCGCACTTGACTTGTGCCTGTGGCTGTGAGACTTATCCGCTCACCCCCACCGTTAGGCGCTGCATCTGCAGCTAGGGTTTACCGGATGTTAGCGGCCGACATGAGTTCGAACTTTCCTTCGGGAACGGACCCGATAATTTACTCTTCTTTTTTTTAGACCATACAGAACATTCTGATACTTCGAAGTAGTAACTCGGCGAGCTGCTGGCGTCTCTTACAACGTCTCTCTCTCTCTCTCTCTCTCTCTCTCTCTCTCTCTCGCTCGCTCTCTCTCTCTCTCTCTCTCTCTCTCTCTCTCTCTCTCTCTCTCACTCTCTTTCTCTCTCTCTCTCTCTCTCTCTCTCTCTCTCTCTCTCTCTCTCTCTCTCTCCCCCTCTCTACCTCCGCCTCCACACTATACTGCCTCTTTTGTTTCTCTTCCCTTTTCTTCTCCCGATTTTCTGATGCGTGAAGTAGGCGTGGATGACGAGACCATTGGTCGGCGGAGCCTGCAGCATCCCATCACCACCGCTGTCTTGCATTGCAGCCCCGTTCAGTCAATGTCTTGTTAGTCTGTTGTTTTGGTCATTTCCTCCTTCTTTCCGGTTTTACGAAGTGGTTGCATGGTTTCGTGCCAGCAACGTCAATGATGCGCTTTCGCACATTTCTTCCATTCTCAACAGTGCCCTTGAGAAGCACCTCTGGCCATTCGGAAAGCAGCCGTATTCTCACCGCTGCCCACGGCCCAGTCAGCCACCCTGGGTTGATGCCCATCTCCGCACAGCAATCAAGTGGAAAGATGATCTCTATAGCATTTTTAAGAAGTACCCAACACAACAAAACAAACAAGCATACCAACAGCAGCGAAATATAGTGAAAACCCTGACGCGGACAAAGTACAGAGCTTATATCCGCTCAGTGCAAACTACTTTGCAGGGTAGACACCGTCCATCGCTTCACCAGTTTGTGAGACAAGCAAGAATTCGAAACGTATCACGGGAAATTCCGTCACTCACAACAGGGATTCAGCAGGCGGCTGACCCTTTGGCCAAAGCTACGGCATTAAACGCCCAGTTTGCTTCTGTGACTCGGCCAGATGACCCGTTGCTCTCTATTCCCCCTATTCTCACCCCCTCGGAGCCCTCAGCTTGTTTCACGTCCGTCATCACCACAACTGCCACTGTCCGGCGTCATCTGAAGAAGCTTCCGACGTGCAAGGCGTCTGGTCCTGACGGCATCCCCAACCGGGTCCTCAAGGCCCTGGCACCATCCATAGCATTCCCTTTGTGCCATATTTTCAACATGTCATTTACCACGGGCATATTCCCTTCCGCATGGAAAACAGCGAAAGTCATACCTGTATTCAAGAAAGGTTCCCGCCACGAACCTGCAAACTACCACCCTATCTCTCTCTTCCCTGCGTGTCCAAAGTATGTGAACGCATCTTTTATGACCACTTATACAGACATGTTTCGCCGTTTCTGAGTCCCGCACAATCTGGGTTTCGTAAAGGCGACTCCACCTCCCTTCAACTGACCCGCATCGTGCAGCAGGTGTGCCAGCATAGGGATAACAGAGCGCTTGCTGGCATTTGCTTCTTTGACTTGGCCAAGGCCTTTGATACCGTCTGGCATCGAGGACTTTTGGCAAAGCTTGAGCATGCATTCAGGGTACGCAAACAACCACTCTCGTAGCTGAAATCTTATCTCTCTGGGCGTTATCAGTACGTAACTGTGCTTGGCACATCCTCGGCTGCAGAGCCAGTATTGTCAGGCGTTCCTCAAGGATCAATTCTTGGTCCCCTACTATTTATAATTTACGTAAACGACTTACCTGCAGTCTTCCCTGGAACGTCTCTGTTTGCTGACGACACGACCCTTCTCACCTCATCAGCTTCCCTCACTGGCCTGAAAAACAACTTGCGTGCTGGCATTCAGGAATTTCTTTCCTGGATGTCGTCCTGGAGGTTGTCCCCAAATCTATCAAAAACAAAGATCATGCTCTTCCCGCCCCAGCCGGAGTTCACAACCCTCATCCATGCCAACTTTCCAAATCCAATTGACATAGTGTCTTCTCACAAACACCTTGGCATTGTGATTGACTCTGTACTCTCTTGGGTACCTCACATCGAATATATCTGTAAAAAATCAAGTAAATCCTTAGGAATTCTCTCCCCCCACTGCTCCTACCTCCCACTTTCTTGCAAGCTTCTTTTTTATTTAGCCTACCTTCGCCCAATATTTGATTATGCAGATACGTCTTGGGTTGGGTTATCCTCTTCCGCTGCTGCAAAGCTTGAAATACATCACAAGAAAATCCTTAAAATTCTCCTCCGTCAACCCCGCATGCTCTCATCATCCGCCCTTTATGAAATCGCTCACACAACCCCGTTATCACATGGACGCAGTGCACACCTGGCTTCTCTTGTCCATTCTATTATTAAGCTTGAGTTGTGCCCACCTCATCTCATGTGTTTTAATTGGTTCTCTTCTCTAAGAACTAGAAACTCGCTCTTACTCCCTAAGTGTAACTCATCCACTCTTTTGCGCTCCCCTCTCTTTATTGCTTATTCTGTTTGGCTCACTCTACCCAGAGAAGTTAAGGACCTGACCTCACTCCGCCTGTTTAAGATCCGTGCCGCCCCTTATTTACTACGACATACATAGCTCATTATCCACATGTCCTTTGCGTCTCTGTGTTTTTCACTGTTTTTATTCTTTTTCCCTCCCCTTATTTCTATTTATCGCCGTGGTTGTCAATCACCCACTCTCGTAACATTGGCCGGTGTTTCCGCCGAGTCATGAGATGTTGTAATAAATAATAAAATAATAATAATAAAGTAAAAATACAAGAAAGTAAAAAACGAGTTGCAGTGCTTACGAGGCAGGCTATGTTGCGAAAAATAATATTATGATCATTGTACCGTGGACTCATGTTGCAGAGTGTGACCCCCAGAAACCGTACCCAACATTTGTCGAATTCTGCAGCTTGTACCCGTGACATCTGCGGAAATCGAGCGTTCCAATTCTGTCCTGAAATTCATCAGGACGGATCGCCGCAGTACCATGACCGAGTCTCGCCTGAGTGCACTAAATGACTAATTGCGTTGTTCTGTCACAAGTCTGCTCCTCTCGATCTCCAAGCAGCGCTGAACAGACAGATTTTCTGCTGCTCACCCAAGAAGAATGCTCTTGGTAAACATCATGCAGTTTCTTTCTCTACATACATGTATGAAATCTTCGCTCAAAAGTATTTAAAAGCTGCAGACAATGTCAATATACATGTGAAAGTAAAAAAAGTAAATTATCGTGTCCGTTCCCGATGGTAACTCACGACTAGGCATATGCGGATATGCCGGCAGTAAAATTGGCAGAATTCGGTACTTTTTCTGGTACGTTTCATGCATGTTTGGTATGTGGATAAAGAAATGGAGCAGAATCCCCACCCGTGTCGCTCCGAATGGAAGACTGTCCTGTCTGGACTTGCTTGCTACGAACCGCCCCCTCTCTGTACGGTCTGTTGACGATGCTGCCCCGCTTGGTGCATCGGATCATTTGCAAGTCATTACAACGCTAGCCTACAACATTGCCACTGCTAACACCTCTTACAACTGCTCTCAGACTCCTACCCCTCCGCGACATGCCTTCCGCAAGGTTACACCCTCCACTTGGTCAATCATCAACTCTGCACTTTTTGCCTGTGACTGGCATCTTATATTCACCTCCACTACTGTTGATGAAGCTGTGGAGAAGTTCACCACAGTTCTTGATGACGTGCTCTCCTTCTATGTGCCACAAAACGGAGCAAGACCCGCTACACCCAAACATGGCAGCCACCACCCTCGTCAGTCCAGCCGTAACCCCAAGATCCCTTGGCTCGACAAAGATCTCCAAGGTGCAATTAAACTCAAATATGACTACTATAGCTTAAGTAAGAAGTACTCCACCTATGCTAATATTTCTTTATACAAAAAACAGCGCAATCTGGTGAAGTCATTGTCACGTTCTAAGTATCGAGCATATTTACGTTCGCTCACTACCCCCCTATCTCACCCCTCTTCCAGGCCTAACCTGTATACCTTTGTTCGCACTCAAAGGACAACTAGTACACGTCAAGACATACCACCGTTATTAGCTTCCAATGGTTCGATGGTGACTGACCCCAAGTCTATAGCTAATACTCTCAATACGCAATTCACATCAGCTGGTATTCCAGACGACAATTCCTCTCCAATACCACCTCTGCAACGTTCTGCGACTGTGTCTTCTGATCTGCGCTCTATACATACCACCACATCATCTGTTCGCAGCTACCTAAAAAGACTAAAAAGCAACAAAAGCCCTGGTCCTGATGCCCTACCAAATGAAGTTCTCAAAGTTCTGGCTCCATCTCTGGCGTACCCACTGTGCCTTATATTCAACCTTTCCTACTCCTCCGGCGTATTTCCTGATCGTTGGAAGATCGCTAAGGTCACGCCCATCTACAAGTGTAAAGGCTCCCGATCACAAGCCTCAAACTATCGTCCAATATCTCTCCTCTGCTTCCTTTCAAAAGTATGTGAAAAGGTATTTTACGACCAGTTGTATTGCCACATTTCACCATGCCTTAGCCCTTCCCAATCTGGCTTTCGGCGCAACGACTCAACCTCTGACCAACTAGCTCGTCTAGTACAAGACATTGCCACCCTTCGTGATGCTCGACACCATATTGCTCTCTGTTTCTTTGACTTGGCAAAGGCATTTGATACTGTCTGGCATCGTGGCCTCCTTGCCAAGCTACATATTGTCTTTGGTGTGTCTGGCCCTGCTCTGTCCTGGCTGGAGTCCTATCTGAGTAGCCGATCACAGTTTGTTTCTGCCCTCTCCATCAACTCTGATCCTCTACCAGTGTCTTCTGGAGTTCCCCAAGGCTCCATACTTGGACCTCTTTTGTTCGTAGCATACGTAAATGATTTACCCTCTATAGACCCAGGTGTCTCGTTATTTGCTGATGATACAACCCTACTGTCAGCATCCTCGTCCTCAGCGGCTCTTGTACCTCGAGTGTCGGCTCAGATATGCAGTGTCCTACGCTGGATGCAAACATGGCGACTTAGACCCAACCTGACTAAAACCGAAATAATGTTCCTTCCCCCAATCTCATCCATGTCACTTTTACACCATCCTGATTTCCCAGAACCCATAAAGGTTGTTTCCAACCATAAACACCTGGGAATAATGCTTGCTGATCGTCTCTCTTGGTCTTTCCATATTGATGCTCTTTGCAGCCGTTCAAGCTCTGCCCTAGGTGTTATACGTCCCCATTGTTTCCATCTTCCTTTCAAATGTAAAATTTTGTTTTGAATCCTGGACGTGGTCTGATGTGCTCCACCTGTTATGAACCCTCTAAGATTCTCTAAATTGTCAGGATCGTACGACCACACGGCACGAGGACAACTCTTTTCCTTTACACAGTATATTTCACTTCATCTGATAATTAACAATGAACACTAATAACACCAGCTATTTATAGCATGCAGAAACAGCGTACATGCAAAACATAAGCATATAAAACTGGACATAACAGCGTATACAGCAAAACGCACACAACGCATATAGCGTATGCCATGCAGCAACATCAGCGGTACGGCGGAGTCGAAATACAACATTCAACGAATACAATGCCATAAGCGCGAAGGCCTTTCCCAATTGAGAACTGGTGGTTTACAACATTCTCCCCACCAAAGGGCTTCTCACCGCCGTACAACAATGCACACAAGTCAAAAACGATCCGGGGCTCTGACTACGCGCCCAGAACGCGTCATCTCCTGCTGCCGTGGTGGTGGTAACGGTGCTGGCGGTTCATACGCTGGCTGCTGAGGGACGATAGCAGGTTGAGCGGTATCGGCAAGCCCAGGAGCCACGTCCTGTGACGATACTTCTAATGGCACTAACCTTTGGATCGGCCTCAACAGGGTACTGGTACTCAACTTAACCTTGGCAACACGACGCTTGCCATCTCGACCAGGGAATAACTCGATGATCCGTCCCAAACGCCAGAACTGTTTGCGCTTGGTATCATCGAGAACAAAGACAACATCACCCACAGCTAAAGGGCGCGACATGGTCTGTTGGTGCTTGTTCAGCTGACTTAGGTACTCCACCTCCCAACGATTCTTGACATGCTTCAGTGTCTGACTGAGGTAACGCAATCTCGCTGACATATGCGTAGCGTCCGGGGTACCTGCTGGCTTCGCTGACGACATCCAAATGTTACCCATCATCATTGCAGGGGTTACTGGTGGCTCATCCAGGCTATCAGACACATAAGTTAACGGACGACTATTCACCACTGCTTCAACCTCATACAAGATGGTCTCAAGCTCCTGAACCTTCAGAAACGCTGTTCCCATTACCTTTTTCAAGGCACTCTTCACTGTACCAACCATTCGCTCATAGAAGCCTCCATGCCATGGTGCAGCTGGAGGATTGAACATCCATGGCACACTCAGTTTGTCAGATGCCGCCTTGAACGTTGTAGCGTTGTCAGACCTGATCCGAGACGGCAAACTACGTCTCGCGACAAACTTCCGAAATGCCATCAAAAATGACTCGGTACTTAAACTATCGACTACCTCCAAGTGAACTGCTCTGGTGGTGGCACACACAAACAATGCTATCCATACCTTCGGAGATGACTCACCACGGCGCACGTACAACGGACCAGCATAGTCGATGCCGGTAGTTGCGAACGGCCTCTCGTGAACAACTCGGTCTTCTGGCAGCGGCGGGCAGACTTCTGAGGCAGCCTTAGCCTTGTAGCGGCGGCATGTAACACATCGCTGAGTAATGTTGCGTAGCGCTCGTCGACCACCGATAATCCAGAATTTCTGACGGATAAACGACAAGACTCCTTCTACACCTTGGTGCATCCTTTCAACATGCATTTTCTCCAACAGCAAATCGGTCAGATGATGTTTGCCTAACAGGACTGGGTGCTTGGCTCCATACGCCAACTCGCTGTGCTGAAGTCGTCCCCCGGCTCTGAGCACTCCATGCTCATCCAGAAACGGTGCAAGCTGATACACCTTCGACCCGGGCTTCACTGGTTGACCTTGCTTGATCAGCTCAAGATCCTCAGCGAAACATGCGGCTTGAACGATGCGGTACAATACGTTGTCTGCTGCAAAATAGAGTTCAGCACGAGGCTCAGTGTGCTTCCACTGCAACATCCGAGTCACCATGCCCTGTGCCCTCGACCATTTACTGAATCGGAGCCACCATTCCTTATCAGATTCTCGACTACAGGTGGTGGCTGACACTCGTACTTCTACACTGGACTCATCTGTAGCTGCGGTTGAGGATGCGGTGGGCCAGCCATTGGGCTCCGTGATCCAGGTTGGTCCGCCCCTCCAGAACGGACTACGGATCTGCTGTGCACTACTCCCACGCGACGGTAAATCTGCTGGGTTGTGAAGGCCCGGGCAATGGTTCCACACAATGCCGACCTTCTTCGATATCTCTTGGACTTGACTGACGCGGTTAGCCACAAATGTTTTCCATTTGTACGATGGATTACTGATCCAATGAACGGTAGTGAGACTGTCAGTCCAGCCATAGACTTGCGTGACGGTAACACGCAGCTCCTTCACCACAAACTCAGCGTAGCGAGCCGCTAAACATACTGCTTGTAACTCAAGGCGGGCTAACGTGGGCGGAGACACAGGTGACACTTTTGCCTTGGCAAATACCAAGTGCGACTGTCCATTGACGACTGCATACAAACAACATCCAAACGCTTTCTCACTGGCATCGGCGAAGGCATGAAGCGCAATCGGCGTGTCAAGATTGCAGCAAATCCAACGTGGTATGTCAATGCTCACCACTTCGGCCAACTCTCCCCACCATTGCGCACATGCGGCTGCGATGCCATCAGGCAACATATCATCCCAGTCGCCTCCGACTTTCCAGGCTTGCTGTAGCAGTATCTTTCCCGGCACAACTGCCGGTGCTGCTAGACCTAGCGGATCAAACACTGATGCAACACACTTGAGGAGGGATCGCCGGGTCCAAACAGACGGCCTATTGGACTCGCCTAGCGCTGCTATGCTGAGCAAGTCATCACTGGTTTTCCATTTCAGACCGAGGACTTTATCTCCGGCCTCTGGATCGCACGGGATTTCGTTGCCTCGCCACTTGCGTAACTCCATGCCAGCATCCGTAAGCACACGCACGCTGAACTCTTGCATCTCCTTGGCTTCCGAGGCATTTGACACACTAGAGACCAAATCGTCAACGTAGAAACTCGTGAGCAAGAGATCAATACGATCTCGCTCTTTGGGTGCAGACAACGCCCGTAGCTCCTTCAAGTGATGCTGAATCACCGCAGTAAGCATGTACGGCGAGCAGTTTACGCCAAATGGCAGTTTCGTTAGCCTCCAGGTTAACAGTTCATCGCTGTCGCTTCGACCGGGCCACAAGAAACGCAGGTACGGACGGTCTTCGGGATTAACCGCGACCATGAAGAAAGCCTTGCGGATGTCCGCTTGCAGCGCGCTCTTATATTCACGGAACCGTAATAGCATACCTGCGAGACTCGGTAATAGCGACGGTCCAGGGTCAACCATGTCGTTCAACGACTTGCCATCTGGAGCCGTCGCCGAGGCATTGAACACCACTCTTAACTTCGTGGTTGCAGCGTGCTCGCGGAATACACCATGATGCGGTACATAGTACTCGGCATCGCTCTCACATGGCTCCAGCTCAATTGCTCCAAGCTCGCGGTACTCCCTGATCAGCACATCATCATAGAGCGCACGCTTCCCATTCCTCTTCAGCTTTTCAAGAAGCCGCGTTGCGATGACTCTAGCTTGAGCAAAGTTATCCGTTGGGCGACGCTCATTTCGCCACAAAAGACCCACTTGGTACCCGCTGCCCTGGCGACATAGCGGGAAAGATGGCAGGTGCTGATGTTGTCCTGGAGGTTCATCCAACTGCCATAGTTGTTCAATGTGGGCTGTGACACATGACACGGTCACCGGCTGACTGTTTTGACTTGGTGCAGACGCTGGACCAGATAATACATTACCTATCTCTGTGTTCCACACCGTCTCACCATTAACTTCCTTCTTGCTGTGCAGTACCGCGTTGATATAGTCTGCACCAATCAGCATATGTATTTCGTCTGATGTCCCTTGTTGAGGCTTGTCACTCAGCTCTACTCCCCAACTGTGCCACTGGGCAATGGTCTGCGGACTTGCGCACTTCAGGTCCATCTCAAGCGTTGGTTTCACGAACGCGCGTACCCGAATGCTAGTGGAGCTACCCTGGATCGTGATGGCGTACTTATCCATGCGCTGTTGGGTTGGTTCCGCGCCGAACGGCTTCACCTCTACATTTTCAACCCCAACGTGTTCTGCATCGATTGCTGACACCAACGCTGCAGTCACGAATGACGCCTCAGCACCCGAGTCCAGGAACACGCGAACCTTCGCGTTTCGAGTTCTTCCCTCAACTCGTGCCACTCCGGTCATCAGCCGCACACTTGGCGAGTGTAGACAGCACGACCCAACATTCTTCTCCGTAACTATCTCAGTCGGTTTCTCCCGGCTGTAACCTGCTCTATCCAACACCTCATGTATTAGCAGGTGGTGTTTCCTCTGGCATTTCGTACATCTCGAGCCTGACCGACATTCTCTGGCCATATGGCCATACTTCAGGCAGTTCCAGCAGAGTCTCTCTCGCTGCAGAAAACCCTTTCTCCCTTCCAGTGGCAGCGACTTTAGCTGCTTCTCTGCATCTGCGACCGATATCGCCATGCACTGTGCCGACGCCGTGGGCCTTGGCACGGATCGTTCTACTGGCTTCCTGGCAGTATCACCCTGTCGTCCGTGCGCGACCTGGTAAGACGCGCCGTGCTCCTGTACCTGGCGCAGTGACATCCCGTAGCACTGCCGTTCGACCAGGTACGTCTTCATCTCAGGTCCGCATTGCTCCAAGATTACCTGCTTTGCCATTGCTTGCAGCACCGGGGACATTTTACCTATATCGGCGCTATACTTGGTGTCCACCTCGCCATCTTCTGTCATAGCGAGTGTGGCCCACACTTCTACTTCTCGGCAAACACGGACAACGTATTGGTGAAACGACTCATCTGACCGCTGCTTGCCTGTCAGCAATGTCTTCCACGCTTTATCCGGAGTCTTTCCGAGCGAGGCGAGCAACTCTCGCTTCGCTTCCTCGTAATTATTGCATCCAATACATATCCTCTCCGCTTTGCTACCCGCTAGCGCGATGCGCAGTCGCAGCAGCCATTCGCTTTCTTCGAACTCGTTCTTGGAGCAGATGTCCTCGAACAGGTCAAGATAACGCTCCAGTGGCTGCGTTCCATCATATGAGGGGATTTTCATCAACGGTTGACGCCCCCCGCTGTTACTGGGAGCTTCCTCTGTACCTCCCATCGCGGCTTTACCATCACCCTCATACGCATTGGCGATGCGCTCGTTAATCTCCTTTAGTGTTTTGTCAAACTCGGTGCGGAGCGCCTCCTCTCGCCGTCTGGCACTGCGCTCCTCACGCTCCTCGTACTGTTGGAGCCTCTGCTCCACATGTTCCATCAACAACTCGCCTTCTAATCCTAACCGAACTCCATTGGCGATAAAGCTGGCTTCCAAATTGTGTAGTTGCTCTGCCATGCTCGCTCCTATCCTGGCGTGGTCGCCAAATGTTATGAACCCTCTAAGATTCTCTAAATTGTCAGGATCGTACGACCACACGGCACGAGGACAACTCTTTTCCTTTACACAGTATATTTCACTTCATCTGATAATTAACAATGAACACTAATAACACCAGCTATTTATAGCATGCAGAAACAGCGTACATGCAAAACATAAGCATATAAAACTGGACATAACAGCGTATACAGCAAAACGCACACAACGCATATAGCGTATGCCATGCAGCAACATCAGCGGTACGGCGGAGTCGAAATACAACATTCAACGAATACAATGCCATAAGCGCGAAGGCCTTTCCCAATTGAGAACTGGTGGTTTACAACACCACCGACCTAGGCCTCCGCTTCACTGCACAGCAAACGCGTGGAAAGAAAACAGAGAGTATGCTGCCATTGTTGTGGCATGTTGATGAGTCGCTTCACAAGCAGGCAATGAGGGCAATGTACATCATGTGTTGCCAAAAGGTTATAAATAGGGGTGAAAGTTGGCACTGAGATCCCGAGTTCGAGTACTCTGATTTTCTCCGATCGAATATTCGAGTATTTGAGTATTTTTCATCTCCTAAAAATTGCACACCAAGGGCTTTAAAATAACATGATACAACCCTGATTGAACCGAGTAGCAGTAATTTTTCTCGGGTATATCGGTTGGTGGGTCATTTGGGCTCTCTCTACTCGTGAACAAATGTTCACCACACAGCCTGCACATCACCATCTGCCGACTGCTGCCCTGAAACTGCAGATTTCTGTAGTAAATGCATGTACCATGTATGAACGAGTACTCTGATTTATTCCGAGTACGATTATTTTTGAAAAAACCGAGCGAGTACTCGAGTACTCGGTATAATTGTTTCACCCCTAGTTATAAACCATAGTAATGGCTGACTGGAAAAAACGGTAAAGATACGATATTGAGCTAAAGCCTAAAGGTCATGGATAAGTTCTAGCTAGTATTAGTAGTAATAGATGTACGTGAGAATAAGGGATCTGTAGTCCTACTCCTACTACTCACACAGGTTCTACGCTGATATGCTTCCTTCATTCATGTCCAGGGATTCTTGAATGTCACATTCAGAATTTTAGCTTCTTGATTTTTAGCTTCTTGACGACCGGCACCTTTTTCACTATGGGCATGGATGCTGCGGCTAGCACGGGTCGTGACGGAGGCTTCTGCTGCGCTTTGGCTGCTTCCACCTTCTTTGCCACTGCAGCATTCTTTTCTGCCAGCTCTTTGTTCCTGGCCTCCGCGTCCCGTCGCTGACGCTCGTCGATTTCGGATTTTGTTTTCAGCTGCTCTGTCAGCTTCTTCGCGACGTCCTGCTTTGCTTTGGCCGAGCTAATTCGCTGATCAATCCGGGCCGTGATGGTGGCGAACGTAGGTGGTGTGTACCGGCTCCTATAGTGGAGAATGATATGCTCCGTGAGTTTCTGTCGCGACCTCTGACGCATTTGAATGCTGGCTGGGCTACCGTCGTCTGGATTGCTCACCATCAGAAACGTGCTGATCTCGTTGACACGAAAATGAGCTCTGATCACTTCTTGTTTGTATGCGTCGGTTTTCGCAGTTACCGAGCCATCAGCCAGCTCTGATGCAGGTGTCCACGTTCGAATCACTGTGCAGAACTTGGCAACGTCCGGCTGAAAGACTACGTCCATCAACGAATTCAGGCTGTCTTTGTCCTCGCTGGTGAATCTGCCTTTGGTGACGAAGAGAACTTGGTGGATGCCTTCACTGCAGACATTGCCCAGTTCGGCTTGGAGACGCAGCACCTGCTCGTTGCTGAAACGGTTGTCTGCGAAGCCGATGGTGTCGACGATTTTCAACACGTAATCCTGGCCTCCGTACGCGACCTTGACGCTGTGGCTGGTGATACCCTGCGTGTGACTCGCCGGCCCGTTGGACTCAGGGAACAAACTACCGTCATAGCGACCCGCGGCAACATTACACATGGCCGACTTGCCATTACCCGTCTTGCCAGCCACCACAATCACTCTGTCGGCCTTTGCATCCGGACGACACTCTTTGCCATCCTCACAGGCGGCGGTGGCCATTGGTTTGTAGCAGACCTGTAGACTAGGTCTTGCTTTTGGGCAAACTAAGTAAGTTCCGGTGAGACGTTGCAACACGCTGGACTGGAGAGGTTGACGTACACCTTGTGAGTCGACTGTGTTGGCCTGAAATGACAGCGTGAGGATATCCACGACTCATAAAAGTAATCATTTGGGGACCAGTGTTCCGCATCCGCAGGAACGCCAACGCCCGGTACCTCTAGGCTAGGACAAGGCCAAGGGTCCAGTATTAAAGTATGAAAATTAATGTTCGTACAGATGTCCAAACTAACATTTAATACAATGTACATGTACTGTCTTTACATCAGCGTACCATGTACCACCGCTAGCACGTCCAGTCTGTGGAGAAACGCATACCCTGTTCCTGCTCCTGGCTTCGATCCATCCTCTATAAGAACCACTCGGCCGGACAAGTGACTCAAACTGCTAAGAGACAGAGAAGTGTTGAATGTCAACATTTCTACGTGACCTGTCAGGACAGCAGATGTTCGTCATTTTTTTCAACTCTTTGGGGCGAATGAGGATTGTTACGCTTAGATTTTTAGCACTCTTGGTTCATCAAATGAGGCAATCCGACTAGAGAATGGTCGCTCTGGAACGCTTTGACTAGGCAATAGAAAGAGGAAACATCTCCGCTTTTCCTTGTCACATTGCCAAGTAACGTGACTGATACATACGTACAGGTACATGATTGTACACATGGCGTGCTCCCAGCGGCAGTGATACTCGTCGAGCGCGATCGCGGTGAGTTAGTGATATCCAGCAGCTGATCAGCTCGTCAAGTGTGATAAATGGGCGTGGTGACACTTCAACGTCAGTGGAACCTGTATAACTAAGACTAAGTAAGAGTAAGACGACCGTCCAAGGGGCCTTCAAAATGTGGTCTTTGTTACCAGGTGGCCTCCTTATCCAGGGTTTTTTGTTTTATACTGAAGTCGACTAGTATAGTCCTGGTCGCAGTGGTCTCCTTGGACAGGTTGTCGCATTTTCCGGGTGGTTGCCAATGGAGGTACCCATGCACCGTGTACTAGTAACTCAATGAAGCGATTAGTACAATCATGTACACGGACAAGATATCTGGGACTGTGGGAGTACCGTTGAGTAAAGACTGAGGTATGTACATGACACATGTAACCATAAACCCTGCATCTCTGTTGGTTCTCTCCGCCTTTTCGTCCTTTGAGTTTGGCTTTGCTCTGGACTTTTGTGCGGGTCATGGCACATGTACATGTACATGTACATGTACTTGTACTGTTGTAGTACATGATGGATTCTTCAGACAGACGGACTCCCTCTTGTCGATGCAGGTAAAGATGCGCAAGGTTTCTATTCAACGCCTACCGGTATACCGTGGGTACGCCGTGATCATCTTGAAAGGGTCCTGTACACCTGAGGACAGTGAGGTCCACACCCTTCTCAGCCGGGAATATGGGTTTCCACAAAAAATTCTGAATATTTTCTGAATTTTGGCGATTTTTTGATTTCTTTATGAATTTCGAGTCCCTTTTGTTGAATTTTGCCATACATTACCCACTTGCATGTTGGTTTTGGGTTTCCAGTAAGCTGTTGGATGCCATCGTCCCATCGACCTGTGTGGAGAAACCTTGGATCAAAACAATAATAATAATAATCACCGGAACTGGAAAGCAGATTGACTGAAGATTGATCACAACCATTTTTCTTCGGCCACCATTTTGCGTTACCATGGTGTTGCCATGGTGAAATCCAGAAATTTCGGCGCAACCCGAGTGATTGGCTGAATTTTTTTAAATTTTGAGATTTTTTTTAATTCTATCATTGAAATTTGCCTAATATTTTTGAATTTTGAATTTCAATTTTGAGATTTTTTCTGGAATTTTGTGGAAACCCTTAGCCGGGAAGGACTTAGGTATTACATCATGTACATTGTAGATCTACTCTCAGGGATGTCCCCTGGCTATGCTCATTACATGATTGTACTATGTTTTTCGATTTTGACAGCATGTTACAAGGCGAGGACGCGTAGTGCTCCTGACTACAACCATAATCTTGTAACATGCTGTCAAAATCGAAAAACATGTTAAATTAAACTACCAAGCAAGGCTTCTGTGTATATATGATTATGTCATTGGTCTGCACCCTCTGATTGAGAGTCTGGAGGAACCCAGTTAGCACATCCAAAACTGGTACGCCGATTATTATTCTTGTGAGGGACGGTTGCGCAACATCAGGAAGTGGCTCGACCGCCTTATCGATCAGGGTGAAGCTTTCGGCTACCTAGTTAGTTGAACCGACAAAGAGTATCATTATTGTATCCCCGGACCTCGTTCAGCAAGCTAATGATATCTCCGGGGATCTGAAAGTAGCCACATCCGCCCGCTTCCTAGGAGGCTGTATCGGTGAACCTGACGGAGTGAAATCGTTTGTCCAGGGGAGAGTGGAGACGTGGGTGAGCAGTGTCGATTACCTTGCCGCTGCTGGCAGGAAATATCCCCAGTCCGCATATTGTGCGTTGAATCGATCTCTTTATCATGTGAGTGGTCATACCTTCAGCGTGTTGTCCAGGGTCTTGAAGAGGAGTTTGCTCCACTTCGAGACGTCATCCTGGAGCAATTTGCCACAGCCGCATCCTTGGGCGGGAGGTTCTTCTTCCGGAACACCAGCTCCTCACCCTGCCAGTCAAGTATGGTGGCTTGGCTTTGGCCGATCCTGTCCACTCAGCACCCCAGGCTTACCAGAACTCGAGAAACGCAACTGACATCCTGCGCAACTCCATCCAATCTGGTAACCATGGGTTATAGCAACATCAGTAGGCTACATGTACTGTAGCGGACATGGAAATCCGGTCGATTGACCGGGGCCGGCGCCCTCAGCGCGTACAGAACGCTGTATGCAATGCACATGTTGATCTGATGCGACCAGCGGGCAGCAGCGCATAAGGGGTCGTCCATTATTATCGAACTTTTTTCACGAAACGAAATAATTTCGTTATGGGGTGGGAGGGGGTTGACCAATTTCGTTTCAGAAAAGTTCGATACATGTACATGGCCATAGGAGCAGTGACACACTTGCGACTTTTGTTGTATATGCATGTATATGTCAACAATGTTTACGTTCTGAGGGGGAGGGAGGGAGGGGTTGGGTCTAAACTAAAATAATTCGTTTGGTGAAAAAAGTTCGATATTTCCGGACGGCCCCTAAATGCATGTGTGTAGATCTACCGCATGGCCACGGCTGCATGGCCAGCGCCCTGGGGCCGCTAGACGTGCGACCGGATTTCCATGTCCACAACAGGTCATGTACATGTGCATGACATTGTACATGTCTCTCAGATAGAACAGTTCATTTTTGTGCCAAATGGAAGGACGACAGACTCTTTCATAGAAGCTTTGACACGCTTTCCGCCTTTTCATTGTATCATCTATTCTTGGATTGTTTACTTTCAGGCCGTGAGGAACAGGTTTTTCGAAGTACTTTCGAAGTGCTATTACCGAAGCAACTTCGTGTAGCGTTCCGAAAACACTGAACCGGCGTTGAGAGATGTCGCGCACGATGTTCTACCAACATCTCAATAGGTGTGTAAGAATCTTGTGCACGTAATGTGTGCAGTGCATGTGTGTGCGTGCTCTCCGCGCACCCTGCTAATCCCTAGGCATAGGCCATACAGTATTGCGTCTGGCGGGTGCTGACGGTTTTCAACGGTTGCCTATCACTGACGCAAAGGACCCACCGGCAAAGCCGATTTCGGATCTCTAGAAAGAAGCGCAAATGTTATCTGTTCTAACTCCAACCTGCACGGGGAGCAACTGTTTACGAATCTCCACTTTTGAACCACTCAATTGGCATATTGAACATAGAGAACACTCGCAAGATCAGTACGTACTTTGTACTTCCGCTGCTCTAACTAGAACATATTACAACCCCGGCCATGCTTCTGCTGCTGTGGAGTTATAATGTTAGCGGGTAAGGATGTCGAGGACTCACACTGAAGAGCGCTTGATCAGAAAACTTCCAAAGCCCCGTTGAACAATCAGGCATTTCCCGCAAAGTCCATTTCTTTCTTTCTTTTTTCTTTGCACTTGATCAACCCGCAGTTGAGTCACGGAGTGCGTGGCCATTTCCTTCACGTTCTGTCTTTACGCGCGTCTGCAAGTCTAAAGCTGGACCATCTAAATCCAACAATGCCGTGCACAAAGGCCAATTAGGCCTCTCACCACTTGTCGGCTTCGAGACCACAAGCCGGCAAAACAAACCGATTTAGCTCCACTCAGCGACAACGCTGCTATTTCGATAGAATGCCGAGCCCCTGTGCAACTTATCGCAAGTACAACCAACTGCAAACTACATTGATTGCTGCAAGGTATGCTGCGTTTCTTCAATATTCAGGAACCCGGATTCGAGCTCAATGTGCGTAATACTGGTGAGATGAACTTCAATTGCAGCTAGTCACTTTGACTTCGCTTCCGCGCAGGTACGGTTGTGAAGAGGTGACGTGAAGGTCGCAACGCAGCCGGAAAGATAGAGAGTTCTCTGAGAGAGAGAGAGAGAGAAAGAAGGAGAACGCCTTTCCAGCTCTCTCCGTTTTGCTCTGAATTCTAGGAATGGAGGAGAGTAGCTGCGTAGCGTGCCTTCAGCAGCGTATTACCGTGTGTACAGGCTCTGTTAGGACGCCAGTAGGAACCAAGAGGAGCCCGTCTACTATGCACGGATCGAGTAGACTAACGAGGATTTATTGGAGTGCATTAGCCGCTTGGATAATATTGGTTTGCTGCCTTCAGCAGGTAAGAATGGAACACAATCATGCACGTGGAACGTGCTGGCTGACGAGTACATGACTGTATTTTTATGAGGCAGAGCCACTTCTCAAGGACTCCACACTCCAATGAAGTGATTGACCACTTGAAGGACCCTGTTGTATTCACGGTGTTGTGCCACCACTTGAAAACCTCTGGAGCACACTATCCCAACCATGCAGATTCCTTCCAATGCTGCCACACTGAGTGAACCAGTATCCTATTGCAGCTCTAGAGACGTACCAACATTCACCCTGTGATAATACAATAGCTCCTTTGGAAAATAGGTTTCTCGCTCGAGGTGTGAACACCACTGAATACAAGTTCACGCTGTGCAGCTCCGAATCCAGTAGCCCACTTAAGCTCACACTTCAGGGTGTCACCTAAAATCTGTGCCCTGAGTTGCTGCAATGATCACGTTATAGAAATTGAATGTTTGTCATACCCCAGAGCAATCATTTACACACATTACTCACCGAGCGAAACTGCTCTAAGCTGGTTGTGTTTCTCAACACAATCGTAAGCCGGTGGTAACGCGGATGCGCAAACTTTACTCTACTTTGCTCCTAAGAACCCCCCCCCCCTCTCTCTCTCTCTCTCTCTCTCTCTCTCTCTCTCTCTCTCTCTCTCTCTCTCTCTCTCTCTCTCTCTCTCTCTCTCTCTCTCTTTCTCTCTCTATCTCTCTCTCTCTCTCTCTCTCTCTCTCTCTCTCTCTCTCTCTCTCTCTCTCTCTCTCTCTCTATCTCTCTCTCTCTCTCTCTCTCTCTCTCTCTCTCTCTCTCTCTCTCTCTCTCTCTCTCTCTCTCTCTTTCTCTCTCTCTCTCTCTCTCGGGCACCCAACCAGCACACCAACAGTCTTTGTGCTGTTGAGGCTGATAGTGAAGAGTAATCGCTTCACTAAATGCAGCATAGAGACAGCCGTGACCCTCCTTTTTTTTTTTTTTTTTTTTTTTTTTTTACTATTGAACACTCACTGCATGATGAACTAAAATGAGGAGAAGAACTCGACACAATGGTACATATCCAGCAGGACGGAGTGGGTGGGACCTGTGAAGCTCAGCCGACCAAGGGTCTCGGCATCACAGCTGCACATGTGCACCAAAGGAAACAAAAATGGGGAGTGGAAGGGCGGGGAGGGGAGCAGGAGAGCAAGAACTCTAAGGGTAGGAAAGAGAGGAGGGGGGGGGGGGGGTAGGAAACCAGGAAACTTGTTATTCCAAGATATGAGTGCAAACAAGTATGCAAACAAGTACAAATATAGCAGTATCAAGATCATGATGCTGAGGCGAAAGTAGAGGCTGATTGCCGTGCAGATTTGACGAAAGATTAGAGTTAGAATGGAGGAGAGTTAGAGAGAGATAAAGACAGATTGATTGGGAGTTTGATGAGAAGGGAGTGCTCCGAGCCCTAGTACTTCAATTGTAGTGATTGTAGTGTAGTAGTCTTGAATAACGTTACCACTCCGGACTTTCATGGATATGTGACTACGCTAATGTGGGAGACGGCTAGGTGGCGTTTCCGACCAACTAATTACTTGAAAACAGTTTGTGATCAGCATCACATCAGCATTCTTTTAAAAGTTTATGAGATTGGAAATGCAGAAAGGGCTGAAGAAAAAAGTGTCTGTCACCAAAGTTATCAGTTAGGGAAGATCCCTTTCATCTCTCTAAGTGCTTTTTCTTATTGTGTTGTTACTCAAACAAGGCACTAGCAGGCAAGATTCCCAATAGGGACTGGACGCTGCCGTCGCTATCTGCAAACGCTGTAGGGAGCTCCGAGTACAGAGATGGCTTGAGAACCCTCGCCGTTCTGATAGACCGCGGCAGCTTGCGTGCGTCGGTTTTGAAGCGAGTCTCGGACAGCATTGACGGATTCCTACATGGGCACGCACCGTCCGATGCGCCGCCCGGCCATATGAGTGTGGCACCGTCGGCAGAAGGCCGTCAAAAGGCATTCAACCGATTCATGCTGCTGCCGTTCAGCCATTCAGGTAGGTGAAGCGTGAAAACGTTGGAATCCCTCGTTTTCCAACGCGAAGCCCTACATGTATAGTACGACAATCTGTACAATGCAGCTTCACAGATGGACTGTTGGACACCCATCTGCATTATTGACTATTGTATAGGCTTCACTTTGCAGCACCACTCTTCATGGACTGTACTCTAGTCTGTTGAGCTTCTGGCTTTTCTTCCCTTTTCTTTCATCATTCATTTCCTGAAAAGGGTCAGACGATTACTTTATACTTAAAGTACACAGAGGCAATATGCTTTGGTTCTGCAAGAGTGCTCAATGCCTGATTCAGCATCGTTGTCTGATGATTGGTTCAGCCATGAAACTCTGAGTCACAACGGAATAAATTTGCCAAGGTTTTCATTGTGTGCCTTTGTGTACTTAAAGTACAGTCATAGTAATTATGTTACCGCTACTACCTAAGCAGTGATGGTCAGCGAGAGAAGCTTGCCACTCATGTACAGAAAGAATGTGCCGCACCGTGAAATGAATGATTCTGAATACTAGTATCACAAGTCCTATACATGTACATGCCATTGTGGAATGATCCATCATGATTGTTATGTAGACGTCATAGTCGTACAATAGGGCTTGAAAGTGATGACGTCAAAACGGCCAGGGAGTAGTAAGTTGACATCAGATTTCTATTTTTGGGTCCACTAAGGTGTGACTTTGCTATTGCCTAAGTATGTGGGTGCATAGCAACCCACTCATGTCGCATGCAGGTGTGACTTTTATTTCGCCACCAGTTGTAACCCCGCCCCCAGTAGCCAAATCAGTCAGTTTCACTGGCTACATCACCATGCTGTGGGTAAGACCGCTTGAAATGTGCTTGGATCCATACAAAAACTGGATCCAAGTGGATCCAGTTTTTGAATTTTTGAAATTGTTGCTATGCTGTGACGTAGCACTTTCAAGCCCTATTAGTAAAGAAAGGCTATTACTGTAATTTCACAAATTTTCGGTGTACTTTTATTTTCGGTACTTTCGGTGCGTCTGTTTCATACCTAAAATTTCAATACACCGGACAAACACTAACACACATAATCCAATAGGGAACTGCTTCTCTGTACCGAAAATTTCTGTTCGCCTAACTTATAGCCTAGCCTGTTGCCCTCATACCGAAAATATTGAGCACCGAAAATTTCTGAAATTAGAGTACACAATTTACACGTCTGAAGTACATTTATACCGGTGCCTTGTTAAAAAAAAGGCCCAAGTATTATTTCCACTAACAGTCATCCAAAGGTTGCCCAGTATGGGGCCGTAGATCGAAGTAGCCGTAGTTTGGTGTTCGGATAAATGGGGTATGATAGCAACACCAATCTTTGTGGCAAGAAATCATCGGGATTCCGTTTCGTTCCACTGTCGTTGTCTGAGCGATGCATTATTATCCTCTACTACTTTTTTTTGTAAGCTCTAGTGGCTGTAGTTGTAAATTTGTGATTGTTCACCCCTCCATGTCAGGTGTGGGCTTGGCGGTGGACACAAAGGAAGATGGAGAACTCTTGTCCGCTGTCGCAAGTCTCAAGCCCTTGCATCGCGACAACGACCGCTGTGAAACGTTCTCGCTGCGAGCACTGTGGAATGCCGTGGCCAGTTCGCCAGTGGCGAACAACTCCGTCATCCTTGTCATTACGGATAGCCAGCCGATGGATCAGGTGGCTGGTCAAATAGTACTGGAGAAAGTCCTCCAGAAGCGAGTCATGGTAAGATCTCGGTGCAGTGTGTACATGTACTTGTGTGTGTGTGCGTGCGTGCGTACGTATGATTGTATGTTGCTCTATTAGGACTATCATTTTCTGCTTTCATGTAACGTTACGTTATGGATTTGAAGTCCACTTTGAAACCATTAGCGTGTATACTTCAAAAGTCTGCTTGTTATTGTTATCCTACAATGTACATTGACAGACAAGGTCAGCCAACCCACCCCATGCCTACAGTTGTGCAGAGGAAGTATTCCTTACAATCATACAGCTGGCGAAAAATTGATTTTAAAAAATCAATTTTTCGCCAGCTGTATGATTGTACTTTGTAGTCTTCGGGGTGCTTAGTCGAATGGTCTTGGTCCGAGGAAGCTGAGACGCTCCCTTCCTTCTATATTCCAACTCGGACTCGCCACTTCCAACAAAACTGCCTCCAGGCTGTACAACTTTCCCACCAAGGTTCCACTCAAAGGTTCAAAGGTTCAACTCGAGTGACAGGAACCCGCCCAAACAGGCTGTAAGTAAGCTGCGGACATGGTGACCAGGTGACTGGTGTACGCATGAGCACTTTACCACTTACTCAACCGTGCTAGATTGGACATAAGGCCCGAACGCTGCATCGCAGCATACAAATTTTTGCATGCAAATCCCCATCTAGTAGGGCGCAGTCACCCAGTTTCGGTTGAAGTGGCGAGTTCGTCCGGGAATAAAGGAGGAAGGGAGCGTCTCAGCTTCCTCGGACCAATACCATTCAATTCAGTACCCCGAAGACTACAACTGGTGAAAATTTGATTTTAGGGTATACAAAGCCTGCGTCACATTGATTGCAACACTTGCAAAGTGATTTCTGTGCATCCCTGTGCCTGGCAGATCAACTTCATCATAGCCGGCCACTGCACAATGCTGGCAGGCTGGCGACTTCACCCGATCTACTACCGCCTGGCCGAGGCCACCGGAGGACAGATGATGGTGACACAGCGTCAGGGCCAGGCGGCACACATCATGACGAGTCTGCTCTATTCCCTGGCCAGTAAGTGCCTTTTTTCTTTTTTTCTTCTTATTTTACTAGGGAATTCCCAACAGGCGTCATCGCCTTCTTACAGGGAACCCTAAGAAAGTCTTGATGGATGATCGAAATTCAGCAGGTGAACTAGAAAGGCGGTAAGCAGGTGGCAGTGCATTCCACCGGTCAGAATCATGCAATCATGCAATCAAAAACGTGAGGGGTTTAAACTGCAAAGGACACTAAGAAAGGCATCATGGTGGGTCTGCTCTATCCCCTGGCCAGCAAGTGCCTTGCATGGTGCCTTCACGACGCGGGACAATTTTTTATATTTTTTACTGAATACCACAGAACCATCAGATGCTGCGCAGCGGGGGCGGTGGCATATTGGATGGAAGTGGGGAAACAATCATGCGCCCGATCACGAACGGGAGGGAATTTTAGCTGGAAGAACACTAAGAGTGAGCACAAACTTCAGGTTCCTCAACACCAACCCTTTGAAATGTTTGAAATATTTTACAAGTAAACTTCCATGCCTTCTCCTCAGGTGATGTACAGGCAAAAAAACAGAGGAACAGGAGCAATTGTGGAATTGAAACTGAAACCCTCCGCGGAATAATCACTAAACTCCCGTTGGTTAGCACTATTGAACAGTGCTCCAGCTCACGTTGATGCCGTGGAATGTCTCAGTACTCCTTGTTAGTTTGGTGCTAGAGTGTGCACATCTCACAGTTTAGAATCTGGTCTAGTTTGTGGGCTCTAACGCATAACGTGCGCCCCACTATTTCCATGTTTTCAATTGAATACAATCACCTAACATTGTCTGTCTCTATACCCACTTGCTTTGTAGGAATGCCTGTTCACCTGTTTCGGCAGGAGTTGATAGCAAGCGATCAGTCGTCGGAGCAATCGCTGCTGATACCGTTTGACATGGCCACGGCCAACATCAGCATTGTCATCATGTGCTCTGAACCACTCATTGCACCAAGAATATCGGTGAGTTAGCGCATGCACGGATAATATACAGTCAGACCTCGCTTATCCGCTCCTCTTTTATCCGTATCCCTCGCCATCCGGAAGAAAACCGTTGGTTACCGATTCACATCACATGCCATGCACACACACACAGTATGTGTGTTCGATTATCCGGTTCCCTCGCCTATCCGGATTGTTTTCTGGAAAACGGATGTGTGCGGTTACGCGAGGTCTGACTGCAATGGACAACGGTGGTGACATGACAATAGACATGTATGCGTTGATGCGGGGGAGGGGGGGCGGGGGCGAGGGGGGCGGGGGCGGGGGGGGGGGGCGGGGCGGGGGCGAGGGGGGCGGGGGCGGGGGCGGGGGGGGGGGCGGGGGCGGGGGGATGGCGGGGGGAAAATGACTACATGTACTACTGCCGTGGACATGGAAATCCGGTCGCACGCCTAGCGGCCCACGGGGCGCTGGCCACGCAGCCGTGAGCATGCATACGATACGGCACGCGCACGTTCATTTATGCGCCGCAGCGCGCTGTTCGCATCGGACGAACATGATTGTGCGCTGCATGCACCGTTCTGTACGCATTGGGGGCACCGGCCCCGGTCATTCGACTGGATTTCCATGTCCAGGACAGTAGTCTCCCCGCTTCTCTCAACACACCTTGCGTATTATTTCATGCGTGAAGTGTGTGAGTACAGTGAAGACTGCGTCCCACCAGGCTGTGTAGTATCACGGGAAGCATGGGTTTCGAAGTCTGAAGAAAATCTTGAACAGTGCCTGCTGGCATGACAGGCTACACAACAGCTCAGTTGTTGAAGCATCGCTGACCTCAAGTGATGGTCCCTGGTTCAAGTTTTGGTGGTGACAGTCATCACTTTCCTTCAGACTTCCCTTTTCCATTCCCTCAGAGTATGAACACTGTTGTTTTCATGGGAAATGTTTATCTTTACAACAATGGCATGGGTTGAGAGAGGCGGTTCGGTTGATTCCAATGTATTCGCCTGTCATTCGTACCTCCCCGCGCAGGTTACCGACAGCCAAACCGGTCGTCCCGTGGCGGCCCGGACGATCAGGACGGCGAACGGCGCCATCCTCTCGCTCACGGGATCGTTCGACTCCGACCTGCTGAGCGTGTCGGTCGACCTCGGCCAGGCCAACGACGTGTGCTCTCTGAGTGTCCTGGGTACCAGTCATCTACACGTGGACTACAGGTAAAAGCGGGCCTCACCATCACTATGCTCCCACTATGCAATTGTTTGTCTTTGCCTGTGAGCTGTGATCATTGTTAAAAAATATATATTATATATAAAAAATGGTAAACACTGAGGCAGCATACTGCAGTTGCGCTTGGCGAAATCCGACCCATAGTGCACGTTTGACGCCCTCAACTTGCTTGATGCCCTGGAAGTGGGTTGAATGCGGCTGGACGCACACATGTAACAAGTGCAGTGATGTCATCAGAACTGGTCCAGGGCGTCAGTGTTGCACTTTGGGTCGGATTTCAGTGAGCGCAACTGTACTAGGCCATAGGTTAGCACCAGGGCTGAGGCGGGTATCGGGTTCGGATAGTTGTCGACGGGTAGAATGGGTACCCGATCAGGTAATGTTTCCATGGTAACACCAAAATGGTCCCCTTCCCTTACACACTGGGCAGACATGCGCACGGACATGATCTTGTACACGTGCACTGTATAATTATGATGTCATCTGCGACTTCGGGTTTTCGGGTACTGTTCTGTACCCGTCTACCCGAGGTCCTCACGGGTAGCACGGGTACCCGACTACCCGTGCACACCACTAGTTTGCACATAGACGCCGTGTGTCTTTCCACCCATGGGCTTATACGTGAGCTTTTGCCATAGTTGCACGTTTTGCAGGTCGATTGACCTCACGTATAGGTGCTTGCGCTTGCGATTCTGTTACAAATATGGAATGTTGGGTGCATTTATCCCCAGATATAGGCACACATGCGCTTTTCTGAGTGTCATTACGGTATGCAAATTGGTGTGACAG
>NC_088655.1:19351740-19361740 GCF_964019385.1 Sycon ciliatum
TCGTTCCCAGTTTGTCCCAATCGTCGCTCCCGACGGTTTGATACTGGTCTCTATTGTCTCTCTCCCTCTTGGTAGGTTTCCGTGCTTTGTAACAAGTTGAATGTTGTGCTGCATGGTACCCTTGTGGCATGCTGATGCCAAGAGCAATGGCTCTTGGCACGTGCCCCCCCCCCCCCCCCCCCATTTCGACCTAGGTTCAATATGCACATAGTGACTGTGAATGACATGCACCGGCCGTCCTACACATATGCGGCCGGGCAACCCCACCCCACCCCCTGCCCGTAAAAGGGGGACCAGCTACGCTCCTTGATAGGGCATATCCCGTGGTCACCAGAGTGAAGCGTCATCCAGTGCATCTGACCACACACGTTTATGTTGCTCTCTACCTCCTCTATCTTGCGTACAGTCCTGCTCAGCTCCGGCATGTTCGGCGTCCAGAGCCAAGCCAAAGCCGAGATTGCCGAACGTATGATGACGACGACGACAACGTCGAGTCCATTTCCGGACGCCGGCGAAAAGATGGAACTGCTGAAGAAGCTGCTCGATGGGGACACGGGAAAATCCCCTCCTGAGGGAAGCAATGAACCACCATCACGGGAAACATTCGCAGCCAAAGTCAACATCATCGAGGAAAAGGGTCCACCAAGTTCACTGACTGCCAGCAAAGGTGAACAGATATCGGCGCTGTACCTGAAAAATCGACTAGATCTCACGCTCCTGGACAAGGACGGGCCGAACGGAAAGGGCACGGATGATAAACTCATCCCCGTTCAGCCGCAGAACGCTGAAGACAAGAATGTGCATTTGAAGATTGTGTCGGAGACGTCAAAACCGCCAATGCCACACTACCCGATGCCACTACCTTCGCAGGCGTCCGGCAGCAACATAGGCTTCGAGTCCAGCGCCGTGGACACCATCCTTGAAGGACTTCACTCGGACAAGAACAAACAGCCAGTGGCTGCGATCAAGGCCGAAAATACGAAGACCAGTGAGCACATGCCCGAAGCCAGTGAGATTGGATTTCGTCGACCAAGCGGCATCTCCCCAGCTCGCATTTCCAGCGCGTTCATTTCAATCTCGGTGCACGACGATTGCCTTGAGCTGGCATGTCCGTACACGGGCCAGCCAAGTGCGCAGTTGCTATGGTTCCTCAACGACCGGCGAGTGCACTCATCTCGTCGCGGCGTGTCCGTGAAGGGCGACACGCTGACGATATGCGAGCGCTCGCGCCTGCGTGGCTCGGCCGACGTCATATGCCGCGTACAGAACGTGCTCGGGGTGGACACTCGCCAGGCCATCGTTGACCTGAGTGGTAAGAAACGAGTGCTTCTGCTAGGTCTCCACTCCTCTCTCTCTCTCTCTCTTCTCTCGTTTGTGCCTACGAGTTGTGACAGGAATGTGCACGAGCATGTTTCAGCCAGTGCTCTCCGGAACTAGAGATCCACGTTGGCTGGGTTACACCTTTCAAACTAATCACAATGCGCGCTATCATAGTGTGTTGTGCATGATAGGAAGCACCCGAACGTACATGTATTCTATGCCCCAGGTTTATATACCGTGGTATATTATGCCCCAGGTACAGAATACCCCAGGTACAGAACACCCCAGGTACAGAATACCCCAGGTACAGAACACCCCAGGTACAGAACACCCCAGGTACAGAACACCCCAGGTACAGAACACCCCAGGTACAGAACACCCCAGGTACAGAACACCCCAGGTACAGAACACCCCAGGTACAGAACATCCCAGGTACAGAACACCCCAGGTACAGACACCCCAGGTACAGAACACCCCAGGTACAGAACATCCCAGGTACAGAACACCCCAGGTACAGAACTGTAACACCCGAGGTACAGAACACCCCAGGTACAGAACACCCCAGATACAGAACACCCCAGGTACAGAACACCCCAGGTACAGAACACCCCAGGTACAGAACATCCCAGGTACAGAACACCCCAGGTACAGAACACCCCAGGTACAGAACACCCCAGGTACAGAACACCCCAGGTACAGAACACCCCAGGTACAGAACACCCCAGGTGCAGAATACCCCAGGTGCATTATATCCCAGGTGTGTATACCCCGGGTACGTTTTTTCTATTGACTTTTAACGTAGCAGGACTGGCAGCAGCAGTTACTGTTTAATTTTAATTTTATTCACCGTCCAATGGCAGAAGCCAATGCAAAGGAGGGGACGTTAGCCAGCCATGGCAAGAGAAGGAAAAAGAAAGAAAAAAGGAAAGAACATAATAATCGGAAGAAGTTGGATCTGGGCCCCATACCATGGCTTGCTGTACTTTCCGTGCGTGATATAGCAGACAAGGTATGATCTTACTCCGCATTACCCACAAACACTGGTGGTCAAACGTGTTCATCCAGCTATGGTCTGACCTACCGGAATGATTCCGCTGGACTTGCAGCGCACTACTACCTACATGTACAGTCCACTGAGGATATAACGACAATTCGCTAATAGCGACAGAATTTCCATGCCCAGAGCAAAGTCCCATCTAACTGTAATACATGTCATGAGACTTCGGGTATAAGGACACTTTTCTGATGCCCCGCCGAGTGTCGTTATATCTCTCTCTCTCAGCACATGTAGGATTGTTCATTCTCTCTGTGCTATGCTCTGTAGTGATCCTGAAGCCTGAACCACCAATCACTACACCACCACCACCACCACCACCACCATCACGAGGGGAACCCCCTAAAATCACGGGTCCCCTGATCGTGCGCACAAAGAACTCGTCGTGCATAAGCATCCAGTGCCCCGCCCGCAGCCAGCACAGCCTGCAGATACAGTGGACCTATCACATGGAGAGCATCACGCAGGGGAAATCCCCCACCGGGCTCGAGGTCGACAAGGACGGCGACCTGGTGGCGTGCCTGGCACAGGATCGCCTTGGCAACCGGGACGTGCTCTGCCGCGCTAGCAACGAGTTTGGCTTCGTTGTGCAGGTGCAGAAAGTCAACATGCTAGGTAAGATATACACAGGGACAGACAAAAGCAGACTTCACTCTATTGAAATTTGTTAGAGCTCTGAGACCGGTTGCCAAGGCAAATGCCAAGGCAAACAGTCTTTGCGCATCTCTCTATCCGTTGTGAAAGCAGATTTCTTCAATTAACACCGTATTCTTACGTTCCTTGCCATCTGTCTTTCTGTCAGGGAAGCTGTCATTGTTTCATTGTTTGCCATGTTTTCTTTCTTACTGAACTTCTTACAGAGCAGCGTTGTTTAGTTCACCATCTGTCATTCTGACGGGCCAGCTTTGATTGTTTGCCGTGTGTCTTTCTCGTTGAGCAGCTTTCTTGAAGGCACTGATTACAGAGATGCCACGGCCCACTGTTCCCGCCGCCACGAAATCACCGCAGCCCGAATCCACAACAGCCATGCCGAGCACGGAGGTCACGTTGCCTGGCAACGGCAGAGTGCTCCCGCCGCGTATCCTTGACGCAACCCAGCCGGTGCTGGTGCAGAACGGATGCATACTGGTGTTGTGCGTGGCGTACGGCACACCACTGCCCAAGGTGAGAGAGAGGGGTTAGCTCATAATACAGTAAAACATGTGTTTGCCAGACCCCGTAGGCCTGTACCAAGCTGTGTGTCCCATATGGTGCAGTGGTATGTGCAGCGATTT
Source organism: Sycon ciliatum (assembly GCF_964019385.1). Taxonomy (NCBI): domain Eukaryota; kingdom Metazoa; phylum Porifera; class Calcarea; order Leucosolenida; family Sycettidae; genus Sycon; species Sycon ciliatum. The sequence continues at coordinate 19,355,389 of NC_088655.1, forward strand.
CCAATCGATAGATTGCGGGTTCGATTCCCGACGATTATGGTCACACACGTCTTTCTTCTCTTTCTCAGACTCTTCCTGACTTTTCTTTCATTCTCCTGGGTGGTTACCAACAGCCAGTGCATGCCGGAGTATGTGGTGTGATGTGTGTGCGGGGAAAAAAAAAAAAAAAACAGAAAAGAAAAAGACCAAAAAAGGGATTCACTGGCCAGAAAATGTCACTCCAAATAGCTGTATGGTGTAGACCAGGCTGAATAGTGACGGTCAATTCTTCAGCCTTGCAAGCTGTTGAATGGTGTAATCCCAGCACAAGTTGCTATGGCTTCTGCCGTAGCATTGCTATCATCGCCTCCGGCGATGGGCGTCAAAGGTCAAGGTACCAAGCAGAATCCTGTATTGACCGGACACATTTTCATGCACCAAAGTGCTGTGGGTGGAACGTGCATCCCTGGGTCAAGCCAGATCCTGTCATATCAGGCCGGTTTTCGCTTCACCGGGGAAATCCGGTTAGAGCAGGTATTACTGTACCAGTCGATCTACATCTTGGGAGGAATATTCAGGGCCGCATCCACGGATGCATTGCAGAATTTGTATGGACGACGTGCCCACACTCGCATACAGCACTGGCCAAAGTGGGATCTTGTGCATACCGTTCGTAAAAAGCTATGATTGCATAATGAAGTTGAAGACACCACTGCAGCTGTACTTATGGTTAATAAATATGGTGTGTGGGCAGGCGTGTGTTTACCGCCATATTGCCAGGCGTGCCTTTACCACCATATTTATCAACGATGATTGCAAAGCATGAAAAAAAAAAACTCCGGCGCGGACCGGAGTTGCAATAAACTAGCCTTGAACCTTGCTGTGTCTGTGCAGTGCAGTCTGTCTTTGCAGTGGTGTTGAGTGCATGTCTGATCAGTCTGTCTTTGCAGTGGTGTTGAGTGTATGTCTGATGCACTGCATATGCCTTATTCATGGCTCACACATGACGGGTTTACGTGGCTCTAGTAAAAAAAAAATTAAAAAAAAATGCAGCTCCTCTCATACTACAGTAAAACCTGTAGCTAAGGACCACAGAGACTAGCGACCCGTTTGGTACTACAGACCACTTCGCCAGGCACGGACGATCTCACGTTCATATTATGGTCGTGCGGTGCAAAAAGGATCACCTGCCAATAAAGACCGCTTTCTCTAGCCTAAGGGGTGGTCGTTAGTCACAGGTTTTACTGCAGTATGAGAGGAGCATATGCAAGGCATCAAACATACGGAGTATCCTTTGTTACCGGAGGATGCAGCCGCTGAGCTGTGTGCTGAGAGTACTCAATACCGCTGCGCAGAAAGAGCATATTACACAGACACAACAGGGCGCAAATCGACAACCTTCCAACTTTGAAGGCTCTAAGACTAAGTAATGAAATATCGTAAGAAAGTGACTCACCGGTGTCTGTTTTATTGCTTGTATAATATGTTTCTGGCCATGCGTACCACAGCTGGTGTGGAGTTTCAACGGCCGCACCATCATGCCGCGACAGCCACGCGAAAGTGACTTCCAAATCCGAACGGACGGATCTCTCCAGGTGAGTTGTAGAGGCGCGTGTTGCGTGCGTAAGTCCGCGGTAAGCATGGTTCTTGCTCCTTGCATCCTCAGAATTTGCCTGCCGTGGAAAGTGTGCATGTAATAGCTCTTAGCTCACTGCAAAGTGACATTGCTTGGGCATGCCAATTTGCATGATTATGAACTTCAAAGAGCAAGTAGGGTGCTGTAATGAGAGTGCTGAAAGCACTCAAACGTTTACAGTCAACTTCACTAATAACGACTGCGGATATAACGACATATGAACTTTCAAGAGCAAGTAGGGTGCTGTAATGAGAGTGCTGAAAGCACTCAAACGTTTACAGTCAACTTCACTAATAACGACTGCGGATATAGAACGACAATTCACGAATAACGACAGAATGTCCATGCCCTGAGCAAAGTCCCATCTAACTATAATACATAATATAATGAGACTTCGGGTATAAGGACACTTTTCTGATGCCCGCCGAGTGTCGTAATACGCAAATTGACTGTACTTATCCAGAATACTATAAAGTTTGTACTGTACACTCGCTTATACTCCCTCCTTGCCGGCACACTAGTCCTCCATTCTCGTCCGGAAGGGCATCGTCAGGGAAACGTCAACCTTGCGAATATAGACCCTCGATCGCCCATAAGAGTGAAGTGAAGATTCATCAATCAGTACACATGCAATGTGCTGTGTTCTTGCTAAGGTCTGTAACCTGGATGCTGGAAAACACAGTGGGCAGTACAAGTGTACAGCTAGCAATCAGGCTGGTATCGCCGCCAGCAATAACTATATCAATGTGCAAAGTAAGTCCTGTATCCTAGTTGACCTGGCTGCCCGGCCGTTTAGTCTCCTGAATGCCATTTTGCTGTATTGGAGCGCTGCAGGTGTGTGCGTGTGTGTGTGTGTGTGTGTGTACACGCGTGTGTGTGTGTGTGTGTGTGTGTGTGTGTGTGTGTGCGCGTGCGTGTGTGTGTGTGTGTGTACACGCGCGTGTGTGTGCGTGCGTGCGTGGGCATGTGTGTAGGGAGGGTGGGTTGGAGGAAGGGGGGGGCTCCGCATGCAAACCTAATAGTTGACTGCTGCAGAGTGTACATACAGTCAACTTCGCTAATAACGACTGCGGATATAACGACAATTCGCGAATAACGACAGAATTTCCATGCCTACAAGTGTGTAGAGCAAAGTCCCATCTAACTGTAACACATATAATGAGACTTCGGGTATAACGACACTTCGCGAATACGGACACTTTTCTGATGCCCGGCCGAGTGTCGTTATAAGCGAAGTTGCCTGTATTGGACACACAATATAGCCTCCTTTGAACTGAACACAAACAGTCCTGTTCTCCTCATGTTCTTCCATTGCCGCTTGCCTTCAGCGTACTTGAAACTAATAGAAGACAACAAGACTTGCTCGCCAGCGAAGCAGCCTACAAAGACAACTCCCGAAGGTGAGATCCTGATTTTGGGCGATTGTGTTCCGTGGAAAATTCCGATTTAAAGCCGTGTGTTGTTTCAGAAATGCTGCACACAGTGACTGCCGTCTCATTGTCCTGCTCCTCACTGTCTATAAGTTATGAGTGGCATCATCTCATTGTCCCTCTCCTCACTGTCTGTACATAATTACCGACAGCCTCTCACTGTCTCCCGGCACATCACTCTCTTGTCAATACTCGCCAACCGTGAACCTATTTTGCCCACGAATGGTCCACGATAAGCAAACTGGCTCTTTGTCTGCCACACACGAGCTCCTGGCAAGCTATTTCGGGTAGATGCCGTTCACTCATCAGGTTGCTCAGCATCTTACTGGTCTAAACGTCGTCTCGTTTAGGACGAACTATACACCTCTCGCGACCGCACCACACAACAAAAAGGTCAACTGCTTTGTTGTAGAGAATTCTTTGTTCTTTCTCTGTGGAGACAACTGGACAACTGAAAAGACGGCAGACGGTCGAAACCAATGGGGGCAAAACAGGAAAGTGCGTCTACGGAGGAGACAGAAGACGGTGCAGCTGCATGTACAAAGGAGTAAAAGACACCGCAGCAGCGTGGACCACGGTTGAGCAGCATGTACAAGAGAGTGACACGAACGCAGCCGCTTGTACGACAAACAGACACAAACACACACAGCAGCATGTACGACAAAGAGACACACCCGGCCGCGTGTACAACATAAATAGGGGACATAAATAATTTTCGTTGTCATTATTGTTGTTGTCGTCGTCACTGTTTGAATTTTTTTTGAATTCTTTATTCTCACGATGGCACCATCGCCAATAAGAGATAAGTTTATGAGAAGGTGAGATGCTGTGTGTGGGGCTGTGGGTTATGCAGTTGGAAAGTGATTCACATCACTTTGAATTTTACAAGTATGGGAGAGGGTGATTGTTGGCGTCATTGTTGTTGCTAAATTTGTTGTTTTGTTGTTTCCCCTCCGTAGGTCATCGACAGGAGGTAGCTGCCCTAAGAGCCCAGGTTGTGAGCATGAGCCAGCTAGTTGCAAACGCCGACAAACAGAGACGACAGGCTGTGGACAGCGAACGAGGTAAGCGATACCGTCTTTCCTCACATATAATTATAAGTTGCGCCTTTTTACACTAAAATTCAAGGGCAAAAAGGGGGTTGATGTGATTAGTGCGAAGGGATTCGGGAAGGGCATTAAAGCGGTCAGCACCAAGGAATTATAGTGAGAGAAACACAGTAATCATTGCAACAGCCACTACTATGTTTCTTAGGTGAATTTTGCAAACTTCGATATCCATACTTGATGAATAGAGGGGGGGGGGGGGGTATTCCGTTTTAAGTATATAGATGAGCTATGAATGTCAAGCAAAGCAGTAGCCTTGAAGGAAGGGATGCCGAGCAAGAGAGGAGCGAGTTGTAACCGGCCTCCGTTCTGTCCAGAGCCAGTTTAAGGGCACAAGCTGCACTGCGGAGGAGCATATCACTGGGAAGGGCATTCCAAAGGTTACCCCCCACAAATGTCTATGGCTGGCGACCAGAAGGTCCAGGAAGGAAAGGCACTTGCAGCAGCATCTGTTCCTGTCCTCGAGTAATTCGGCGATCACCCCGGGATGGGTTTCCTGTACTAGCCGTCAACTGAAAGTAGGTACAGAAAAGAGGACTTGCAAGATCATGTAGGCAACGGAAAACAGAACATTGTAGTGAAAAATGTGAGTTAGGGATCGAATAGATAAGCTCATGAGGACGGCTGGACAGTCGGAAAATTGCACGAATGCCGGATTTGCTGGATTTGATTAAACGACTCTGCAGCTGCTGTGTCAGCAACGGGAAGAATGCATTGGTTGCGTACGTTAGTCATGCTTGCACAATGCCAATGTACCAAAGTCTGCGGACTCTTATGGGTCTAGATCGCCCATGGCACCATAGATGGCTGATGGCGACTGACACCTTCCGCACAACACTTGAAACATGTGGCTGCCAGGACAGCTGATCGTCAATGGTTACGGCAAAGGTATTCGGCAGTGGAGGTAACAGTTAAGATTTGATAATTACATTTCCCGACTGGTATATTGCCAGTGAATCCCCCGAGGTCGAATCACCATGACTTGGGTTGCCGGTATTCAGCAGAAGCCCAATTTCGGAGAGCCAGTCAGACAGACGTGTCACAGCCGTAGTCGAAGTCCTGCAAACAGTGTCCAGATCTGAATCAGAAAATCTAGCATGATGTCGTCCGTGAACTCCTGATGGATAACAATGCGAGGTATGACGTCGGAGATGTCACTCGTGTATAGCACAAAGAGAAGCGGCCCAAGAACACTGCCTTGGGGCACACCTCTTGAGCACGGGACCGTATCAGAGAGAGCCTCACACACCTTGACACACTGCGAACGACCAGACAGATAGCTAGCCAGCCATGACAATGCCTTGCCATTGACTCGCAGGGTGATCAGTTCATCAATCAGACAAATGCGCCTCCTCATTTAAAGACAGACGGAAGTGCTGCATGACACTAGGATGACCATGTGACCAGGACTACATGTACTGTGTGTAATGTATAGAATTGTCTAGTGGCTGCCCGTGACTCGCTAGTGGCTCGCTAGTGGGTCGTTGTGACTTGCTAGCGGCTCGCCGTGACTTGCTAGTGGCTCGCCGTGACCCGCTAGTGGCTCGCCGACGCTGAGCTCTTGCTAATGGTGATCTTCAATGCCAGCGATATCCTAACGTGGTATACGCCTGCCGGGCTTGTTCTATTTGTTGTTGCTTACAGTATGCCAGCAGACTCTGGATGACCTGCGGCGAATCGTCACTAAAGACTGACCGGGTCTCGGCGACCTTCCTTTGTGGGCCAACCCAATCCCCTCACACTTCACTGTGTGTTCCCCACTGCCGACGTTCCCCAATACCCAAGTCGGTATTTTTTTAGTATAAATTATAAGTTTATTATGCCTATGTGATGTGCAAGTTTATACTGGTAAAGGCAAACTATTTTTCTTGCGAACAAATTACCTCAATTTTGCAAATATATCCCTATCTATATTGTGTCCCTATCTATATCAATGTAACACAAAATGAATATTTTTTATTTTTTTTACGATGCACATATTATCGAAATTTGAAAATATATTTTGGAAATTTGCGTGTCGAAATTCTGAATAATTATACCAAGAAATTGAAGTGTTCTTTAGTCGGAGTGTGGTTTCATGGAGAAAGAATGTATAATTATATTATTATACTCTACAACTGTTACCGTTGGATTCTGAGATGCACGCGTTTTGATATCTGTGGATAATAGAACTGGAGACATTGGAGCCGCATGCGTGTGTG